>NC_140044.1:1294836-1647336 GCF_963513975.1 Fringilla coelebs
AAAAACAGTCAAAGCCTCCCTTATGGGCACTCTGGTTTTCTGCCTTGTGTTGAGACACTTTTTGTTTTAGTTAGGAAATCAGTCTGGAGGGTCTAGACCAGGCTATAGCCCGATGGACTAAACCCACTCCTTGACGTATTTCTGGCACAACATTTGCTTTGCTGGAAGGATTCGCTTGTGATCTCAGCAGCACTCACAGCAGGTACGAGCTCTCCTGGTTTCCAAGCCTTTGATTTTCATTCTCCTGTTGAGAAGGAATGCCCAAGGGAAAACCTCCAGCCTCAGTCTGAGAAGTTAGAATTGTTAAATCAAGTGAAATAAAACTGATTTTGTTTTTTTCTGATGCCACTGGCTTGCTTTGATGCTCTACTTTTGCAAGCACAGAACTTCAGGCTCACAAAGGAGCCCTGCAAGCTCCAGAATTAATATTGCACCACTCCTAATTAAAAGGAGCTGAGATATTTTCCATAATTTTAAATCATTCTCTATATTGGTTTTGTTTTTGTTTTTTTTTTTTCTCCCGGGACTTTTTTCCCCCTGGATGATAAAATTAACAGCAGAGCAAGCAGTTTTATATCCCTCCTTGTGATCCCAGCACGTGATTTTTCTTAGAACCAGAGCTGGGCCACTTGGCCCCCTCTGAGGTTGTCCTGTAGTGAGAGTCCCTCAGACGCTGTCACAGTTCTCACCACTGCACCCCATAAATCCCATTTAACCCGGGAATGGTTTATTGGCAAGCCCAAGGCTGAGCCCCCCTTTTGAACCCAAAGGTTGGATGAAAGTACCAGGCTGTGGATTGGGATGATTTCATACCTTTTCCTGAGCAGGCAGCACAAGCACAGCTGCTTTGCCAGTAGGATTGTGTTTTATGCACAGTCTCCCATGGCTCAGGCTCACACAGACAAGTGGCAGCTGATCCTGGCAAAGCCCAGCCTATGGACACACCTGGCTGCAGGTGCATCTTAATCTAACCAGAAATTCCTGCGTCCATCAGTCTCTGCCTGCCAAAAACAGTTTCCCACTGGTTTTGGAAGCCTTGCTGCCTTATCTCTTGCCTTTCTCCCCTGCAGCTCCATGATGGAGTGCAGAGCTCTGTCCCCTCCTTGTCCCCATGGCTTTGCTCCCTGCTCATGACACCAATTTCTCACCCACATGTGAGGCCTTCAGGGCCCCCCTGATCCTCAAATGCACCCAGGTCTCTCAGCTCCACTGATCAAAGAACATGTCAATAAATTATTTTGGGGGTCTGCCCGTACTCCTTCAAGGAGCAAGTCCTGGTGCCAGTTTCCCACTCAAACAATGGATGGGTGGTTCTGACAATGCATTTGCAAATTGTACTCATTACCTATTTAACACAATATGCTATAAATTTTGTTCCATTATAGTTTGCTACTAAATAAATAATTGGGCTTTTAATGCATAGGACTAGTTTTTTCCTGATGAACACAGAGGAAAGTCATAATAATTGCATCCTGTTCGACTTCTTATAAGCTGAAAGATTAGTTCAATTTTGGAACTACTTTTGGGTTTGTTTACTTTATGTCTTTCCCTAACCATGAATATCAAAATATAGAGAATTCTGACAATCTAAGGAGTTGGCTCAGACTAAGGGTGTATGACTGGTTGAACAGAATGTTTATAATTCCACAAGCAGCCCGAGTTGTGCCATTATTCTTTGTACCTGTCCTTATCTGATTCCATAAGTGCATGTTTTACAAACACCAGGGTGCACCCCCTTTGTCTGGAAGCACAAGCCCGTTGCAGGTATTTGCAGCTTTGTTCCAGGGCTGTGTTTGCAGCTGCCCCATTTGTGAGGAAGGCAGGAGAAGGGGTTTGGTTGCCAAGGGCAAAGGGGCAGCACTCGGCTCCTGCACTGGGATAATTCCCTGTGCTCTGCCTCACTCCCACAGGCAAAGAGGGGGCTTTGGTGCTGTGAAACACCACTGCTCCTCACGCAGGACTGAAACAGGGCTGGGCTGTGCCATTCAATACCCCAAAACCAGATCCTGGGCTGTGGCATTCAATCCTTCAAAATCAGAGCCTGGGCTGTGCCATTCAATGCCCCAAAATCAGAGCTTGGGCTGTGCCATTCAATGCCCCGAAATCAGAGCATTCAATCCTCCAAAATCAGAGCCTGGGCTGTGCCATTCCATCCCCCAAAATCAGAGCCTGGCTGTGGCATTCAATGCCCCAAAATCAGAGCCTGGGCTGTGGCATTCAATGCCCCAAAATCAGAGCCTGGGCTGTGCCATTCAATCCCTCAGAATCAGAGCTTGGGCTGTGCCATTCTATCCCCCAAAATCAGAGCCTAGCTGTGGCATTCAATGCCCCAAAATCAGAGCCTGGGCTGTGCCATTCAATGCCCCAAAATCAGAGCCTGGGCTGTGCCATTCCATCCCCCAAAATCAGAGCTAACCTGCCAAAGTTGCCCATTCCCAGCTCAGCTCCACACACGGAGCCACTGCTGGGAAGGAGCACTGAGAGCCATGTGCTGCCTCAAGTTTTAGCTTTCATATTTTCCAGATTCTGGACTGCACTGGTACATAACTCTGAACTTCATGTAAAGTGTTAGCCAGTTCTCCTCACAGCTCAGTCACACAAAACAATCCTTTTCCAGCCCCAGAGCCAATGCAGCTTCAGGCCCAAAAAGTGCAAACAACAGGGAATTGAGGAGAGCAATCTGGGAGGATGGGACTGCATAACCTGGAGCTGTAATTGGACAATTTACCCCAATATGGAAATGGACCAAAACTTCTAAAAGTGTGAAAACTCGTGACTCACCATCCATGTTGGGTGTAGGCTTGGCCAGGCTCTTGCACTGCCCAAGGTGTGTTCTTTGAAGGGCTTTTAATACATCCCTGCTTTATTCTTTAACTCTGCCCAGCCTCTGTTCCAGGGAGCCTCTCAAGGCGCCACAGGGAAACCCGAGCCCGAGCTGGGACAGCCCAGCACGAGCCATCAGCAGGGTGGGATCGTTGTACAAGTGCCCTCAGCCTCCACGGGATGCATTCATCTTGGAAATTTATCTCTGAGAGGGCCGGGCTCAGACAAGAGCACTGCCATTAATTGGGGGCTGAAACACTCCCAGATTAGTGAGCACTGTTAACACCTGCAGCCCCGAGCTGCACCCAGGGCTTTGATATTATTTTGGCTTTTGACAAGTGGGCGATAGCGGATATCCTTTAAGCCTATATTTAATGAAGCCCTCCATAAATCCATCAACACTTGCTAAGAGAAACTACAATAAAGCTCCCACTGCCATGGGCTCTGCTGTGCAGGGAACATTTGGCATTCTCATAATGAAGTTTCAGAGCAGATACTGCTCTGAGGAAGTGCAGTCTTTGTGTAGGATCTTTTTCTTCCTCGCATAATTATATGTTGTGGATCAAGAAGAAAACAACCCTTTAGCACCTAATTTTTAAAACTGTAATAGTCAAACTGTCGTTCAGCTAGGACAGCTGTCAGCTAAAGAAATGAAGAAAGAAAAGGGCTTTCTAGACAAATACACTCCCACTTGCGTTTTGTGTTTGTGCTTTGTTAGTTCTTGACATGATCTGGCTATTAGCTGTAGCTGTTCTGTGAATTCTTGCCATATTGTTTTTGTGCTATACCTCCTGTGAGTGTGATAAAAAATGTAAAGCTATAAACTGAAAATAGTTGTTACACATTTCATATGTGCAACTTTTATAAAAAGTAAAAAAATAAAAACCAAAATCCCTACACAATGCAGTTATTTTGTCATTTAAGACTGGAAGAACTTAGGGGGAGACAGAAGAATAAGTAATGAAGGAATTTGTTGTTTTTCAAATCTGGACTTAGGGACTTGAGATGGATGGAGTACTTTTAATAAATACAGAAATTTAGATACCCTGAGGCAGCAAATCACCTGAACATGTGCTGAACTTTAAGGATCCAAGTAATCTAACTGGTTTCGTGGGAAAGAGAACCAAAACAGTGTGTCAAAAAAAAAAAAAAATCAAAAGTTATGTTTGGTATTCTGAACATCTAGACTGCATGGAGACAAATTTTTCTAAAACAAACTTTGCCAAGTGGATGGACAGGACTGTGCAGGGCTGTGAAGCCAACCCAGGTAACCTGATTTACAAACAGCCTCTGTCATCGTGCACAGGGCTGCAGAGCCAGGGAGGATCTGGGAGGAGCAGTGAACAGAGGATTTCAGGACTGATTCTGTATTACTACACTGAGAATACAGGTTATTTGTCATTCTTTTCCCCATACATTCCTCCTGCATCACCTTCTGTTCACAGCACACTGTGGTTGTGTACCTGGCCCTCAGATTCCCATGGGTTTGTAATCTGAGTGTTTGACTCGGCTCAGTTTGCTCAGTTTTGTCCCTCCTGGAAAGGGTGCTCAGGCCTTGGCAGGGGCTGCCCAGGGAGGGTTGGAGTGCCCATCCCTGGGGGTGACATTCAGAGCTCTGGGCTGGGGACAAATAAATAAACATATATATATAATAGCACTAGATATTGTGAATTTTACTGGATTTGGGGTTTTAGTTTTCTTTAGAGAGACACACAAATGTTTAGTCATGTCTGGATTTTGTCTAAGAAAAGTATGGAAAACAAGGCCCATGATGAGATCCACCTGTTCTCATTCTGACTTGGGACTTCACTTTCTGCACAAACTAATTTAGAGTCAGAGAAGGGACTTCTCTGGCTTGTGAAGAATCTTTGGCCTGTGAGATGTGACAATCAAATATGTCAATAAAGAAGTTTAAAAGGAGAGTGATGCTGCCAGAGAGTGGCTGGGAAGACCTGCACAAAATCACTTACAACAGGCATTAACAAACAAGCTTTCCAATAAAGCAGCCAGCACCAGCAGCAATCAGAATGCTGCAAAGATCACGGCCCTTTATGTGCAATGAACTCAACATGCACAAAGCAGAAGCCGTGATAACAAAATAGATAGCATGGTAATGGGCTCCAGAAGTGTGTAATTGCTGGTTCTTTCTGTGCCTCTGAGCTGTTTCCTGTCCTGCTGTGGCTGTGCAGTGCCAGGAGCTTTTCTAGGTCAGTGGTGAATGTGAGCTGAAGTCAAACACGTGAGGCCAGCACTCAGCACAGCCCGGCCAGCAGGGAGGCAGGGCAAGGGCAGGCGGAGAGGAGCCCTCTGGGCTGAGCACTCAGCACACAAAAGCACCAAGAAAGCCTCAGCTCTGAGCAGGAACCTCCTGGGATCACACAGGCACCAGGGCAGCTTTCTGTCTCTGCAGACAGAAATGATCACCTTCCCTGCCTCCAGGCTGCAAACCCTGCAAGGAGCACCGTGGCCTTCAACAGGAAAAAAAAATGAAAATTAATGTCATACTCATCTCTTTGCTGTTGTTTCAGCCCCTCTCTGCCATCCTGTCAGCTCAAACACCTCAGCCAGGTCCTTCCCCCACTGCCAGCTGGGGATCAGCAAACCAGCCTCCCTGAGTTCAGCCCAGAGCTGAACGTCTACAATTGTCAAATTCTCTCCTCTAAGTTCCCACCTACTTTTTGGAAAGCTTTGAACAGAAAGGGCAGGTTGAAAGAAATCTTTCCTTAGAGGAATACTTGAGGCAATACATTTAGGTAAAGCAAATGTACTTACTTGCTGTTTGGGTTTTTTTGTTTTCAGCAATGCAATGTTTAAGTTGAAATTTGACATTTTAAACAAGCCAGATTTTACCTTAGCTCATGCAAGCACGTCTGCTACTTCCACAACAGCCTGCAAATCCTCTGAGTGAGGGGCAAAGCAAGCAATAACAAACACCAACAGGAAAGTCCTCCAGGCAAGAGGAGAGGCTAATGAGCAGAGACAGGGCACATACCGAGCTCACTGCGCTCTCACACCGCTGCAGCTCCTGAGTCACAGCAGCCAAGGCCACAGGACAATCAGCTGTCTCTTTTAATTGCTGAGATGCAACTGTAGATGTTACTGTGGGCTGAGCACACTTGCCACTGTGGGCAGTTCCAGCACACTGACTTGCCCAAGGCGTTGGTTCAGCTCTGACACATGGGAGAGCAGGTAATGCCCAGCCCTGCTTGCTTTGCAAACACTCTCCCCTGCAGCAGGAGCATCCCTGTGGCCCAGCTCCTGCTGTGGGGACAGGCTCAGATAGCTCCTGGGATCCAGGACTTGCTGGCTTAGCCAGGGATCTCACCCTGCTCCAGCCTGGAGCTGTCTTGTCACCAGGCTGTCACAGCGTGGGGCACAGCAAGGGACAAAGCTTCCTCAGATTTATCCTGCCCTCCCTACACCTTCCTTCAGAGCTTGGCAGAGATGAGAAAAAGTGTTTGCTTTCTGCCTCTCTCTGCACTCCTGAGGACTGAGCAAGGAGCACGGCGAGCAGACAGCTCTGATGGTGGAAAGGTGCAGCTTTAGGTTTCCCTTTTCCTTCCCTGTTACCTCCCAAAGGCAAAATACATTTGCTGGATTATGTTGCCAGAATGAGGATCTCAGCACTTTTCCATATTACCAAGGCTGTTCTCAGCCTTGATAAACTGTTTTTCTTTGCTCTTTAGGAGAAGTTATTTATCCCTTTTCCATGCAGCCAGCATCTTCAGGCACTGGCAATTTGACAATTTAATACTCTTTTTCCCTTTGTAGGATGATCACAGTACAAAAATGATTGCACATATTCCTGAGTGGAAATCAACATCCCTGGCGCATTCCAACCCCTGCATCACACCCCAGCTGTTCCTGAGGAATGGGTCTCCAACTCCTCCACAGCTTCCTAGCCCCTGCTGTTCTAAGCAATGAACCTAAGCCCAACTCTAGCTCCTGGATTGCAGGTCCCTGGAGGGAAGCAGCATGTTGCCTCCTCAACTCGCTCCTCAGCGGACAAAAAGCTTTTTGCCAGAAAAATGTTCAGCACCAAGTGTGAAAAAGCCATCCCAAAATTTATTCTCAAAAATGTCAACAGAAACGCATCAGTAGATACTCAAAACTACAGAGTTCTTCGAAGTCATACATTCACAATGTAGAAATGTGACAATTGGGATGCCTTTTGCGTGGTCTATGTAACAATATCCATTTTACAGTGTAAACAGGTACTGGTATGTTCTTACCCACGAGTCCAGCAGGAAAGGCACAACTCGGCATACAGAGATCATAAGCAAGAATCAGGTGCAACAACATCACACAAACTTTTGGTAAATCTGCATTTTTGGGGCCTTCCACAAGAGACTGGACTTGAAGATTTCCTGCAGTCAACAGCCAGGTTTCTTTCCCTCCTTCAGTCCTTCCACACCAAATGCTCCCTTTGCAGCCTGGTTCAGATCCCACTCCACATCCAGTTCCAGCAGGCGTTCGAGGAACAGTGAAAGGTCAGTCCAGCAACTCCTCAGGTGCTTCCACTAATAATACAACAGGTTTTGGTTTCACATAGTGCATGGAAGCATCTGCTTGGATCTCCGTCATTACAGTGGTCATTATTAGAAAAAATAGACACTACAACTACAAAAGGAAAAAAAATGAGGTAGATAACTTAGAATCCAGATGACTATCCCAGCAACCTTCATACAACACACATGGATCATTAATTACCATTTTGGTGGAATGCAAGCTCACAGACCACCAAAAAAACCTTAATGACCAGAGTAGGAATGCCATCCAAAAACCCACAAAACATTTAACCTAAGCATGAATACTTCATATTTAAATACAGGTTTACACAGACTGATCTCCTAAATTACCCAAACAAAAAAAAAATAAAAACAAAAAGTCTCTTGCTAAGGAAACCAGTTCCCATGGCAAATTGCCATGGGAATCTCAGTCACCTGAGATTCCTTGCAGAGCTTTCAGACCTGACTTCCCAAGGCAAGTCTTCCCTTTCAAGAGGAAACAAAAAAAAAGTATATACATACCCACCCATGCTTGTTTGGGGCTCTTGGTATTGAAATAAAACATCTAGGAAAAACTGCACATCTTTGGAAGCAGGAATTTTGGCACTATACTTGAAGGACTGTCCTAGTAGTATTAAATAAGCAGCAGTCAACAACACAAAGAATCAATTACTTAGGAGCAGTGACTAAAGAAAAACAGCAACTTGCTTCTCATAGAACTTCTGAGGCAAAAAAAGCCCAAAGGAATTAAAAAAACAACTTTGTAGTTTTTATATCAATTATTAAGAAAAAGTACATTCAGAAACCACACAGAGCCAAAAATCCAAACAGAAAAATTCTAAGAGGGTGGCAGACATTCTAGGATATTTACCCGCATCAATAGTTTCCATTTCTCATCAGTAAATAGAAGCTTTTCCATCAACAGTAGGTTGTTTCCACTCTATTCAAAACCCCCATTATCACTCTAAACAAAGAGGTAAATATTCTAACCTTTGGAATTTCAAGTTGTAGAAACTTCTGTAAGGCTTGTACACGTTAAAGTCACACGTAAGAACTACTTTGCAAGACCCGCATCTTTCCAAATAGAAGGAAATCCTATTCTTTATTAATTACTATTTGCAAAGCAATATCATGATTGTACTCTGGGCAACTCTTACAAAGACAACCATAAAATCATTTGCACGTCAATAGGAAAATAGGAGGCCGAAGTGGAATCTCTTAAAAATATATGTTTGTGTCTATATATATTTGCTCTTTCTGTAGGTCAACTCCTCTCGAGTCCTTAGCTGACGGCGATTTTGTTCTCCTCCAGGAAGAGGGGGAACTGGTGTTTTGGCACACTGTCTGCAGCAGCACCGCCCGCCTTCTCCGCCTCGGCGGCGCCGGCCGGGGCCGGGTCCGCCTTGGCGGCCGGGGCAGAGTTCAGGGGCGAGCCCCCGGCCAGGGGCACGGGCAGGGCGGGCAGGGCCCCGCTCTGGATCACCGAGATCTCGTTGGCCTTCACGGCCAGCCCGTTGCTGAGCACGGCCGCGTACTGGTTCCACACGGCGGGGTCGATGCTCACCGAGGGCGCCACCATCTCCTTGGGGAACATCTCCGACACCTTCTTGGGGTCGTTGCCCAGCAGGGCCATGGGGTTGTCGATGGACAGCCGCCTGCCCCGCCTGGCCGAGTTGTTCCACATGTGGGTTCCTACGTGGACCTTCCGGAGAGGGGGGAAAGCAAAGAGAATTGTTAATTCTGCAGCTCTTCTGGGCTGGACCCAAATTCTACTTCGCTGGCAGCCGAGTGGCCCAAAGAAGGCAGGCTCGCTCCGTTTGCATTCAGGTGAATATTAAGTTGGGTGGTTCTTGTCAGAGTTCCCCTCCTGGCATGTGTAAGACACAGTCATTCACTGCCTGACATCACCGTGGCTCTCTGGAGTTGGCTGCTAGAGGGCTCGAAGGACTGTGTTTTACACTTGGAATAAGCGCTGTTGGCAAAGACACCCTCTCTGCCCCAAAACAGAAACCACATTATCTGCTGCAAACAGACCATACTGAAAGAAATACTGGGTAATGCAAAAAACCACCAAGTAATTTGGCAGAGGTTCATTTAAGCTGAAATCTTCCACACCACATTCTGCTGGTGCTTCCAGCAAGGCACTGCTCACACACTGCAGAGTGTTTTCTCTCCCCATCAGCATTTATGCAAGAGGACTGAAGAGCTTGAAGAGGTTCTCACAGGGAGGGAGAAGCCTCTGCGCAAGTGAGGGAGCTGAATCCCTCATGGGGCAAATGGATTCATCTGGCAAAAGGACAGACTCTCAGCACTTCTTCAGCGTGGGCTTAGCCACAATCCCCAAGCACTTTGTGCCATCTGAGGATTATCCCAGTTTATCCCTCCTCATCTCACAAAATTTCAAGCAGTGCAGCGTAATGCATTTACTCAGCAGGCGGCATTTTGCAGCAGTCTAGGAAATACTTATGTCTTGACACATCCACATCCAAATTAAAAAAGAAAGCAATCTGCTTAGTGAGGGCTAAGGCTCCCCTTCCATCCCAAAAGGAAAGTCAAGGACAGCAGCAAAGACCTGAGGGTGATCTCAGTAACACACAAAAAGCTGTGTGGAGAAGCTCAGGAAGGAGACAAGGATCAAAAGTAAGTATTTGAGGAACTAAGAGAAAATCAGTGCTGTCTCAGGGGCAGCTCAAATATTACAAACAGCCTTTCCATCCCTAGTCTTAGTCTCACAGACCAAGGAGATGACAACAGACAGGACCCACCTTCAGGTTCCCTTTGGTGGTGAAGGCTCTCCCACAGATGGTGCAGGCAAAGGGCTTCTCCCCGGTGTGGGTGCGCTCGTGGATCTGCAGGGCGCTGGCAGAGGAGAAGTTCTTCCCACAGGTAGTGCAGATGTGCTGTTTGGCAGGACGGCAGAACTTGGGGCGCGGCACCAGCAGAGGGGTGACCCCAGGGGACAGAGCTGGAGGGCCAATGAAGTGGCCAGTGCCGAGGGGACGATCGCCGGGCAGCTCCATTTTTATCAGGGCTGGTGGGGCTCTGACAAAAGCGGCTGGAATGCTGCTTCGACCTGGAAAGAAAGCAAAGGTTATGCTTATCCCAACCTAATTCTGCTTCCAAGCTTAAGCCTGGCTGAGACTCGAGGCCCTGCCTTTGAAGAGCACGTCTGCAGAGGCCACCACACTTCCTAGGATAACCCAAAACAAATCAGTTCATCCCTGGGTTTGTTGGTGAGCTTATGACACAGAAAGCCTTTCAGGTCAAATTTAGATCAACGTTAACCTCAATGCTACAGAGCCTGAAAACCCCACAGACTATTTTAGGGTTTCCACATCACACTCTTGGGATAAGTAGTTTTCCCTTAAAATACAAGTGTGGATTTTTAAAAAGCTATAAGGAGATATCAAGCAAGCCCATGAAAGACAGAGAGGGCACAGTCTACATTAATTTTAAGGAGATTACAGCAGTTAAACCTTTGAATTTTGGGCCCGACTCAGTCAGGAAAAGTTTACAGGGCCTATGCCCTTATCCAAACAGAGGAGCAGGAAGAGGGGAAAGCTAAGGAAATTTGGTTTCCTGTTGGTCCTTTTAGGAACGGTTTCCTACTGCCCCACCCCAAATCCCTGCCAGCACTCTGCATTACTCACCATATTCTCCATTTGCAAAGTGTAGCCCGGGCTCTTCCTTGATGACCTTCCGACCGATGTTGCCGTATGTTAAATCCAAAGCTCCGACAACCCCTTCCACTTCTGCGGGAGCGTTCTCAGCACCCTCTGATTTACTGCCCGTGCCCAAATCCTCCTGGCTGTTGAAGGCAGGTGACTTGGACCGGACGCTCTCAGCCTGGCTGTTGGCCGGGGACGGCGCCTGCAGCGAGGCAGCCTCGGAGGCGGCGGGGCTCCTGCCGTTCTGGTAGTCGGCGTCGCCCGCCACCGAGGACGAGTCGTTGGTCATGCCATCGCTCTCGGCCGAGCCGTTGTCGCTGGACTTCAGACTGCTCTGCCGCTGCAAGCTCAGCGAGGAGGTGACCATCTTCATCTGGTTCTCCAGCGCTGCAACCCCAGAGAAGGCGGCGGCCGCGGCGGGCGACTCTGATTGTGCATCGTATGGAGTAGGAGGTTTGGAGGAACTGCGGGGGCCATCCTGAGAGTCCACGTCATCTTCCATGTCTATGCTTTCCACCATCTCCTCCGGGCGACCGACGTCTCCGTTCTTCTCGGGCACGGCAGGATCCACCGCCTCGGTGTCGCTGGGGGGTTCTGGCATCGGGGTGTTGGGGATCTGCCCGCCCATGTGCATGCGGATGTGCTGCTGCAGCACCACGGCGTTTGTAAACTTCTTCTGGCAAATGGGACACGAGTGCTGCATCTTCAAGGGGGTGTTAGCCCGGTGGACACCATAGTGGGTTTTGAGGTTCCCTTTGGTGGAGAAGGCACGGCCACAGATCTTGCACTTGAACGGCCTCTCCCCGGTGTGGGTGCGGTAATGCATCTTCAGCGAGCTCTGGCAGCTCAGCACTCTGTGACAGATCAGGCACTCGTTGGGGTCAGAAGTGGACTTGTCGATATTTTCAACCAGCTGCTGGAGCTTTGATGTCTCTGAGCCTTGCTCGTTTGACCCACCTACGTGGAAGATGCTCATGCTGCAGGCAGCTTGTGGTGAGCTCAAGCTCTGCTCCGTTCCTGACTCGTGGCCGACCGCCCCCGACGAGGAGGAGCCACCCTCGCTTTCGGGAGAGGGCCTCGACTGCAGCTCACTTGAGAAGGTGCCTGGCAGAGCCTCCTTGATGCCTGCCAGGCTGGAGATGGCCTGAGGTGCGCCGGCAGCCGCAGAGGTAGGCAGAGTTGTTAGGAGAGGTTTGCTGTCCACAATCAGGTTGGACTCGTCCAGTGGCACAGACATCCCGTATGGGATTCCAGTGCTGGTAGGAACATTGTCCAGGTGCTCAGGAACTGGGTAAGGATTCATCTTTATGTGGGGGTACTTGTCTTTGTGACGCTGAAAATGCACTTTGAGGTTTCCTTTGGTGGTGAAGCGGTTCCCACAGATGTTACACTTATAGGGCCTTTCCCCGGTGTGGGAACGGAGGTGGATCTGCAGGGCACTGTCGTTGCCAAAGACCTTCCCACAGAATTTACACTTGTGTTTGAAGAACGGCTCCTCCGCGTTCGGTTTGCTTTCGGACACGCTGATGTTGGGCGGTTTCCCCTTGCCCTTCTTTGAGGAATCCATCACGGACGAGACGGCCGAAAGCGGGTTCTGGAAGATGACCGAGCCGGAGGACTGAGGTAGCAAAGGATTTGGGAACTGAGAGATGGAGCCGGGGAGGCCTCGGCTCCCCTCTGGCTTCAGGGGGAAGGAGGAGGAGAGCCCAGCAGCCAGCGAGCTGGCGGCCGCAATGCCAGTGTTAGAATGAGGTAGTTTTCCTTGCTTCAAGGATTCCAGTGATAGGCTCTGGCTCCCAGCTTTCTGTCCGATCAGAGCCACGGCAGCCGAGAGCTGCTGGGACATGTGGGCACCCAGAGCTTTGAGCGGGTCAGTAGCAGCTGCTATGGAGGGGTGCAGGGCGTGGGGAGCCATCATGGCGATCTGGATGCGGATCTGCTCCGTCAGCTGGATCTGCTGGAGCTGCTGCTGCTGCAGGCACACCAGCTGCTCCAGGATCATGGGGATGGCGTTGAACCCGGCCGCCGAGGAGGAGATGGCATCCGACGTCCGCTGGTTCACGGCCACCTTAGTGCCACGGATGGTCTGCAAGGTCACGTTAGTGTTGGGTACTTTGGGTTTTGGTAGATAGCTCAGGCCGGGAGCCGCAGGCGTCAGGGGGGGTTCTATTTTAAGGTACATTCCTCCTACCGGCTCAGCATCCATTTTTCCTTCTCTCTTTTCCACAGAGGCAGTGCAGCCCTTGGCCTGAATGTCCTTGCGTGCCCTGCCATCCATTCGGTCGCTCGGGAAGGTCCCCAGAGGAGCCTCGGAGAAGCTCTCAGGGGGGACTGCTCCCTCACTGTCGTTCATGATTAGAACAGGCGGATTTTTAGTGCAATTTTTCTTATGCTCAAGGAATTCAGAGAGAACAAAGAATTCTGCACAGCATTTCTCACAGATTTTGGTTTCCTCCGTGCGGCACCTTTTGGAACTCATCTCACCATCTCTATCACCTGGGACGTCTTGTGGACTCCCTTAAAATAAAAGAAGGTCACATTATTAATTGCTAGATTTAGACCAAACATTCACTATTAAGATCGCTGACTCCACCCAAATTGCAAATTAAAGTACAAGACATTGGAATCAAGTTTGCACATCAATCTGAAGTTCTGCTCTTTGTTTTGATGCCAATTCCTTCACAACCCCAAATAAATCTGCATCTCAGTTCAATTTACAAGAAAAAACATATTTTAAAAGGACTCTCACAAGGCTCAATGAAAAAAGATTCATTCCAAATCCCTTTATACAGGTAAAAATCCCCTGGAACAGTTCTGCAAGGCAGCACCTGCAACACAGCTTAAAAGGAACACCAGGACAGAGGAGGCATTGAAGCACTGAGCAAAACACCACACAGAGTTATCTGCTGTTTACACTTCAGGTTCTAATTCTTTGTTAACCATATCTCAGAAATTCATATAAGATTGTTAACACAGGAATTTTGAGCAATTCTTACTGCACCGATCTAAACGAGTTGTGCTCTGCTATTATGAAAGTAATTACAAACCAAGAGGGCTGAAACAGCCACGCGGGCCAATATCAACTCTGAAATCCTTTGAAAGCAAACACACCCCAATAATAACCTCTACATGGACACAGTAGCAAAGAATGATTAAAAACGAAATTTGACGCTCGAGTATGCGCCTCCGTTGATACTTATGATTATTAAAAAATAATACAAGTAACTCGTCCTGCTCACAAAACTACACCAAGGCATTTCCGACCTCGCAGGGGGCCTCCTCCAGCTGTACCCACAACTCACCCACTTTGGGAAGGGGCAGGGTAAATCGAGAGTCCACTCCTGCCCTTCCACCACCAGCACAGCTCAGCTCAGACTGAGCAGAACTTGTACATGGACCAAAAAAAAAAAAAAAAATTAAAAAAAAAATCGGGGAAATATCTGAACTGCAAGAGGTTAACTGAAATGATAACCAAAACAGGATGTTTTTGCTCAGCCTTGCCATCCCTCAAACTCCCAGCCCACTGGAGGTGGGGCAGAGCTCAGGGCAGGAGGGAAAGCCCCCCAAGGAGGGGGAGGCAGAAAGGGCTGGGCCAGGATTGCAGCCCCCCTGGCTGGGACACCCTGGAGCTGCTCTCACTCGGTGGGTGCAGGGGTCACAGAAGGGTGTCACCCCTGTCCCGGCCGGCTCCGGGTCCCCAGCCGCCCCCGGGTGGGACGAGGTGACACTCAGGAGCTTCTTGTGGCTTTGGCTTGCGCAAGGTGTGGCCAAACCACACCTCGGTGTGTCCTGAACGTGGAGGGACCGCGTCCAGGTGACAGCTGGAGCACATCACCCTGCTTGAGGGAGGACATGGCAAACCTGGCCATTTCTGACCTCAACGAGGGCACTGTGCTGCTCAACAAAGCAAACTTCAACCGTTGAATGCTGCGGGGTAGGAAGTGCATGTGAAATTTTAATTGTAAAAATAGACATTTGATCAGTAATAAAAATTTGCAGCTATCAGAGTCCTGTTCTGCTGTGATCTGCAGAGCAATAAATCCAGACCTGCGCAAGTCCTTGAACAGGGAGGAAGGGAGTTCTCAGCATGGCTACGATCAAAAATGTTTGGATGCCTCCCATTTAAACAGGGGAAATTAAACACTTGCCCTTCAGCCCAAACAACTCCCGTAAGTGAAAGAGACAAGAATGGCAGCACGCATTTCCCATCCCAGATATCATTACAGTGATGTCCCTAAAGCTGATTAAGCTCTAAAAGCACACAGAGAAGCCCAGCCTGCAGACAAGTACAACTACTGCACAATTCAGAACTTGGTCCACAGAGTCAACCAGGATCAAGAACAGATTATTTTAAACTCGTTTTGCAGGAGACTGAGCAGATATACTTGGCAAGAAAGAAGGCGCCTGGATTTAAAAAAAGAGAAAACCTCTGGAACTAGTCTACGCTGACTTGAGAGGTCTTTGACTACTTTCCTGTTTCATAAAATACTAAAACAAAAATCTCCTCCAAATCCTTTTAAGAGTTTGGGGCTTTCCCAGTCCCATCCCCCAGGCAGAACAACACTGTTTCCACGTCACGAAATAAAAAAAAACAACCTCAGCTTTTACTTTTTCCCGTGGCACAGAAATGTCTGCACCAAGCACTGTTGCCCACCCCCAAGCAGATATTCCAGGATAATGTCTAGACAAGTCCTCAAACTTTAACTGCTTCAAAGCATCCAATCATTTATCTCCTTTCCCTTGATAATACTTCTTATTTTTCTACTTCTGTGCTGATAAGATCACACTCAATTCAATGCCCCTTTCCCAATCTCCAGCACAGCCCACGCTCCTCATTTTCGTAATTCTGAGGAGCTCTGGTGACTTTTCCTGGTTCTCAGCAGCAGTTGCCATCTCAGAGAAAGAGACTCCAGTACACTGAAGGTCCCTGTGCTGGGCAGCAGAGGTTGGCAGCTCTGCCCCGTCACATATTCTCATTTTTCTGACAGTGAAGCATAAGCTTCAGACTGAATAAATTCAATTCAGAGCTTGAAACGACTTGCTGCATGACAAATAGGGAAATTATGCATTATTTTCCCTTTTACCTTAAAGAAAGGGGTTTAGATAAATTCACAAGTAGGACGCTGGGTTATTTTACAGTAGCTGGGATAACAAAGGAGCAATTGACTGTTTCTGCAAAAAAACCCAACAGCTTCTGTGAAAATCATCGTGATTTGTAACTAGCTGCTCTTCCCTGCCCCAAGTGCTGGGATCAGAGCCCCTCGCTGCCCGAGCCCAGCAGTGACCACCGAAATGACATAAGAGCCTGAACTCGGGGTTTTTCATGCCAGGAGGGCAGCTCTGCCCACCAGGATTTACCCAGCACTGCCCTGCCACGACCATTCCTCTGCACTTCACCCCCTCCAAAGGCTTCCCAGGGACAGGACTTCGACTGTGGTTTTTTTTTATCTCCCCACCCCCGAATTTCAGGAATGTTATCTCTCAGCATCTAGTTATCCAATAAGTTAGAAGAATGCAGTAAACCCAGCAGGGGGGCTAGATTGAATCACTGGCAAATGGATGGATAAAATCCACTATTGTGTAGGACAAGGCAGTCATCGACAAGGAAGGCTGATAAAATCCACACCGCTCAAATTATTTTTTTTTTTTTTTTTTTTTTTTAGGAAAACAGTAAAAGGAGTGAAGTAAATCTGGTCTGATGTGATTTCAAGAAGGGTGCTGCTGGCCTAGCACTCAACTAGGCCATTAGGGACTTTTTTTCCTCAACTTTACTTCACTTGAATTGGGATGAAACAGAAGCTTTCCCACCTTTTTTTTATTTTTTTTTTATTCAGGAGTTTTGATACCTTTGGTGAGCTTACTTTCCTCACAGCCTACATCTGACCAACTACTTTAAGGTTAACAAAGACCATGCACCTCCCCGGTTTAAATTAACTCGGGGAGGATTGATTACCACCCCTCCACTCCTAGACACGAACCCTCTGCCATCCGCTCGCTGCTGCTCCCAGGGTCGCACTTCCCTAATGCTTTTCCCTTTCTCCAAAGGAGAGGGCTTCCAAAAGCTCTGAACTGCCCCAAATCGCCCTTCTCCCACTCTCAAACACCATTTAGCACATTTTAACTGTGACAAAATCACTTTTTTGAGTAAGTAAAACGCACGACTGACAACTTACAGAGATATTCCAAAGGCCTTGATGCTTTCTACACTGAATTCATCAGGTGCGTTTTTTCTACCAAAGAACGAGGCAGAAACGCGCTTCCCCCACAATCAGCATCTGGCGCTTACAGGCTCTCTCTCAAGGCTTCAATTATTTTATCATCTACTTACTAATTCCCCCTTTGGCCTATCCACAACTTGAAGCGAGATGTTCAGCCGAAGACAGAACAAACCACAGCGAACGGGCGCTTGTGAAGAGCAGAATAAGCGCTAAAAGCCGCGGGGCGAGCGGGGAGCGGAGGCGCTGCCCCCGAGGGCTCGCCCCGCTCGGGCCGGGCCGGGCCGGGCCGGGCCGGGCGCCGCCGGGGCTCGCTGCCGGGGCCGGTCGGTGGAGGGCACTCACGGCCCGCGCTCCGGCCCCTCCGGGCCGCCACCACCACCCCGGGCGGGGCCGCCGCCCCCCGGGCCCACCTGAGCTGACGCGAGCCCCGCACCGCGATCCGCGGCCACGGGGGCGGCTCCGGCCGGCTCCGAGCCCGCGGCCCCCCGAGCCCCCCGCCCTGCCCGGCACGGCCCTACCTGGACCACACTTAACACCCGCACGGTGTTTAAGAGCGAGCTAAACGGCGCAAACCCCGCTGCCAAGGTCAATTGCATGAGAGTCCTAATTGTGAGCCTGACATCAACTTACCACCCGCAGCAAGCAGGAGGAGGCAAAGGTTAGAGCAGCAGCTCTGTCAAAACGTCACATGCCGCCGAGCGCGGCGAAAGGGCTCCATCCCCGCCACGAATATAATGTTGCACTTACGTAAAAGGAAAAGCGAGCCGGGCATCGCCCCCGCCGCCCCCCGGCACCCCCTGCCCCTTGCCAGGGCTGCGGCACCCCCGGCACGGCGGGGACGCTCCCGCGCCCGGGGCGGCCAGCGCCCGCCAACAGCTTCGGGCAAACGAAACAAACCTAAGATAAACCACCGCGAAACTTGGGCTTTCCCTGTTCAACCTTCCCTCGTCCAACATCCCTCTCCAGTTCTGCAGAGCTCGGCGCACGAATCGGAGATATAATTGCAGCAAAGCTACGCTAATTTTACCCTGAGGAAAAAAAAAGTTGCAGTTTGATACTGTATTTTTAAGAATGAATCCGATTTTTAATGGCAGCAATCCAGCACAATAGGCATTTTCAAGCCCTTTGTGGAAATGCTAATTTTCAGTATGTAGCATTATTCCCCTGTGACCACCTGCTGATTTTTTGACCTGTTAATGGATCCCCAGGTTCGCGGGACACTTTAACCCGCTGCATTGTTCACAGAGGTGGGTCCCAAATCGCTTTGCGAAAAAAGAGAATACTTGCAAAAAAGGAGATAAGGGCTTGATTTTATTATTACGACTATGTGTATATCCTCGCTAATGCCCCAGACAAATCCCTGCGGAATTTCGACTTTGTTATGCAACTTCATCACTTATTATTTACGGGCACACCTGGAGCGGGGAATATCAAGACTATTTGAGAGACTGGCGGGCGGTCCGAGCCGTCGGAGCCGCAGCCCCGGGTTGCATTTCGGAGAGCGGAGATCCCGCAGGACGGGACCTGCCCCCACCCCCCAAATCCACAGCGCCCCGCGAGCGGCAGGAGGATCCCCCCAGGCGGGGACACAGCTTCCCCAGGTCCGCCGGCCTGGGCGGCCGCTGAGGGCTCCGGAGGGATTTCATCCAGGGTTTGGTTGTTAAAATTGAGAACGGGAGGGGGAAAAAAAAAAGCCCGAACAACAATAACAAAAAAGCAGCTGGCCATTGCCCCGGAGAGCGCGGTGTGGAGCGATCCTCCCTCCCTCCCTCCCGCACGCCTCCCCCGCCCCAGCGGCCGCATCAGGAGTGATTAACCCTTTTGTTTCAGCGCGGGGCCGGAGGTGCCTTTCCAGCAGCGGGCAGAGATTTACATGTGGAAACATCACCTCCATCCCCCAACCTAACCATATACACAAAGGAAAACAGTCATGCATTAAACATGGGATTTATTGCCTTCTGGCCAGCATGCTGTTTCTTAAGTCACCATTAACCGGACCCAACAATTGCACATTTCGACTCAAAGAAGAGAAGGGGGAGGAGGGGAAAAAAAAATTAAAGAGCCCGAACCTCCTGCGGGTTGGGAATAGGCAGCTCCCGTAACGTGGATGGGTTTTGATCAGTTCTAGGCACGGAAACAAAACCGGTCCCAAACGCAAGCAAAGATCCCAAAGAAAGTTCTTGGGGGGCACACGGAAACATTTGGGCACAACCGCAACAATTCCGAACGAACGCTCCCCAGCCGGGACGGGACGTGCCCTCCGCCCGCCGCATTGCGCCCGGCAGCGGGACGGGCACCGCGGGAGCGTCCCGAGCTCCGCAGCGAGAGCGGGGGAAGAGCCCCAGCAGGGCCGGGAGATGCTGCTCCGGCAGCCCCGCTCCCGTGGGGGCCGCTAGCGAGTGCCCCCTGCCCTTCCACTGCCCGCCCACCCCACCGGCGGCTCCCGGCCGATTTCAGCCAGAATTTCTGCTTTTCCCGTAGCGCGGCCCAGGAACGCGAGCTCCCCAAAACCGGGGCGAGCGACCCGCGGTGCCGAGTCCCCCACGCCGCCCAAATACAAAGCGCTCGCGCACACCCCACATTAGCTCACCGGAGTTATTTTAGGAAGTCGGAAATCAAAGATGGCTGGAGGTCAAGCTACAAAAGGTCCAGGGCGATTGTGATCTCCAACAAAAATAGTCCGAGCGTGGAGGCTTTTTTCCCCCGTTTTTGTTGGTTTTTTTTTTTTTTTAAAGCCCCACAAAAATTCTCATCCAACTCCCGACAAAGTGCTAAGCACACCGAGGAAACCCAGCCCGAGCCATTTCCTAGCCCTCCGAAGTTCTCCGTAATTTCTCGCTCTGCTCCCCCACCCCTTTACCCCCATCCCCCCAAGTCCCTCCGCCTCGGGGACCCTTCGGGGTTCCCCTCCCACGCGGCCGCGGCCCCACGCGGGACCCGGCGGAGGCTCCGCGGGCGCGGGGGGGAGCGTGCGGGGCATCGCGGGGCAGCGCTGCGCTCCGCAGCCGCCCGGAGCCGAACCCCCCCGAAAATAACGAGGAGCCCGTGCCTCGCTCAGCACTGCCGGGGAGTTCGGCCCCCCAAAAAACGTGGGGCGAGCCGAGGGCCGGCTCGTGGCGGAGCCCGCGGGGGGAAAGGCGCGGGGGGTGAAGCACGAGGGTGGAAAAAGCCCCCCGGGAAGCGCCCCTCGCTCCCGCCGCCGCCTCCGCGCATCAGCCGAGCCCGGAGCCGCGGCCGCCCCGCGCCCCCTCTGCGCTCACCACTTGCAGCATCTGGGGGCTGCTCCTCGGAGTTGATGTGCTGGGGCTTCGCCTGCTTCCGTCGCGACATGGTGCACCAGCATCGGGAGCATGCAATAGTAGCAATTATTTTCCTCTTCACAACAAATTCCTAGAGTTGGGAAATTTGGGCGGAATGCGCATGTCAGAGTAATTATTATTATCAATAATGCATTGCGATTTATCATGGGTCCCTGACGGCTGATTGGCCTGAGTCCAAGGGCTCACAGATTATTCAAATCAGCCCCATTGATCCGCGCAGCGGGGCACGCTGGGCCATGTAGTCCCCGCGCCCGGCCCGCCCCGGCGGGCGACAAAGGCGTGAGCCCCCGGGGCCGGGGCAGCCCCGGGCCGCCCCCGGTAAACAAACACCGGGCAGCGCGGCTCTCCAGCCTGCACACCGACAATACCTTTGTTGTCTCACCTGCGCGGTTTATATCGTGTTCTAAAGAGTTTTTCCCCCCCCCCCTCCCCTAAAGCAAGCAGCAGCCCGGGACAATGCTCATTCTTCCCTTTGTCGCTCGATAAGGTGGCAAGGGAAGAGCACCGAGAGCTGCAAGGGGCGAGCGCGGGGTCCCGCGGCGGGGCGGGCGGCTGGAGGGGCTTTAAAAGCGGATGCAGACGGAGCGTAATTAGGCTGGTTTGGTTCAGCTGTTTGGGGACTCTAAAGTCTCGCTTTCTGGGAAGCAGGAGAAGCTGAGCCAGTAGTATTTTTAACAGCAAGTAAAAACGTGAGGCACGTGTGAAAAAGTTGAAGCAGCAGCGCTTTGAGTGTTTTCCCACACTAAGTTGGCTGCGTTAATGCAGAGCGGAATAATTTTCATCTTTACTCCCCTTTTCGGCTGTTGGGTTCCATGGGAACGTGAGCCACGCGGAAATCTTCCCCGCGAGCCGCAGCCGGGTGGCACATTGGGGACGGTCCGTGTGGCCGGAGGTGGCTGCAGGACCCGGCTCAGCTGAGCCTGGCACTGAACTGTGCTGCAAAGCCCCCGAGTGTCCCAGCAGTCACCCCAGCCCTCCGACTCACCCCCCCCAAGCCACACTGATGTCGCAAAAGCAAAAATGTGAGGATCCTTGAACGGGTGGAGATGCGGACTGCACATCTCCAAAAACTGCAAACACTCCAAACAACTCCAAAAACTCCAAACACTGCAAAATCTCAGTGGGACACATGATTGCTTTTTGATGTAACGTAGAACAGCACGCCCCAGGTCTGTCTGTGAGAAACGAAGTGATTTGATGGAAAACACTGGAGAGATATTTATTTAATGAAGAGATGATGATGTTGATTTGGAGGAGGACGTGAGATAAGGGCTCAGGAGAATCCGAAGGCACACTCGGTTTGCACTTGCCATTGCATTCATCAGCAAGCCACGGAGCAGGGTCCGTGCCTCAGTTTCCCTCAGTTTCCTGCCTGTGCAGGGAGGGCTCAGCTCCGCGCCGCTGTGCGAGCAGCACCCACCCCAGGGCATGGGGCGGTGCGCAAGGGTGGCGCACACTGGAAACCCCAAATCTGACTCGCCAGCCGGAGGGAGGAAGCGATGGCACCTCAGGCAGCCACACAACTGCCACAGGACATTGCACAACACCAGGGGCTCGTTTCACCTGGTTCTTTACTGCCACTTCTACCCTGCAAAAGCCCCAGGGGCTGTACAACTTTTACTCTGTACCAAAATTTGTGCTTGTGCACAGTCATGCCAAGTACTGGTCAGGATTTTCTTTATTTTGGGGGTGCTCGAGGAGGGGGGACCTGGATGGGACAGGCATGAAATCTCTTGTTGTTGTAGATGGAGGTGAGCAGTGCATCCTGATCTAATTAGTTCTGTATCCTCTCGGGGCTTGGTTTTGTTTTTACAGCGTCTCATAAGGGGGTTTTATTTAGCTAAGGATAACACAAATCTTGCAGAGCAGAAGGTGTCACCCTCCTCCTTGGACAACTACTGAACGTGGAGGTCAGGGGACAAATGTTGGTTTCCAGGCCACTTTCTTCTGCAAGCAAAAAATGGTTTAAAACCCCCATTCTTGGTGCATTTTAATGTGCATTTGGGCACATTAAGTCAAGAGAAACTCTGCATTTACTAATATGAAATGGGAGAGATAACAGGTATTTGAAATCGCTGACCATTTTTATCTGGTGTTTACTCCACCCCCATGTTGCCCAAAGAGCTTCTCTATATCTGTTTGTTTAACCAACAGTTTGAAATGCTCTTTGTTCCCAAAGTGTGTCCTGAGGAAATAGACTGTTAAACAAGATTGATACCAATCGATCCACAGATAGATATTCACATTGATGAATCCTCTCCTTTTACACTTGATATGCTCAGTATGACCAACAGATTTTCAGTTATTACACGGAAAGCTCCCAAGCCACACCAATGAATTTATTAAACCACGCTGGTTTATGTATCCAGCTGAGAGACTGACAGCCCTGTACAGTAGATCCATACTTAAAATAGACAACTCCTGTGGAGTATTTGTACTGAATTTAAAGGAATATATTATATGAAATCAATAGAAGTTTTGGTATTGATTTCACAGGACTGTGATTTCACTCAGCACGGCTCTAAAACACAGATAAAATAGAATGCATGGGAAGCATTAGTTTAAAATAGAAATTTAAAAGTTGCTGTATTTAAGGCTGGGAAGACAGCACAAGTAGGTGAAAGAACACAAAGAAAGTGAAAAATACGGGGAGGAAGAGGAAGAATGTGACCAAGGGAAAGCTGTCCTGATTGTATTTTTCTGGGAAGGTGTTCCCAGCCAGTGGTGGTTATAAATAGGCTGCCCTGGCTGATTACATCATATGCAAAAGGCATTTTGCTTGGCTTTAGCACGATCGTATGGATTAGCATGATTACAGCTCCTGGATTTGAAAAATAGCAGGCTTCCTTTTCGGGCTTGACATTTTATTTATTTTTTTAAGAAAAGTGCAGAGGAACAATCTTCTACCACCAACGGAGCTGCGGCAGCGTCCCTGGCAGGCGAATTTCCAGGAGCAGCTCGTGGTGATAACAGGAGCTGTTTGAACACCCTGCCCCAGCAGCACGTGGAGCTCCTGCCACCAGCAACTCGCCAGCAGCTGGCTCTGCCCAGCCCTGGAAATTCCTGTCCTCTGGAACGGTGCTGCAGAATGGTTACATCCATGGGAAAACCGGATGGGGGTGTTTGCTGAAGATGTGTGTGTGTATCTCCCTGTGCTCGCTCACTAGCTCCCACCAAGGGAAAGGACTCAAATCCTGCCTCGTCTCCTCTGAGCAGCTCCGTTTGTTGCTGAGAAGAACCCACAAGTTTCAAACTGAAGTCTTTCTTTATGTGTTCAGAACCAAATGTAACTGAAAATGTCTCTTCCTGTGCGTTACCCACACCTTTCCAGCTTGGAGAGCCGGAAAGGAGAAAGGTCTCTGAGGCCCAGCAGTTCCCTTGGCTGGGGCGCTCCTGCCCTGCTCCTGGCTGCAGCTCCACCAGACAAAGCTCCCAGAGCGCTCCCAGGGCTCCTCTCCAGTGCCTGGGAGGCACCGGGGAGTTCCCCGTTGGAACACGCCAAGAGAACTGCGAGGTTGCTGATATGAAGTTGTCCATAGCTCTGCAGGCAATGTAAATCAGGGTGATTAGCATTCATGGTTGGGCCAGTTAATCAAGATTGAGTGCAGAGACTCAGACATTCAAATTCAGAGGCAGTTCATAAGGGTGTTAAACTGAGAGTTGGCAAGGGCAGCGACTCCTCCAGAGCAGACTCTATCCCAATCCAAACCCAGGAGACTCCTCCTCCTTTTATGCCCTTATAACTATGATAATGGAGGAACTGTTTTCTCCTGTATAGCAAAATAAAGGTTGTGTTTTCCCTCACTCCATCCTTCCTTCTAGAAGCTGCTGAGCGCCCTGGTCAAACCCGATCACAGGGGCGAAGTTCTGAAGACATGAGTTTGTGTTCATTGCGTGACAATCATCACCTGGAGACAGAAGAAATGTCCAAATTAATGTGCTCATTGGAAGCAGAATTAGGGTTCAGACCTTACCCAGACAGCAGCAGCAAGGCAGAGGCACCAAAGTGGGACTGAGCCGGGGGAGAAGGATGGAGAACAGTCCTTGAGCAGCCCCGGGGAACAGCTCCATGCTCTGCCATGCTCCATTATCTGCTTTGGGTCCAGCTGCAGATAATGGCACAGCATCGCTGAAAGAGGAGAAGCAGCTCCATGAGGGAATTGATGTTAATGCACACAGGACTGAGCTGTCAGCTGGGCCGTGCTCCTGGTTTTAAATGTCATTTCGGGCTGGTATAATCACGGGGTACCCTGGTCATTACTTACCTTCAGGCCAACGTAGGAAACTTTCTTTCCAAGTTCAGCTCTGCCCCACAAGGGAAGGGAATAACACAGGAGTTGGAAGTTTTTGAAAGAGCCACCAAGGAGCTGCCAGCCAGGAGGAATGAGAGGCATGTGGGTTAGGCAGGTAAACAAACAAATCTCTGGGTGTTTGTTAAAATGTGTTTCACCTGCACAGGAGTAAACTTTATCAGCTCTGATTTCTCAGTGTCCTTGTGCAATGCCTTGTATTAGATGTCAGATGCAATCTGAGAGCAGGTCCAGCTTTCCCCAAGAGTACCAGTATTTTTCAGAATAGGTTACCTGGGTGTTAAGTGAATAACATCCCCCCTCCTCTGCAATATTTGTTCAATTTCAAACACTTACTTGCTTCTGAATAAACCTAAGATCAGAAGTAGGTGTAACTTGGCTTTGTCTGCTGCCTTCTTTGAATTTCATGGCCCAGTGATAGATCAGGGAGAGGAACAGGAATCCTGTGAGATCCTTTCCTCCCAGACAGGGTACACAAACCCTTCTTTAGCACTGGGCTGTAATGGAGCCTAGGGAGATGTCTCCTTATTCCCCCTTTTTGCAGCAGTGGTGTGAGGGTGCACCAGGGCTGCCACAGCCTGTGCTCAGTCCCCTGCATGGTTTGGAATTGCATTAGGAGGCTTTTTTGTTTGTTTGTTTGTTTGTTTGTTTGTTTGTTTGTTTGTTTGTTTGTTTTGGGGAATACCAAGCAATATCTGAATGTGCCAGTGAAGTATTGAAGCAGCTGGCAATGAAAATACAAGTTAGTGGGGAGCAAATGAGGATCCCCTCCCCCTGTGTCCCTGTCTCAGATATTGGGGCAGTGCTGCTCCATAATCAATTTGTTGCCACACTTTGTGTTATCCCAAAAAGCAGCTGGTGAAAGGCACGTGGAGCACGCTGCCTGTCCTGGCCAAGGGCTGAGCTTGGTTCCAGCTCTGTGTTCTGGTGCTTGCAGAGAAAATCCTCTGTGTGGGGACGACTTGAAACAGCAACTCGGGAGAGAATTATCAATTTCCTTGCTCGTGTCAGCAGAGCACCAGGATCGAAACTGAATTATTTTCAGATGTCAAAATACCACTTAGCAGGGGGCTTTTACTTAGTAAAATTAGCTTTCATTTTCTGCTTTTATGACTATGATTAATAACATTTTTTTGAATGTGGTAGACCTAATTCCATTTCTTCTGCTACAGCAGTTTTTCCAATTACTTATCAGTTATATCCCAGTCCTAAATTTGGCTGCTTTCCATATGGGTGAATTTGGTTCTTGCCACACTTTGAGAAGGACTGGCAACCAATTGTGAGTGGAGATTCAGAGCAGGTTTGGGAGGTGCCATCTGCTCTTTGATAACTCAACTTCTAGTTAAAAAAAGAAAAATATTATCACCAACTAAAAAATCCCCAAGCCCCTTGTCTTCAACTGTTGTGGCTGGAAGTCAACAGGAAAACACCCAACCCAAAACATTAACACTTAAAATGAATGAATAGAAATCAACACAAAACTGTCCAAATAAAAGCTGACAGAAAAAAGGACACAAATGTATGAGTTGGTTTTTTTTATGAAATGTTAGCTTGGAATGGTGAGTTGAACGCCTAAAATGATCTAATGTAGTGCTCTACTCTTTATGCCAGGAGGGAGGGGGAAATGCAGGGGACAGAACAGAATGATCCCTTTTCAGCATCTGCATAATTTACAGAGTGCTGTCCTCTTGTCACAATTTACAGATTTGGTACCGAGAGGAGGGTGTGAAAATCATAATTTTGGTACCAAGAGGAGGGTGTGGAAGCAGCTCATCCCTTCCTTCTCCCATTCCCTACAGGCCATTTCTTGTCCAACACTCAGAGCTGCTGCTGTGCTCTGCCTGCCATAATTGTCTCAAGGAACTGATTCAGTGCATCACCTCCAGCTTTGATGACATTTCCAGTACCACCCTTTCACTGAACTGGGGGGTTTTTGTCTCAATTTTCAGAGGTGCTGAAGTGCCACAGCAGGACGAAGCTGAGATTACACTGTTAATTCTGTGTGATATCTCTGCTCAGACCGGGCACAGCTGAGTGTATCAGCTCCTCTGAGTGCCTCGGGAGCCCTTGGGGTGACAGGGGAGAGGGGATTGGTGGCACCCCGGCTGCTCCAGCTGTGCCAAGGGGAGCAGGGAAGGTGCCAGGCAGCTGCAAGGCTCCGGAGAGCTCCGAGGGGATGCCCCTGTGGCCCTCCCTCTGTGGGGGGAGCTGGGGTGAAGAATTCAGGAGGAAGAAGAGCAGCAGCCAGGGCTGAATCAGCTGTATTTGGCTCAGAACAAAAGTACTTTTTAAGGCCCTTCATAATGATAATATTGGCAGGGATGTGGCTGCAAGGAGAGCTGGTGCAGGGCTTGGATTCGAGGAGGATAAACCCATTTCCACTGCCAGCCTCCCCCTCCTCAGCTAGTTGTGTCTTGTAACTTGGTTATCCCTGTTAACAGCTAAATTTTAATGTAGTTATGTTAGCTAAGGTCCAGTCTACTCCACAGACTTTAACTAGATTAAGAGGCAGATCAGCTATAATTGGAGTCCCTGATTGAATTAGATTGGGATTACAAATATAATTGGATACTACCCTATTTGAGACACTTCAAAGGAAATATATCTTCGGAGCATGAAAGCTGAAAAATCAACAAACCCTTGGGAATCCTTGAGCCTGTTTCCTGTGGGGACACAGCCAGGCCCGCAGAGCTCAGAAAGATATTTTTTAACAGACAGTTCACTCATAGAAACCCTAAATCAGTTTCCTGCCTTACATCCAAGTCGAAGGCAAGGTAACCTTGCCACTTTTTAATCTTGCGGTAGCGGTACAGGCAGATTAGGCTAAAACTGTGCCTGAAAGAAGCTTTAAAACCTAGTGACAAGTCCTAAGTATGGACTAATAGTCTTGGGTTTTATTTGGGGTAGAAGCAGGAGCCAGGGTTGAAGCAAAGAACCCCTTTGGCTGATGTGGCTTTGGCAGAATTTCCATTTGAAAGGGGCACTTGGGTGAACAATGATCCCAGCCCGGCTCAGCGCTTGACACCTTGCAGCACGTAAAGGACAAAAGCTGAGAACGTTTTTGGGTTTTTTTCATACGATATCTTTTCCTGTTTGTGGCCTTCGGTCTGTCACTCCTGTGAGCTTCAGCCACTGGGTAAGTAGGTCACACCGTGAACGGGCTGATGCCAACAGCAGCAGGCTCACAGAAAAACCTGAGTACAGTTTGGGGAGAAAACCAAAAATCTGACTGCCTCTGAAGGGACCAGCCTTGAGACCGAAGGAAATTACAGCTCCACCGTCCAGCACCCGGTCCGGGTTCAACGTGAGCCTCCCTGGAGATCCCAGCGCTCCTGGGAGGATGCTCCAGCCTGGTCCAGGCACCAAACCACCCCAGCTCACATCTCACCCTCCACCAAACCACCCCAGCTCACATCTCACCCTCCTCCAAACCACCCCAGCTCACATCTCACCCTCTGCCAAACCACCCCAGCTCACATCTCACCCTCCACCAAACCACCCCAGCTCACATCTCACCCTCCACCAAACCACCCCAGCTCACATCTCACCCTCCACCAAACCACCCCAGCTCACATCTCACCCTCCACCAAACCACCCCAGCTCACATCTCACCCTCTGCCAAACCACCCCAGCTCACATCTCACCCTCCACCAAACCACCCCAGCTCACATCTCACCCTCCACCAAGCCACCCCAGCTCACATCTCACCCTCTGCCAAACCACCCCAGCTCACATCTCACCCTCCACCAAACCACCCCAGCTCACATCTCACCCTCCTCCAAACCACCCCAGCTCACATCTCACCCTCCTTCCATCTCCCAACCCAGGCTTCCCCAGGCCCCCAGACACTCAGTTTGATAAATTTTTATGGGAGAGGTGTTTTCAGGGAAGCACCCAGCCTGGGCTGCTCTTTTTGCTGTTTGCTCTTTTTTGGATGTTCCCTTTCTTCACCTTCTCCTTGCACAGGAATTTGGCACTCACAGAAGGAGCTCTGCACAGCTCAGCCCTGAGCTCTCCAAGTGCCTTCCACACATGAAATATGGGTTAAAAACATAAAACAGCCTCAGCAAACCACACTCCCCTGAGCTGTTCCTCACAACACTCAGTCCTGGCTCTCTCCACCCAAACTCAAGAGCAGCAAAGCCCCTCCACGGACACTGGAATAGCAGTTAATAAACTGTAACCCTCGCACTCTTTTGCTGATTAATTGTTAACAACATCCCTGTTTAAAAGTGTGCCAGGACAGACTGGGTCCTGATGTATTTTTTTGACATCGCACAGGCATTTTTAGGCAAAAAGACAAATGCATTAAAGTAATTCTGTGGCCCAAAGTGAGACCTGTACCCACGAAAGAAAAGGAGATATGGGACTGTTGGCTCCTTGGTGTAACAGCTCACGGGTATCTGGGAGAGGTTTTATTTATATGTCATTTGTATACACAAGATTTATGCTTGCAATTAAGTTTCAGTGTAAATTGGCCTGGCCGTCTGTTTAATTGCAGGTGCAAATCAAGCTGGTAACACATGTTCTCTGCCCCTTCAGGTTTGGTATCAGCTCACATCTGAGCTCCCAAAATCCGAGTGGGGATTCACAGATGGCAAAAAGCCTCACAGAAAGATCTGAGCTCTTACCTGTAAATGGGCCCTTGCACGTTTTAATTAAAGAGGTTTTTCCACGAGCTGCCCTTGTTGGGTTCGGGTGCACAAATTCACTCAATTTTGCACATCAAGAGAGTAAATCGTCTCCAAATATTGATATATGTTGAAACTATTGATCCAGCCGAGCAGGTATCTTCCCTGTAGCTGAGATTTTCCAATTTCCAAGGCCGGTGTTGTGTGACATCTTTAGCATGAGCAATCTTTATCTCGGTGCTGGTTAATTGAGAGGGCTCAGGTTTCCCTCCGGAGCCAGCCATTCCGGGTGGGGGTTGCTGTCATTCGGGACATCAGGAATTTGGGCTCCAGGAACAATTCTTTTCAAACTTTTCTTTTCATCTCCAAGATTGACTTGGAAATTTCCAGGGAGGGAAGGGAGAATAGCTGCGGTGGAAGCACCCAAGAGATTGGCAGTCACCTTGCGTGTGCTAAAGGGTGACCAAAGAGAGGAAGAAAATGCAATTTCCTTTATTTACTAACCTTGCTCCATTCCCGGTTTTGTACGACTTAGCAACAATGTATTGATTTTTCAGGAGTTTCTTTTTACAATTACAAAAGAAAACGAAATTACTGATTGGGAAGGAAAACTTTGTTCTGTTTAGTAAAAGAATCGGGGAGTTTGTGTGTTCAGAAGAAATAGAAATGCATTAAAAGATGAAAAAGGGAAGGAAGAAGATGATGCCACAGAAATCAATACAGAGAATTAGGTGAAATAGAACACCTTGTATGTTCTTCAGAAAAATCATTTTCCATACACTAAATACATTTGCAGACTTGTTTCCTACAAACCTTTCCAAGTTGTTATTGGAGTATGAAGCCACAAATTCTAAATGGCTGAGAAATATTTCTTCTTTTCTGGGGGGGGGGGAAAGCAAAAGACTGGGGAGCACTTGGGCTTTCAGAGCCCAGAGGAGGTCATCTCAAGAAATGCACAGATTTTATCCTTCCTTCAGGCCATAAAGGTATTGCCTGGGGCTGGAAGGGCCCTTCAAGGTGTGGGGTGTTACCTGCAGGTGAGGTGGGAAAGAACTCGAGTGGAACATCCACATCACCCCCTCTGAACACTCAGGGCTGGTTCTGGCTTTAAAGGGAGTCAGTGACTGAGCTCAGATGAGAAATGGTGGAATCAAGGTTGAGCAGCCTGAATTTTGGGTGAAGTCAAGGCTGAGGAGTGTGAATTTTGGGTGAAATCAGGGCAGAGGAGTGTGAATTTTCGGTGAAATCAAGGCTGAGGAGTGTGAATTTTGGGTGCTAATGCCCCTGGCAGAAATGGAACTGCCATAGCCCCATCCCCTCCGCCTGCCCCTGGTTTTTATTCTGGGCCCTGGGTGTGCTCAGGGCTGTTAAACCAGAACATGGCAAAGCCCAGGAGGCCCAGCCAGGAGCCCTGATGATGATGATGATGAAGTTACAGGTTGGGGTGAGCCAAATTCCTGCTTCCAGCTGGTGGTGGGCACAGGAGGGACGGTGGCAGCGAGGCTTGGGCAGGGTTCTGAGCCCACAGAGCCAAACCCCCTAGGACAGCTCAGTGGCACTGGAGCAGCAGCACGAACAGCATCATGGCTAAAGCAGCACGAACAGCATCATGGCTAAAGCAGCATGAGCAGCATCATGGCTAAAGCAGCATGAGCAGCATCATGGCTAAAGCAGCACGAACAGCATCATGGCTAAAGCAGCATGAACAGCATCATGGCTAAAGCAGCACGAACAGCATCATGGCTAAAGCAGCATGAACAGCATCATGGCTAAAGCAGCATGAGCAGCATCATGGCTAAAGCAGCATGAGCAGCATCATGGCTAAAGCAGCATGAACAGCATCATGGCTAAAGCAGCCCGTGCTCCCACCTCTCTTTTGTTCTTTTTGTGCTGCACTGGCTGAAAAATAACCCAGTTTAAAAAAAAAAACAAAAAGAAGCTGCAGGCTCAGCTGGGTCATTTCCTCAGCCCACAGCCACAAAAAGTGTGTGTGGGTCCCTCCAGGGAGGAGGGGAGGCTGCACAGGGGGCTGGAACCCACCAGCCCCAAAGCTGCCCATCCGGGCTCAGCCCCGGTTTGTGCAGGAGCATTTCTGCTCCTGAAAAGAGTCTCTGGGTCTCTTTTGCCCCCAGTGTAACTTCACCTCTAGGAAAGGGGAAATTAGTCTGCAATTATGTAATTATCAGCCACCCTGAAGCTCAATTAATGCATTTTGTGGCTCTTCCGGAGAGGGGGAGTCTGTTGGGTGCGCGGTGTCACTGTGAACCCAGCGATTCCTCCTGCAGCCTTGCCTGGCTCTGTCTGCCCCAGAGGTAAGGCAGTGCTGCTCAGCAGGCTGAGTTCAGGGCAGGGGCTGCCCCTGCAGCTCCTGGCCCTGCTGGGATCACTGCCCTGTGTGAGCAGAGCTGCTGCAGCTCGGGAATGCTGCTGGAACAGCCTGGGTGAGGCACTCACAGCCAGCCCTGCAGGGAATGCAGGGGTGCATCTCCTGGGCCAGGCTGCATTCACCTCCCCTGCACTGCACTGCACTGCACAGCACAGCAGAACTCTTCAAATCCCCTAGGATCCCCTAAAACCCTCCTCTCCCTGCTTGGCACTGGAGCACTGTGGGTGCTCCCCAAGGTGAAGCAGCTTTCCCGGTACTGAGGGGTCTGCAGAGCTAAGCAGTGACACCAAAATCAGCTTTGGGGTGGGAAAAGAACTTAGTGATGCCTTGAAATTCGGTGCAACAAGGCCAGGCTTGGTCCTGCCCCTGGGTTTCCTGTCCCAGCGGGTGTTTGCAGCCTCCCCTGCAATGGATTTGCTCCCTGAAGCTGCTTTGCCAGCCTGGCCAGGGAATGCCAGTGCCTCGCAGGAGGGAAAGCACAGAGGAATCCATAAATTCACCTTTTCACACTCACTGAGTCTTGAGGAGTGGGGTGTCCAGCTCTGCTCTTGTTCTGCAGCCAGAGAACAGCATCTTCTCCCAGCCCCAGCCTCTGAGGCTTGGCTCCTTCCCCAGCAGAGCCAGAACCCTCCTGGGATGGCTGGGGATGCTCAGGGCTCTCCTGGGATGGCTGGGGGTGCTCAGGGCTCTCCTGGGATGGCTGGGGGGGCTCAGAGCCCTCCTGGGATGGCCCTGCTGGGATGGCTGGGGGTGCTCATTGGCAGAGGGGTGATGGGGAACACCTGAGGCTCTGGCCCCACAGTGCTGGTGACCCACCAGCTCCTTTCTGCCTTCAACATTTACTCCAAGAAAAATGGATTTTATTTCCTAGAACTGTCCAAAATAGGTGTCACTTTTAGTACTGGGAGTGCAGCCCCATTTTTAACATTAAAGGGTTAAAAGGGACCCACAAGGATCACCAAGTCCAACTCCTGGCCCTGCACAGACACCCCAACAAGCCCAGCTGAGAGTGTTGTTCAGGTGATGCTCAAACTCTGGCAATTCAATCCCACATGTAAACCAAACCTTGCCTGTGATTTTGTTATCTGTGGAGCACAATGGAAGTTCCGTCCATGTGTGCTCAAAACCAAGGAAAAAGGGGTTTAACTCACAGTGTGAGGGGCTGTTTTTGCAAACTTCCATAATTTTGGGGCTCTGCAGTTACGGAGGCAGCTGATGGTGATTCTGAAGATGAATGAGGACTATTCAGAGCCCCACTGCTCACGTCCAGCAGGTTCTTGACACAAACTCTTTGGTTTCGGGTTTCCAGCTCCCACGATATTTGAGGTTTCATTTAGAACTGGAGTTCCTGGAGAAACAAATGCTTGTAAGAGAAGCCTTTCTTCTGCAGATCTCAAAAGTAATCTTAAAATACGGGATAATAAAGAAGAGCTTGAAAACGTGGGGTCCTGGTGGGGTTCATCCTAAGGTCATAAACCCTCAGAAAGTAAACAGAACATTTTTAGTATATATATTTCTAGTACATAGATATTCCCAGTATTTATATATAACCTCTGTGTGTGTGTATATATATATATTTATTTATTTTTATGTATTAAAGCCTCAGATAACTTTAAGGTAATTTTGGGGCTTTGGGGGATAATTTAAGCTAATATCTGGCAGTGTGTGGATGCCTGTGCTCTACAGGGATTTTTTCCTCCTCGAACTATGAGCATAATGCTGTGTTTATCTCTAATGTGGAATTTATTCATCTAAACTCAGTGAATATTCAGCTTCCCAGATACTGTCAATGACAGGTGAATAAAACAGGCAGGAAATCAGATTTCAGCCTGCTGGAATCTGAGCTCCAGTCCCTTTCTGCCTTTAGTCTGAGCATCACAGCAGCTGAATGGATTGTGGAGCTACAACTTGGGAAAGGTGTCGAGAATGAGGAGGAGAAGGGCAGGGGCTGGCAGGAAGGGAGGGAGTGGTGGATAAAGGGAATGTTCAGGTGCTGCAGAGCCCTGATCCAGGGCTCCCTGGGACTCCTCCCTCAGGCACAAAGATCCCTCAGCAAGGCTCAGCTTAGCACGGTGGGCACATCCCCAGCAGGCCTGCAGCCATGAAACAGATTTGCCAAACTGCCTTTGATTCATGGTATTTATGAGTTTAAAAAGCACCTTCAATATTTTTTTATTTCCTTTATTTTTTCCCCCCTCAGGAAAGAATGACCATAAATAATGCAGCAGAAGGCTGAGTGCAGCATTCAGTGGTGTTCCTGAATCCTGATGAGCCTGGAATTAGGGCAGGTGGGATCAGCTGGGTGTGGATTCAGTGTGGGCACAAACCAGCAGCCAGGGAGGAAAACTAAAACTTGTCTGAGCTGCTGCTGATTGCTGGGCTTTAGAGCTTATCCCCTCCATCTCTGAGAGCAGAATCTCTCTGAGGGACACCTCACCTTTCTGCAGAGGGTGAGCACCAAAACTTGACTTTAGGACAAGAGAAGTGAGTGTATGGGACAGAAATAACTAAAGCAGGAGGAGGGGAAGGTGCCTGTCTCATTCAGTAATGAGTGTTGATACTGGGCATCATCTGGTGCTCAGGAAAGATGGTGCCAAAGACCAGCAAGATAATCAGGCACCACATTTGGTTCTGTTTTCAGCTGAAAATCAGAGTATAGATCAGACTCTGAAGCCCAAGGTTGAACCAGCCTTGCAGAAACACCATTAGCACCACCAGTTAAACAAAGATACTTCTGTCATCCAGTCTGTGCATGAAACTTCTAAAATCCTTGTCTGGGTGGCCACCAGTCCCACAGTTCAATAAATCACTTCCCTGAGAAAGCATTTCCTATGAAGTTGCTGTCTAATATAATAAAATATCTCTTGAATGTCACGTCCCCTTTTTATGTGTCTCTGCTAATTTTAAATTATTTTACTTCCTGCTGCTGTCGGGCTATTGTTCAGTATTTAAAAGCCTCTTGCCAGACTTTCAGAAGTGCTGAGCACCCACAGGAGGAGCCAGTGGCTCTGTGAGAGCCCCAGATCTCTCTGGGACCGAGGCAGTGGGGATGCTCAGGCAGCTCAGTGCTGCCTTTACTGGAGCCCATGGCATGGGACAGATCTCCAGTCAGCTGCCAGAGGAGGAGCACAGCTCAGGAATGCACTTTGTGAAGGGATCTACTACCTGCTCTAAACTCACATTTAAAGAATTAAACCCCAAGCTGGGTCCGAATCCCAGCTGCTCTTCTCCAGCTGCCAGCTCACCTTTGCATCTGCAGGGGTGTTTAATCTCCAGACTAACAATTGCAGCCCAGCCAGCACAGGATGTTCCAGTTCCAGTTCTTGCTGTGCTGCTGTGGGTGGGCTGGGGGATGAACTCCTAAACAAAAGATGCACAGGGAGGGTGCTGGACCAGCCCTGGTGCTGAGCCTCTCCCGTGGCTGAGCTCACTCCATGCAAGTAAAATATTTTGCTTATAAAGAATTTTCATAAACATGTCTGGGGATGTGTATGAGAGGTGGGTGCTAGGATGTGCATTAGGGGTAAGCTAAACAAGCTGCTGTAAACACAGGCCTGGCTCTGCAGGGGAGGTGAATGGCCTGGCTCTGCTCTGTCCCATGGAGACCTGGACCTGCAGCATCACCCCCAACCAGGGTGAGAGAGCCCCAAAACAGAGAGCCTGGCCCATCACAGCCCCTGTCCAGAGTGGCTTTAACCTGCACCCACATCTGGCTCATCTCCAGCTGAGATACAAAAGGGCTGCTCTGCCAGGGGGGCGTCTTGGTGCTGAAAATACCTGAACTTTCTCAGGCATGGAAAGGACAAATCAGAGAATGAGGAGGTTTTGTTGGGTTTCCTGGTAAACACTTCCTCCAAGTGTCCTGCCAGGGTCTGAAAGGGATTTGGGCACTGCAGGGTAGGGGGCTTTCAGAAGAGCCTGAGCACTTCAGGTGCCCAGTTCCCACTGGAATTCAGACACCTCAGAACTGGTTTCCCTTCACTTTCATGTGCAGCCTTGATTCCCATTAAACCCCAACTTAGGCAAACCTCAGCGGGAAAAATCAGATGTTCAGCATTTAAACCCTGCCAGTTGCCTAAATATAGATGCAAGTGCCTAATTTGAGACTTCCACTAAACCCGAGTTTAAAGCTCCCACCCGTACAAAGGCACCAATCCCCCCTGAAGAATCAAACCAATAATTGAATTCAAACGCTTTCATCCAGATAAAGGGCAGCAATTGAATTAAAATCTGCAAGGATTTTTGGAGCCAGGGTGGACAGTGTAAGTTATAATCTAGTTTATGGTATAAAGTACTAATTATATGTCCATGGTATTCATCAGACTAAAATGCTTCCTGCGTGAGGTAAGAAAAAGTATGGTAAAGATTAATTTAATTATACATTTTATAGATGAAACTATGTTTCTAATATTTTGTAACTAACAATAACTTTAAAGGGCAGCTGTAAATATATAGTATTTTGGGACCTTAAAAGATTAAAATAAATAACACATGGAGCAAAATAACGTGTGAGGCCTGGGTTGCAGTTTTGCTGACATCACTTTCAGAAGTACAATACCTTCCTGACAAGTGTGAGCAGCAGAACACCCAGCTCAACGTGGGCTCTGAAATGTTGCCCAGAAAAGGACTTTTCCTGGGGAAAAGCTGGAAGGCATTTAAGCTAAACTGAGGGAAAGTGGGGCTGGGAGGGTTGAGCAGGAGGAGGCAGCTCCGAGCCTGGCTGTGCTGCATTAGCAGAGCTGCCAGGGGATCTGCATTTCCCAGCTGTCAGCACTCTGCACTGAGGGCCACCAAATAAATCACAGCTCCCAGCCCGTGGCTCCCATTCCTGCTCCTGCTGGCCCCTCTGTGCTGGCACTTTGGAGCAGGGTCTGGCTGCTGGAGCATCCTGCCAGGCAGAGCTGAGGGGGAACTCCAGAGGCAGGGCTCAGATCAAGCTCCCTCTGCTCCTCCTCATCCTCAGCTGGGAATTCGTGTCCCTGCCCCACCACAGCAGCTCCTGGTGCCACCTGACAAAGCCATTATTAGGGACATTGGGGGTGGCCCTGCTAACCAAACACCCAGCAGTTTGCTTTCCCTATGCAGTCATTAATGGTGATGATTATTTCTTGAAGCAGAGGCTCTGCCCTGTTCCCTGCCCAGGGACAGGGTGCAATCATGGCTGTGAGGAGGAGCTGAGGCAGCAGCAGCTGTGGAAAGCATTGCCACCAGCACAGGAGGAGCAGAGGCATTTCCCTGGGACAGCAAACAAAGAATATCCATGTGAGGATGTCTACGTGTGCTCACTCTTGTCCAAAGCCTTTTTCCCTTCTTTTTTCCCTGTTTATTTTGTGGCCTCTGTCTGATTAAAGCCCTTTTTGTGTTCTGCTCAGCCTCCTAGGCTGCATCAGTAACAACTTGGTGCTATTTAGTTTTATTTGCTCTTAAAATGAACAAGGCATTCTTAGGATGTGTTATGTGACACTCCTGGTTTGTTACTTCCCCTGGATAATAAACAGTCTGGAAATTAATGATTTATAGAGGGTTAGTGTTTGGGTGACAGAAACTAGGACAAGTGGCTTGACTCAGATCTCCCATGCCTGTAACTCCAGACACCTCAGATGATTCTGAATAAATTTGCATTTGTCCAGACTCCTGCCTGGTGCACCCCTTTTAGCACACAGAGGTCAGATGAGCTTTTAGCACTGAAGTTGTGGCCTCTGATGAGGGACCCTGGTGCAAGCCATGGCTGTATTTTCTTTGCAATGAAATACACACACAGCTGAGTTATATTAGAGGGACAATTCTGCCTGGTAGCCTCCAACTGGGCCTTGTTTGATGTACAAATAAGCTTCAGCCCTCCAGGAATTCCAAAGACAGAGTATCAAGCCCTGCTGGGAGGGGTTCTCCCATGGGAACAGGCATCAGCTGCAGGCTGGGGCCATCTCCAACCTGAGCTGCAGATCCTTTACTGTGGCTTGGGCACAGTTCTGCTTTCCCACACCCCAGGATTCCCTTCCATGCACCAAAATCCTCCCTGTGCTGCCCCCCTTGTTCTGAGCTCTGTCACCTGCCCAGGGAGCTGGTCCAGCCCAAACATGCTCAGAAATGGAGGGATGGAGGCTGGGAGGGTGTGATGGGGCACTGAGGGATGCCATCAGCCACAGAGCAGAGGCTGGGCCCCTGCAGGGCTGTTCAGGGTGAGGATTGTGCTGCCTGGCACGTGATAAGGCTCAGTCCTGCAATTAAACATCATTGCTTATTAACTAAGGCAGCATTTGCACTGAAATGAACTTATGGATAGCTGCACACATCCTCAGCTGCCTCGGCTGGACTGCACAAACTGCCCCCGCCTATCAAACATATTTTAGATACTCAAACACATCATTATTAAATAAAACCGAGCGATTCTCAGAGGTGCAACACAAAATTTGGAGAGCACTGTTGAAAATCAACCTCCAGATTGCTGTGGAGGGCTCTTGCTCCAGCTGAAATTTGGACCAACTCTGCAGACTGAGGAAAAAGCCCTTTTTAAAGCTGTGCCCCTGCACAAATGCCATTAAAACCCAGAGAGGAAGAGCAGCACACAGTTCTGAAGTGAGCCCACTCCACTTTGGGGCTGCAGGGTAGGTGCTGGGCAGAGCAGGGGGATAAAACACCCTCCAACAATGGGCTTTGTCCAGCAGCTCAGGAGAGCTCCAGGAGCATTTTCCATACAATGGGGCAGTGGGAGGGATGTGCAAATCCACAGCCCGGTGCTCTGAGGGCTTGGAGCAGCACGGGGAGCTCCATCCCCTGCAGCTGGAGGGGCAGAGTGGGCACTGCCAGCAGCCAGCCCAGCTCCTGACACTCTGGGCAAGGCTCAGGGGCTGTGGGGGCAGGAGTGACCCCCATGAGGGGTTCACAGGGCTTGGCACCTTCCATGGGTTTCTGGGAATTGCCATGGACAGTGCCCAGTGCTGCTGCCTGCAGAGGGGCTGCCTCAGGCAGGGACATCTCACCCCCAAACCTGGGCGTTTTGGTAGCCAAGTGCATCAGCAGCTGCTGGAGGAGGGACTGAAAGCTGCTGTGGACACTGGACACCATTGCTGTATTTTTCTAATAGCCCCATGCCAGCTTTGCCAGATAAGGGCCTGTCTGCAGGCTGCTAATTTATTACCAGTAAAGCTTGGTTTAATAAACTTGTGGGAAATATTTTCTGCTTTTAAGACCCTCTCAGCTTCAAAGACCCCCCCTGTGCTTTAGGGTCCCTGGGGATGCTGGTGCCAATGAGACATGTTTCATTAATTATGTTGCACAAATAAGCCAAATATTGCACAAGTGTGTGTACAATGGGTGAGGAATGCACACCCAGCTGGGGGCTCTTTGAAGGACACTCGGTGCCTGCAGCACACGCCTGGGACCTACCCACAGCCCAGAATTTTAGTGCTCCTATTTAGGGCAGCACAGAATTGCCAAAAATTTCCAATCATTACCAATAATTTCCCCCCTGGAATTCCCAAACATCAGGCTGTCCTTCCCAGCTGGAACTGGGACAGAGAGTCCCATCTCCTTGGGCTGGGAATTGTGCAAATACCATGAGATTGCAGAGGAGAGGGAAGCCTGAGGTGTCCCAGAAGTCTTCTTTGGCCAGAGTGGGGCATCTTGCTGAGGGCAGCCTGGGCTGGGATGGTGGTGCTCAGGGTCCTTTGGTGCTGGAAAATGAAACAACAGTGCTGTGAGCAGGGAAATGCAAACTGCAGTGCTGTGAGCAGGGAAATGCAACAACCGCAGTGCTGTGAGCAGGGAAATGCAAACTGCAGTGCTGTGAGCAGGGAGATGCAGTGCTGTGAGCAGTGCTATGCAGCAGCAGTGCTGTGAGCAGCTGCAGGGCAGTAACCCCAGTGCACAGGGCCAGGCAATAGCCAGGGATATTCCACAGCCAGCACCAGAGCCACTGGCTGAGATGATTTTCCCCCAGGGGCACAGAGGGATGAAAAACCTCATTTTGATTCTCACCTTTCTGCTCCTAGCCCCCAGCCAGAGCAGCAAAAGCTGCCTCGTGTCAGGGCAGGTGAGGCAGGGGAAGGCAAGGCATTCTGCGCAGGGAGTGCAGAACCTGCAAGGCTGCAGATCCGCTCCTGAGCAGTCACTCTCTGAACCCACCACTCTCACAAGCTGTGCTGCACTCCTCAATCTGTGCTTTCCTGCTGCTGAGGAGGAAAATGAGCAAGAGCTGAGTGCTAAGTGGGCAGTGTGGAGATGTTGTTTGGCTGGCTGGCAGGGCAGCAGTGGCAGGGAGCTCTGGAGGGCTCAGACAGCCCCTGACGGCTGTGCCACGCTCAGGGCACGTGCTGCTGCTCTGCTCTGCCCTGCCAGCCAGCTGGGCCTGCCTCCTGTATGAATTTTAAATGAATTGTTAACACATTTTATGAATCTGGTAAAGGGGTGCCGATGTGGGAGAGAGCACGTGTCTGTTCTGCGCGATGGAGTAAATAAATCAGGAGTTCCACGAGATAAAACTTTATTGAGCAGCAATAAACGACAGCAATGGTGCTCAGAGCCTTTAAAGGCACATAAAAAATAAAGCAAGCACTGAGGGCTGAGTGCTTGGAACAGCCTGGGCTGGGCTGAGGGAGAGGGTGCCCTGCCAGGGGCAGGGACTGGCACACCCTGCCTGGCACACCTGGGCTGGCTGGGAGCTCCCAGCCCCTGCAGGTGCTGCTCACAGCCTCCCCAGCGTTTTGCTCTTTCCCAGACAGAATCTTTCCCTCTCTCTCTTTCCCCACCATAAATTCCTCTGCTCTCTTGTCCCCAGCACAGGTTTGGAGCAGAGGGCACGCTGGCTGTGCCGCCCTCCTGCCTGGGCTCACACTCTGAAGTTGTTCTCTGTATAACACTATTATTATTATTATTATTATTATTATTATTATTATTATTATTATTATTATTATTATTATTATTATTATTATTATTATTATTATTATTATTATCATCATCATCATTATTATTGCTATCATAATACAATAACAATAACTAAAACAATAATAGTAATAATAAAAGCAATAACAATAGCTAAAAATAACTTAATAATAATAAGTAATAAGTAATAATAACAGTAATGATAATGATGATGATAATAGTATAATAATAATAATAATAATAATAATAATAATAATAATAATAATAATAATAATACTCAAGGCCATCAGGAGCCTAACATCAAAATTAGGCTGAAAAGAGAGCAAAGCAAATTCTCATATTTCTCCCCTAAAGTTCTTCCCAAGAGTGCCCTGGCTCTCATCAGAGCCCTCTGGCCCTCGGCAGTGGGGTGAGGAGCTGACCCAGCTCCTCTGGGGGCCCCCAGGTGCTGACACCCTGCTGCACATCCTGAGCACACAACTGCCTGACTTTGTACCCAACAGCTCTGGCAGCTGGAGCAGCGTGGGCCAGTGCCCTGCCACACCAAGCCACACACCCCTTCTCGGGCTCTAAATAGAATATTTGCTATTTTTACCAGCAAATTTAGTGTCAAATCCTCTCAGGCAGCAACAGATTCTCACTTTTGTTAGAAAATACCCAAACAATTTGTCTGGACACTCAAAACTGCAAAACTTCAACTCTGCATTATTGACATGGCTGCTGTGGGTTTACTTTGCAAGTCTATTAATGAAAATCTCCAGGTCTAAAGGAGCAGCCAGCTCCTGGACTGCTGGGTTCTGTTTGCATCTCAGGCTCTGTCTCCAGCATCCCTCTGGCCACCAGGCTGCATTTCCTCTCACTGGGGGAGGATGGCAGCCCAGCTTTTGGGGAATTGGGATGCTCCAGATTTAGGTCTCTGCTTTGACTTTGCTCCAGAGCTACAATCTCAGCTGTCATTTCTTTGGTCTTCAGGGATATTGGGATGATTATAATCTGTCAAAACTAGGAAATGAAAATAACACAAAGAGGTCTTACCCAAAACACAGGCAACATCATTTGATGCTCCCAGGGAAAGCTGGCACTCTGCACGGGCTCAGAGTCATGCCATTATTCCCTTGACTCAGCTCAGTGCTTAATAAAGAGGGATTTCCATCATCCTAAAAGTTTCTTGGTTTCCAAAAAGCTCCCTTTCACCCCCAGAGATGCCCACAGAAGCAGACAGATAAATCTTCCTTCTTAGCAAAGCAGAGTAATAAAGTTTAAAAAAAAAAAGGGAAAAGAGGAAAACTTGTCTGATTGATCCCTTCTGGCTGAAGGTGGATGGGCTGAACCCTCCTGCCACGGGCCAGCCTGGCTGTCCCTGCAGTGCCCTCTCTGGGGCTGCAGCCCCATCAATCTGCTCCTGGGGGTATCCCCAGTCTCACAGCTGATCCAGGCTGAGCACTGGATGCCTCCAATGATCCAGCAGAGACCCCAGATAAGGAACTTTATATCCACATGGCACTAATCCCCTCTCCATCCAGGCATTTTTAAAACATCTCCGTGCAGAATCCAAGCAGGGAGATGTGAAACGAGGTGAAATTATTCAGGATATACAATGGAGGAATTTTATTACCGAGCTGACTGCATTATAAATCAAGTGCTCTGTAAATGCAATAAAACAATTGTTTAGTCTGCATGATTCATACCACAAACCTCAGTATTCTGTGTTTTGATCTTATTGCAGCAATAAACTGTCTAGACAGCAATTAACAAACTGTTTTTTCTTCAGATGTTTGGAGTGCCTTTGCTGCCTGATCAGCACTCAGAAATACAGGGCTTTCTCTCTATTCCTATTAATTATCAGGTTGATCAAGAAGCAAGGTCAGCTGCAGTTGTACAGCATTTCTCTTCCCATGAATTGCTACAGGAAGGGTACCAATAGTAGTGGGTTTTATTAGTACTAAGATAAGGATTTATTTTACCATGATGCCCCGAAACGAGCTTTAAAATGTAATTTATAAGAGCAGGAGGTGCCACTTCACGTCCTGATTCAACAAACTGCTTATGCTTGTGCCCAGCTTTAACCATTGCAGTAAAGCCAGGAGAAAGTGCCTGGAAATCAGTGTGGGTGGGCCAGCCAGGGCTGAGGCACAGGGACATGGCCCTGGCTGAGTTTGTGCTCCTCATCCCTGCCCTCCCTGCAGCAGCAGCTGCGGCTCTGCACAATTCCCAGGGTGGAATCGCCCAGTCCCCGATTTCTCTGGGGTTTTCCCAAGTGCAAAGCAGCAGAGCAGGATCAGGGCCTGAGAGCATCCCCGGTGTGCTGCAGGAGCCGCTCAGGGCAGCCCTTGCTGGACAGCTCCCGGCAGAGCCGCAGCTCACCTGAGCACCCCGAGAGGGATGGGGCCAGCTCAGCCCGGCTCTGCAGCGCCCGGCAAACCCAGCCTGGCAAAGCCCAGCCTGGCAAACCCAGCCTGGCAAAGCCCAGCCCGGCAAAGCCCAGCCCGGCAAAGCCCAGCCCGGCCAAGCCCAGCCCGGCCAAGCCCAGCCCGGCCAAGCCCAGCCCGGCCAAGCCCAGCCCGGCCAAGCCCAGCCCGGCCAAGCCCAGCCCGGCCAAGCCCAGCCCGGCTGCTCCACCTGCTCTGTGGCAGCAATCACTCCATGGGTCTGGCTGTAACTCCAGGTCACCAGTAAATACGTGATGTTTTCAGAGCAAAATGAAGGAAATAACTTAGAGCTGCTGTTCAGATGTTATTTGAATAATAAAAAGTGTCCCCTAACCCAGGGACAAGTACTTGCTGTGTTGGTTTGGATTTCACATTGCACACCACTGACAGAACCCTCCTCCTCCTCAGTCACCTTTTTCTTTTTTAACTGAACTCATCCCTTTGGGAACCTTACAAAGGAAGTTGTTTTGCACTCAAAAATGGTTTTCCTCCATTCTGTGCAAAGGCTGGGCAGATTTTGCAGGGTTGCCCATGGAGTCAGACCTGCAGCTTTGATGTATTTCCCTGGAGGAATTTTTTTTCCTCCCTCAAGATAAAAAGATGTAGAACTATGCATTCTTTCTGAGCAGTGATTAGGGAACATGCACAGCCAGTCAAATCAAATTCTGAGCTTGCTAACCTTGGCAGTGCCCCTTTAAATTAACTTTGCAGCCTGAAGATGCACAAACAAAAGGCTTAAAGACTTTCTCTGAAGCAGCAGCACAGAGGAGGAAAATAAAATCCCATCTTGAATTTTTCCTAATTTTTAAATTTTAATCTTGGGCATGAAAACATTGTCACTGTTCATTGGAGATTTTCCTTTGGCTTAAGGACAATGCAGAGGGTCAGGGCTGTGCTGGCGAGTCTTGGGAAGGTGGGTGGGAGGGGGGATAAAAACCAAAGTGTCTCTTTTGTGCTGCTGCACGAAATCTGCTGCATGCAACACCACAGCCAAACAGCAAAACAGCTGCATTGTTAGGCTAAATGGCTGAGTTTAACTAGCTCCTATATTTATTCCTTTCCTTCACACAGAGGCAAACCCCTGTTCTTGCAGAAGATGGGAAAGGAGACTCCTTTAATTATTTTGAAAGATTTTTTTTTTTGTAGAAGAACAAGCCAGTTTCTAGAAGAAGGAGATGCTGCTGTAACTCTGTGCTAAACTAAATTCAGCTGTTGCACATTTTTTTTTTCTTTCAGGTTATTTTTTATGAATTAATGCTGCATCCTTCAAGTAACAAAAGCATTGCTGGTACCTTTCTTGCAACCCACAAACTCTTTAGGGGAAAAAAAATTAAAAAAGGGAACCTATTAGGAGTAGGGCATTGTTGAAAACAAAAATCCCATGAGGCTCACCTGCTTTGTAGTTTATTCCAAACTCTACTTCTGTCATTTTCCAATTCAGTGAAACACCAAAGTTTTATGGCAGCAGAGCCCCCCCGGCTCAGTTTTATATCCAAATAAAGGAAAAACTAGTTTCACCTGGTCGTGCCTCAAAACTCAGGTGATGTTCATCTATTTCAAACTTCAACTTTCAGAATGAAACTACCAGAAGCTGGCAGGATTTTCTAGCGACACCCCTTATCTGTCACCATCGGGTTTCACACCGCCCCCAGCGCAGCCTCCGAGACAAACCCAGGCTAAAATGTCAATATTCCGAATCCATCCCGGAGCACCGCTCCCAGTTCAGCTGGAGCCCAGCGAATCTCATTAACCGGGCACAGGAGGCTCTTTATGAATGGAATGGAACATAACCACCAAAGTAATCTCGTTACGTTGGAACAAGAGGTTAAATACCACTTCCTGCTATGTAGTAGCTGTTAAGTATAGTATTGATGAAAAATATGCTAATAACGCCTCTGAAAAGAAAGGCTCGGTTCTTGTTAGCTAATCTCCGCGGGCCGGTCCTAAGCGGCTTTTGTGCTCCGCTTTATCACATGCACATCAAGCACGAGCTCCTGGTCCAGCTCCCACCCTGCTTCCAACCCGGGGGCTGGGCTTTTCCCTTCCTCCGCGGGGAATTCACATGGCCACACAAATAAATGTAAATGTAAACATCACTGTAAATATAAATAGAATTGTAAATGTCATTTAAAATATAAATAGAAATGTAGCTATAAGTGTAGCTATAAATAGAAATGTATATAAATATAAATATAAATATAAATATAAATATAAATATAAATATAAATATAAATATAAATATAAATATAAATATAAATACAGACAAATGAGCAGGGGCTGCTCCTCTGTGCCCAGCTCTGCCTCCCTCCCGAGGAGCTGCCAGGCCTGGGGTGGGCACTGGGATGCTCTGCTGGGCCAGGCAGGAGGCAGAGCTCGGATGGGACTCCAGGTGATGCCAAGAACCCCCCAAATTTCACACAGGACTTTTAATACAGATTTATCCTGAGAAGGGAGAACCGGGCTGATCCATTCCTGTGCAAAGCTGCTCATAATTCATTACAGCTTTCATCTGGGGGATAATAATTAGGCAAAGCTGGCAGTCAGAGCTGGAACTTTAACTTGAGAACAAGGCTGGGAAGGTCACTGGGTGCTCTACATGGCTGCAGCTGGGCTGGGTTCTCAGTCCCTGGGCTCCACACCGATTATTTTTGTGAGGTCACTGAGTTAAGCACTGAGGAGTGCTGCTGGGATGAGCCCTGGGAGCAGTGGGATTTGTGCTGGGAGCTGCACAAAAGCACTCGGTGCACGGCAGAACAGGACATTTATTGGGGAGCTTTGTTCCCCGAGCTCACAGAAGAATAATCCTTTTCTTTTAGCAGCTCTGAGCTCCTGTTTTACTGCATCACCCAGCTGCACTGTAAGTCACCTTTGTAAGCCACAGCAGAGGAAAGTGAAAGAGGTGTGATTTCAGGAAAAAAATGAAATATAACCGATTGCTTAGTTCACTGTTGCTTTGTTTCTCTGCACATCATGAGGGTGAGCAGTCGTCAAATTATTGTGCTGTGTTTTCATGCAAATAAAATTCCCCAAGGAAAGAACATTTAAGGAATCAGAAGCCAAGTGAAGTGCCAAGAATCCAGCTGCTGTGGGTTTGCATCACGTTATTGTCACCCTTCTCCCAGGAGTTCCCTGGCGTGACTGTGAGCTGAAAGGAGCTGTGACAAAATGCTGGGCACATGGGGAAGTGCTGATGACTGCATTCCACACAAAGGGCTGGGACCCAGCAGCACAGAGATCCCCACTGCAAGAAAAAATTGTACAGCAGCTCCAGTGCTGTTAATGCAGGAAGGGATAATTAAAGCTCCTTTTGGGATGCCAGGCCAGAGTCAGAGCCTGATGTTTCAGGGGAATTCAACAGATCAGTGGAAAAAACACTGCAGGTCAAGATCCTTTATCAAACTTCAGAACTAGAAAGTAGAACCTGTGCTGGTGTTCTAAGTGGGACTGAGCTCTGTATTTTGGAACTGTTCTGCTCCAGCAGAACATGACTACTACATGTAACAATAACAGGAAGATAATCAAGTTACACATTGGATTATTCAGTAAAAAATGGGTTGTAAATGATACATTTCAATCCAAATAAAGCTCATGGAGTGCCCTTTGGAACCAGCTGAAAAGCCAAGTGTAGCAGTGGCCTGAATTCTCAGTGCCAGGTCTGTGTGTCCCAGAGTGGTGCCCAGAATCAGGGACTGCTCTCTCCATCCCCACTGGAGAGCAGCTCTGAAATGAAAATAGCAAATTCCACAGTTATGACTCCAGTAAAACTTACTCAGGCATTTAAATAATGGGACTTCCTCCTCCCCAGATATCTTCCTTTCTGTGGGATTGTCTCAGGAAGGGATAGCATCAGGGATCATAAATTGTCTTTTGGCTTTTCAGCACTTTACAGGCTCCCATGCATCGCCAACAATAGGACTGGGGAATGACTCTTAACAGCTCATTAAGGCTGTTTTTGCCAAATGCAAATAATAAAAAGGCCTCTTAAGAGGCTGTCTCATTTTTATTCAGAAAAGGCTACTGCAGAATATAAAAAGATGCCATAAAATGGAAATGCAATAGAAGACCCAGTGCAGTTATCTTTGGGGTCCTTTGAAAGATTTCCAGGATGGATGGTTAATTCAGGAGGAAAATTAGGAAAAAAAAATCAGATACTGACGCTGTGCTGGCAACACACAAATATCTGGGGAGTAAGGGAGCAGAAACCAAAAGGAAGGAGATATTCACAGGCTTGCCTCACATTTGCCAGATTTTATCCTCACAATTCCCTTCTGCACTGGTCTGGCTGCAGGTCAGACCCTTCAGTGCTTTTCACCTTCCCACAGACAAAGAAAATGCACTTTGGCCATGCATGCAGCACAATTTGGTGTCTCCAGACAGGAAACTCTCCCCACTCGGGTGCCAGGTGCTGGACTGGAGTTTCCTGGAGCAGTGCAAGCCATGGAGGAGCGCCAGGCTGGAGTTGGGGGGTTCCCAGACACATGTCCCCCTTCCCCACCTCCCCTGGTGGGAGGTAAATCCCAGTGCCCTCCATGGCCCCAGCCCATCCCAGCGCTCCTGGTGCTGCAGCTGCTGCCCAAGTCACCTGGGAGAGTTTGGGCACTGATATTTCTTCATTTTTCCTCCCCAGAAAGATGCAGGGTTTAGGCTTGGTGATGTTATCACTTAAGTTTTAGAGATGTTTTCTAGCTCCTCTAAAGTTTCCTTTATTCCCTCATTCAGGGGACTGGAATATTTATTAATTTAGAGCCAGGCCTGCAGGCAGCCTAAATGGCGGTGGTCAATGGGGTATCTGAAGGTTCTCTTGGACACTGTGACATCCTGGTTTGTGTGCACAGGAGCTTTGGATCCATCTCCTGTTGATAAATCCCAGTGTGCACCAAGGCATGGAATAAAGATCCATGGATTTCAACTGAATAAAACAATTCCTCCTGCACAGCTTTAGAATGGCTCCATGAAAAAACCAGAATGGCAATGGCAATGAAGAAACCAGACTGGCATTCTCCTACTGCCATTGATTTACACAGGTGACCAATGGTGATCTATTTTTGAGATGTTTACCTCATCTCTGCCCCAGAAAGACTTTCTTATATTGTCTGGGAAAAAAAAGGCTTCCCAAGATCTGAACAGTTGCTTAGCTATCAATGGTTTGAATGTTGGTGGATTTTCCTTATTTTTATGATAAGAATTGGGATTTATTATGTAGCAACAGCAGAAATCCCCCAGTAAAGCCAAGCTGTTGTTGTGGGAATTGTTACCAGAATTCCCCAGAAAATCACTGAACACCCCCATGGGGAGCCTGCAGTCTGCAGAATCAAGACTCTCCATAAATTTACTCCTCTCTCTTAAATCAACTTTAAGAATTAACGTGAAGATTGGATCTGGTTACTTCTCTTGAGCAAGGCTTGGAAAAGAAATGAAACATGAGGAGAATCCACTTGTAGAATTTGGACCAGGCATGATCCATTCTGGGAATTATTCTTGGGGCAGTGCTGGCCCAGATTAACTCCTTCATCCCCTTCCTCAGCACTTATCTCTGTCCAGCCTGAGCAAGCAGGGCCACACCTGGAAACCTGGGCTGGGTTTTGCTGAAACAGAAACGGGCAAGAAAAAACCAACACAAACCAACACCAACGGAACAAATCCCAGCCAGACAACCAAACAACAAAAAGATGAGGAAAAAAACTTTGGTTTGGGGTTTTTCTCTGGGGTAGGACTCGGGGAAGGATGCCTGGCTGATGCTGTGCCACACACAGGCTCAAACTGATTTATTGCACTTCTCACTTGGTCTTTCAGGGTGGAAGGAACGGGCAGACTTGACTTTTTAAAATGCAAATGAACCAGAACCTTGAAGGGCCTTGGAATATTTTCCTGACTTCCTGCAGCCCATAAAACCCATAAAAAAGTGTCTCTGAGATCGTGGCATGATGGGAGCCCCCCAAGAAGCAGCACAATGCAGAAGGGGCCGGAGCTGCTGAGGGCAGGAATGGAGCCAGCTCAGAGCTGGGCTCAGGCTGGAGGTTCCCCCTCCTGGCCCTGCTGTCCCTGTGATCCCACATTTACAGATCCCACGGGTTCCATAGTGCTCCCCTGGCACTGTGCCCTCTGAGGAGACAGGCACCAGGGTTGGACTGTGAGCAGCCCTGAGCCCTGAAAAGTGCTGAGCTCCACCATCTGGGCTGCTCTGTGGCAAGGAATATGCTTTATTGGCACGGCTTGGAGGTTTACAAGCAATCTTCTTGAAGTTTTAATGGTTGCTTGGGTGATTTATCCTGTCTTGAGAGTCAGTGCTGTTAGGAGGCACCCAGTTCTTGAGCTCTCGCTTTCCTTTATTATGAAAACCTTTAATCTTTCCTACATGTCCCATAAATAACCCCATTATGGCCACACAGAGCAAATGGAGCAGTCCCCACGTAAGTTTGGACTTTCTGCTTCACGCTTTTATGAGCTGCTTTAACTTCACGAGGGGGATGCTCAATACCCAGCAGCAGGACTTTGGGGTCTGAGGGGTAGCAAAGTGCCATACTCAATTTTTGGCTTTGCAGCCCTCAGGCCCAGCAGCATTTTCCAGGCAGGACTGCTGGCACGGACACAGGCACAGCTTCCTTCAAACCCTCAAGGGCATCTTGTGCTGCTGCAGATTGTTTGGTACCTCAAGCCTGTGGTTCTCCCCTGTGTTGTTGACATCTGTTCTGTGTGGAAGGCAAGGGGACGCCCTGGGAGCCTGGGCTGCACTGACAGAGTTAAACCAAAGGCACCAGGGTTCAGGTTCACAGCAGGAGAAACATTTCACTCAAGACACCCCCTGCAAGTGTTTCAGACCAAATCCACAAACCTGCAGGACCTGCAGGACAAGGGAAGGTGCTGCTGGCCCTTGCTGTGTCACCCTTTATATCCTCATCCAGGAAAAAGCAGGGAATGACAGGCAGCAGATCCAAACCTCTGTGCTCCCCATCAGGGCTGCCTTGTCCAGACCCAGCAGATGTGCCTTTCTGCGCTGGCTCAGCTCACCACCTCTAAAATGCAGATGGACATGTTCACTCCTCTTGGGAAGCTCGGTCAGTTCTGTGGAGAGAAGCAGTCTGCATTCATGGTCAGCTCTAGTATGGCTATTTTTTTTCCTAACTTTAGTGATTCTGCCCCAGGGGATTTTCTTTAACGAAACCTGGTTTGCCTTTGGGACTATGATTACCACACCCATGGGTGGAAAGCCTCCAAATCTCTGATAAGGAGGGAACAATTAAAGAATTCACTGATGCTTCATACAAAAGGACGTTTAAATTAGCATGGAGCAGCAGAGCCTGGAGAGGAGGGATCTATAATTGAGTCGAAGCTCTAAGTGCATCTCTTGAGCTAATTGCCATCTCAGAGATTGTAAAAAAGAGAGGGAGAGGGGCAGAAAAAGACTGCAGGGCAAATTACAACTTTGGAGTAGGGATGGACTCAAGTTAGAGGATGCATGTGAGAGTTATGCAGGGAATTTGCAAAGGGTTGGGCAGTGTTTTATGGAACATTTGCCCTTAAGTTTTAAATATGTCCTTGGCTGGGTAAGGGGGATGGGGAGTGCAGGCTCTGAGAGGCTTCTCTGGACAGAGGACATTTGGTTTGAGAGGAGATGGAAGAAACACGGAAGCCAGAACAATAATATATTAAATTAGGCCATCATTTCCTTACCCACAGCAATCCTGGTGTCACAATGTGAAGACCAAAGCCAAGCCCCAGTCCCAGCTCCAATATTCCAGCTGTGCCTGGGAGGTTTTCCCCCTGCCCAGAGCACAGACACTGTCCCCAGCCAGAAGCAGGAGCCCAGAGCTGACAGACCCGTGGCAAACTGGCAGAACCCCCAAATAACATCATAGAAAATCCCAGCTGGCTTCATCAGCACCAGCTCATTTCTGTGGGAAGTGCATTAGTACACAATGTAGATGGGGATGCTTTATCAATATGCCCAATAAGTTGTCCAGTTAAAATCTAATCATAAACCTTTATTGCTGGAATTCCAGAGGTTCAGATTCTTAACCCAATCCATTTACTTCTGTCCCACTTTGTTATCTTTCCTCACAAAGAGATTGAAGCAATTTGGAAAAGAAAGCACTTTTTTTCCCCTAAAAATATTTTCAGCACCTAATACATTCCAAATCTGCGATATTATGTATTTATATACTCCTGCAGCATGGAATAAACACCTCATATTAAATTAGGATTTTAGTTGTGCTTTACTACTGTTGTCACAAAAATGTGGCTAATTTCCCCTTTGTGAAGCTCAGTAAGATCCGTGGGTGAAAAAGGGACATGTGATTCAGTAGTAAACTTATTTTTTCCTTCTCATGAAGGGACTCTGGTGAGGGAAGCTCCATGCCTGACTCAGGCAGCAATGCTGGTGCACTCCAGGCTGGGCAGCTGGCTCTGGAAGCCAGGAGGGAACCAGGCTGTGGGTGAAGAGAAACCCAGCACAAAGGAATCCCATCAGGGCTGGAGTGCATCCACAGGGATCGATAACCAATCCTGCAAAATGGATTCACTTCATTTGCATGGGTGGAGAAATGGCCTCTCTGGGGGAGCAAAGCCAGCCCCAAGGCAGCCTGGTCCCGAGGCAGGGCAGCACTCAGGGCTCCCTCTCCCTGTTGGTGCTGCACCCCTGGGTGGGCACAGAGCTCTCCCAAACTTCTCCCTCCTGCGAGGATTTGGCCTCCCCAGGCAATTTGCTGGGATAAAGGCAGATTATACAAATTAGCAATATATTATCAGATGCTTTCAGACGCTGCCGCTATCAGACAATCAGTTACAACCCCAACAAGCTGATCCCACAGACAAACGTGCCATAATCTCCCCAAAAGGGAATGCTCCCCCTTTGGGGCTCCCACCTGTGCCCGTGGCCACACAGCCTGTGAAAGCTGTTTACTCGACCTCAGCAGCATGTTCCCATAAGTCTGGGGCTGTTTCCCAGTTCTGAAGATGGTGTGGGGAGGGGATTGGGAGCTGATGATAACGGGATGGAGGAGATTAGGCAGCTAAGCCATCCATTTTAGTTCCAGTGATCAAATTTCACAGTCTTTATCTGAAGCACTGCCCAGCTAACTCTTCAAGGCAGGGTAAAATGAAGGAGTGCAGCTATAACCAATAACTTAATGCCTGCTGATCGCCACCACAAAATCCTCATCTACCCAAAGGTGCTGGCTCTTTGTGCTTCAGCTGCAGAGTTTGATCTCAGAAATGTTTATTCTTGTCGTCTGCGGAATTACTTATGGCACAAATTGATTGCAATCTCACAGAAAGCATCAGGAATGGGGTTTGTCAGATCTCTGCAGATAACCAGCACCGGGCTCTGCTCTGGGGCAAACAAAATGCTCAAGGTTTGAATGGAAAACGCTGCACTGGACCATTAGGCAGAAATTTCTTATCAAGAAGAGTTAAAAACCAGCTCAGAAGAATTGCAAGTCGGTGTTGCCCAGACATTTTACAAGGAACTTGTAAAAGCTTAATACTGTGGGTGCAAAACGCTATGAAATACAATTAAATGTTATTAAGCTTTTTTATGGTAAGTGGGAACTTTTTCTTACAAATAGTCTTTAGCTAGCAGCTTTACTTGTTTGTCCTCAAAAAGAAAGGTCTTTACATGTTGTATTTAAAACTGAAAATGCAGTGTTATACATATTAACATTCTTTGAAAGCTCCCAAGAGTTTTCCAGACCTCCCATAGGTACCCTGAGGGGAAAATCAAAACCACATATGGGGAAGTGTGGGGGTGAGAAGAGAAAGAAAAGTTAGTTCCACGTGGATTTTAATGCAGCTGATCTCAGGAGGCATTAAACAAACAAAAAACCAGTGCATTTTACAAGGTGAACACTGTATTGATTTGAGACTTTTATATCAGAAGGAGCTCAATTAATCTGATTCCAATTGAGTGACAAAGCATCCCCACCTTTCAAAACCAGAGGCAACTACCATAGCAACAAAACATAAATAACCTCACAGCAAAGCCCACCAGAACTAGTGGTTATGGGTAACTAATAGCTAAAAGCTAATGATGTGCATTGTTAAAAATGGAAGAAAAGATTTTAGCTGAGGTCCCCAAACCTTCTGAGGAGCTCACAGCAGTGTTTCTGTCCCAGGGAAGACTCCAGGTCACTTTTAAATAGAGATGGTGATTTGATCTTTGTTGTTATTTTATTCTAATGATTACATGCTCTATAAACAGAACTAGACAAGTCATGTTTCTCATGAGCTGCTGAAGTAATAAACAGGTTATTTGCATTAACCCTGAGGACCGACTGGAGGGAGGGGCAATGAAATGAAAAGGTGGGGAGGGGAGGGCAGAATTCAGCACACAGAACTCAGGGTGCCTGTGCCATGCCCAGTGTCAGAGCTCTCAGCAGCAGCACTGCTGGCACTTCCCAAGGATTTCCACGGGCACTGGCATCAGCTGTGCCCAGCTGGGACACTGCCAGCGCTGCCACTGGCATTGGTAACCCAGAAAGCTCGTTTTTGTTTGCTTGTGGAGGGAGAGATGTGGATCTGCAGCTCCTTTGGGTGGTTGGCCACCGAAGGTAAATGAGGCATCTCTGTATGTGAGCGCCCTCAGTGCCCCCCAGAATGGACAGGGACACTCAGGGGGCACTGCAGGGCTGCAGCCAGGAACTGCTATGCATATTGAAACACATTGAAATCTAATTTTCAAACGAGATTTGAATCACTAACTCCCATTATTTTGCTTTAAAGAAACACCACCAACCGAGCCCATGAGGGAAGGAATTCCTGCCCAGTTTGTTTAGAAGGGATGACCAAGGGTTTGGGCTGCAGGGCTACCTTGGCATTGCAGGGATGGCAGCAGGTGCCTGCCAAGGGACTGTCCCCTTCTCCAGGGACCTGGATGCACATTTACAGAGACTCTCACCCACAGAGGGCCAGCACAGGGCTGTGACCATGAATCTGCTGCTGCCCAGGCACCTGCTCAGCAGAACATGACTGAGACCTTCCCCACTTCCCTCAAAAAGGAATTTCTGGAGCAGGAATTTTTTCTTATCAAGAGCAGCAGCAGCTTTCAGACAGGCAGACTCATGACTGCTGGATCAGATAAAGCAGCTATGGAATTTATATGGTCCCCATTAGGGAGCAGCTGAATATGATGTGTCACAACAGCACGCTGGCCTTGGGAAACACTGAAACCCCACATTTTCCTGCACACGGGGGAAACTGAGGCAAAGGGAGCAGCGAGGTTGCTGCAGGTTGCCCAGGAAGTTTCCAGCTGAGGGAGGACGTGAGCACTGTGAGTGTCCTCAGCCAGCACGGGCTCCTCTCCCTCTCTTGCTAAGTGAGCACGGTGGGCTTTTCATCCCAGGAGCTGTGCAGAGCCCAGGGGTGTCCCAGCTGATGGACAGGGGTGTCAGAGCTCTGCCAGGGCCCACACGTGTCCCTCCCACGCCCTGAGAGAGCCTGTGCTGCTCCCTGTGCCGCAGAGGGCTGCTCAGGGTCTCAGAGCCCAGGGGCTGCAGGAGGGGCAGCTCCTGCTCCGTGTGCTCGGTGCACAGTGGGGCTGGCCTGCAGCTGAGCACTTCCCTCTCCCTGGGCAGTTTGGGACCTCAGGGGTCAGTGGGGACACCAGAGGGGTGGGCTGGGGTAGAGGCAGCTGTCCTGACAGAAACCAGCGCTCTCAGACACCGCCAGCCCCAGCTCTCAGCTTCCCCTTCCCTCACCCCACACAGGGACCAGTTCCTGCACTGGAGCTTGAGCATCATGGGGACCTTTGTGTCCCCTCTGCAAGGAGCTGGACCCCAAACCTCTCTGAGGGACTCATGGAACTCCAGGGAGCTCCTGGAGGGACATCCTGGCCTAACCCCACTGCTCTGCTGCTGCCACTGATGCCTTGTGCAGGCTGAGCCAGAGCAGAGGCTGGGCAGAGCTAAAGGATAAAGCAGGGATTCATGGAAAGGATCTCCTCCATGGATGCACCTGGGGCAGCACCAGAGCCCAGCCAGGGCTGCACCCAAGATGAACCAAAATGGCCCCAAAATGAACCAAGATGAACCAAAATGGCCCCAAAATGAACCAAGATGAACCAAAATGGTCCCAAAATGAACCCAAGGTGAACCAAAATGGTCCCAAAATGAACCAAGATGAACCAAAATGGTCCTAAAATGAACCAAGATGAACCAAAATGAACCCAAGGTGAACCAAAATGGCCCCAAAATGAACCCAGGATGACCCAAAATGGCCCCAAAATGAACCCAACATGAACCAAAATGGTCCCAAAATGAACCCAGGATGACCCAAAATGGCCCCAAAATGCCCGGCCGGGCACGGGGTCTCTCCCTGGGATCAGCTCTGCTCCATTTGCACCTTGCAGTTCATTGTCCCATCCAAGCTTTAGCCCCTGCAGTCCCACCCTGCTTGTTTTTCTCTCTCCAGCCCACGGGGTTTGTGCTCCTGGGCTGAGATTTGGGTCATTTGTCCTTGGTGCCCAGCTGGAGCAGGAATTGTTTTGTCTCCCTGCTCTGTGCACAGAGCTCAGCATCCCCTGATGTGAGCCCAGACCCACACACTAAAGCAGCACAGAACCTGAAACACAGAAAAACTAAACCTGAGGCATCAGCACCAGAGTCAGAAGGTCCTGTCCCCTGCCCTGCCTGCTGTCCCTGTGGCTCAGTGCAGAGGTGCCCAGGGCTCCCTGGCAGGTGAACCAGCTCTGTCTGTCTGTCTGTCCCTGCCTGCAGCGACCACAATAACGGCCCCGGAGCAGCTGAGCCTGAGAAGAGCAGCAGCAACGCTGTGAATTAACCCCAGAGCTTTGTGCTCACACAGAGATCTTATCTGCACCCAGCAAAAGTAATTTTTGTTCGAGAGAGGAAGAGATAAGAGAATATGAAAAACATCAGACCTGTATTTCCTCTGCTCATATTCGGATGTGCAAGGCTTTAAAGTGTTAGAGGGCGCTTTCTTAGGAGAGATTACAGAAGATATTGCCAGTCTAATCAAAGTTTAAGAAACAGGCTTGCTCAGGCAGCAAATTAGGAGATCACAGACAGCTCTGACGAAGTTAAAATTATTTAGATTCTAAAGAAAAATTGCCAAGAAGTAATTGCTTGGGTTGGTCACAGTAAGGAAAAGGGGCTATTGAATCAAGGTAACTGCTGCTTTTAAATAGTCAAAGTGCATCTATACAGAGTGAGAACACACGTGTAACATGGGTTATATCATCACATGGGTGTTGTAAATCTAGAGATAAACCCGGACCTTACATCCATAATCTCCACCGTATTTATTTTTTGAAAGACAAATGTCATGTTTATGTGATTTAAAAACCCCAGAATGCTCCTCCTGCAAACTTATGAATCCTGTCTTTGTTCCAGGTGATTGTAACACTTCAGAATTAGCCAAACCATTTGGTGTGTGCGTGCGAGAGTGGTGAATGAATTTTATTACAGCTACAAAACAGATTTTGGGAGTCGCTGAGTAACTGTGAGCAGATGAAAGGGAACCAGCTGAGATCTGTGCACTGCAAATTGTTTCCCCATGATTAAACTATTTCATCCTCCGGGCTAACATCTCTGTACTTGTTTGGCAACAAGTGATAATGTTGGTGATAAAAGTCCCTCCTGGATGAGCAGGGAAGGGTGAGAGCAGTTATTAGTGCCTTTTTTTGTGGTTAGTAATCACTTCTTTTACAGGTATTTTGTGAAGTACAATGAAATATGATTTATTGCAATCATCATCATAATAAAGATACTCACATTGTCCTACTGCAGCTTTGCAGAAGCTGGTGATGAGTTTCTAGAGTTCTGCCTAGGAAAAATGCTGAGAGCACTCTGTTGGTATTTAAAAAGTACAGTGTGTGGCTATGTTCCAGTTTGGTTAATTATTTTTGCTTCAATAATAATTTCTTTTGGCTTAATTAGAAATGATTAATGCAGATTATTTTTTGTTGTACTCACAGCAAAACCTACAGCCAGCTACTAAATAACTGACTCTACAGGGGGAGAGAAATATTACTTATTGCCCAGGGTAAAATTTAATTAAAGTGAACAAATGCTGCTCGTTGCTTTGTTTTTAACTTTTTTTACAGTGCTACATTTTAGGCAGAGCACTGCAAACCTGTGGGCCTGATTTTCCAAGGTGAGTGCAGCCCAAAGCTGTGCACTCAGGTTTTGCTCAGCCCAGTGGGAATCTGAAGCATTCTGTAACTTTGCAAAGCAAATCACAGCTGCAGGTGCTGTCACAGCCTGAATTTTGACCAGCACTTTAAAATATGTTATGAGCCATGTTTAAAGCATTCCTGAATAAAGGCTTAAGTATCAATTCCAAATTTACAGTTTAGCTTTCATTTGCATGAGTGTGAAAACTTTGAATTCACCAGTTTCAAGGAGCTCAGTTAAGCACAAAGAAAGATTTTTCGAGGCATTCAGATAGAGATTTAAAAGAAGAAATAATCACAGGAAGCTGGTAGCAATGGAGAATCACTGCTACAGGAGTCTGAGCAGCTGGAGTCCCAAAGGCTGCTGGACATAACCCCCCCTCAGCCCCGCATCCGTGTGGGAGCCTGTGAGGCTCCTGGGAAGCAGCCAGGGAAGGTTTCTGTGCAGCCTATTCAACAGCAGAACTTCTGCTCCTAAATGGTTTTCAAATACAGTTCATTTTCATGGCATGATCTTTAATGAAAAGTGCCTGCTGAGTGCAGTACAAACCATTTGGTGCCCCAGTGTCAGGGGAGGAAAAGAACAACATTCAGCAAAGCTGAAGGTTTTTATTATCACGTCGTAAATGAACAAATGGCATCTGTCAATACAAAGGAACTCATAGGGGGTATAGAAAGGAAGCTTAGTTATTACACTCAGGGTGTGCTGCTGAAGTGACAAACTGGAGTTTTATTAACATGCCAGTTATAGATCTCCTCTTCCTCCCCCACTGCCCCAGCCCTTTTACCTCCCTCAATTTGGTCCATACCAGGACTGCTGTAAAACGAGCTGAGCTTGGCTCAGACAGTGCTCACCAGCTCGTGCTGGAAGTTGCAATCATCACCAGGAGCAATTAAAAACTGGGGGGCCCCGTATTGGGAATTAAAACCCGGCCCCACGTTCAGCCCCTCTTTGGGGAGCGTCAGCACACGGGATCAGGGAGCCTCCAGGAGCCCTGATCCCATCAGAGTTTTCTATCTGGCCAATAAACATCTCTGCACTGATAAATGACAAAGGTGTTTATGAGCTCCAGGAAATGTTTATACCAAATGGATCAAACCAGGGATGGGTCTGCTGCCAGCAGCGAGGAGCTGGAGCTGCAGAGCGACGGGAAGGGAGGCTCAGGGGGTGGCAGCCTCAGCAGTGACTTTACTGGAAGGAATTAAGGTTTTCCTCATAAAAGAGGTTAGTGGCCTGGAGCAGGTGTGGCTGCAAGCTGGCAAACAGCAGCCAGGGAGGCAGTGCCTGGGGGCAGGGGCAGCCCTGGGGAGCAGGGTCCCCGCCTGGAGAAGGAAGTGGGGCTGGAAGTGCCCCCTGTGCCCCGCTGGGACACCGAGCCGGGCTGCAGGGCCACAGCAGGAGCATTGCTGGGCCTTGGGAAGGGGAAACCTGGGGTTCTCTTTGGAAAAATGGTACAATTAGACCTACAGTAGAGAGAGGAGAGCTTAGCAGGGCAGAGCGAAATCGCATTGGCAACCGTGCAAATACAGGACGTGGAGCATTTTTAATGGGAACAGGAAAGTACCAGAATCACTTCTGTGCTTTCCCAGCTTTTTCAAGTGCAGGGACCAGGCTGCATTTATGAGCAGCGAGCATCAGAGCTGCATTTAAAGGGAGGCATGAAAGGAAGTGCCTCTCAGTTATGATGGTAACCAGCAATTTCAATGAGACTTCCTTTGCAAACTGCCCAGAGCACCACAGCACGCTGCCACTGCTGATGGGCTAAATGCAAGCAGGACTTTGATTCCATGCCCAAAAGAGAGGATTCCATTCACTGAACCCAAATGACCAAATAGTGAAGCCAGGAAATTCAGAGGATGCACAAACAGATCCATTTGCGACTCCCACTGACCTTGTACATTCAAGGCTCGCTGGTGCCTGGCAATGCCTGGGAGGGCTGGGGTGGTTGTGCCCATCCTGAGCTGGCCTGGTGGGTGTCCCCCTCCAAAGGAACATCCTTAGCTCCACTTTCTAACACCACTTCCTTGTCACAAGTGGAAATTGTGCAGCCACTGAGCAGAGTGCCTGGGATAACTCCTACTCATTATTTGTCACCTTCACCTCGGATTCCACCTTGCTCAGACATTACTAATGAAAATGTGTCACAAAAAGAAAAGTGCATCTCTCAGGCTGTGATATTGAAGAAAAAAAAAACCCAAAATGTTTGATCAAAGCCTTTTGGAGGCTAAGCTGTGCATTGCAAGGATCCTGCCCTCAGCTGACAGCTCTGGGTGGGCACAGAGCCCTTTCACACCTGCAGGGAATCTGTCCCTGTGACTAGTCCACTGCCTCTTGTCACACAGAGATTTATCAGAACCTCTGCACAAAAGCCACGTTTCCTTTCACCCAGGGACAAATTAAAAAGCCTCTTAAAACCAGAATAATCTCAGGGATGTCACCTTTTGTAGGGGATGGCTTTATGTGTCCATTTCCTTCTGATGCAGACTCCTGCTTTTACAGCTTAATGACAGCAAGCCCTCAGCTCCAGCTCTGCAGAGAACAAACCCCAGCACCTGGCTGGGCTGTCCTTCCCTCCCCTCACCCCCCCTGCTCTGGGAACACACACTTGGCTGACACTGAGGGAATAAACCTGACCTGTCCAAGCCACCAGAGCACTCCTGCAGCCCTCGAGGAGCACAGGACATTTCAGAGCTTCCCAGAACACTGATCAGGAACCTTGCCTGAGCAACCACCCTGCAGCAGAGTTACACTGGGGCTCTGCAAAAGCAGCTACCTGTGCCCTGCCAGCCATGTGGTGACACTCTGAGAGAGAGGAACTTGCCTTCAGCAGTTTTAACTCAAAATTGTCATAAAATGCTGATGAACAAGATAAAGATGGCCAGTCTGTTCCAGCAACTTGCTTGGTTTTAGTTTTACACGGTGGAGACGAAAGGGACTGTGTGTCTTTGGCACAGGGAACAAACTACAAGGCTTGTTTCAAATTAAAAAACCTGCCTTACAGTAATTTTTCTTGGTTGCGCTCATGTCCTTTTGGTTTTGCCCTCTGTAAGGGATTTACTTGCTAGGGGAAATCTTACAGAAAGAGCAGCTGTAGCACCAGCAATGAAATTAATGAAGGTTTCCTGTGCATTTTGCAGTTGGATACTTCTCAGCCCAATAAAGACTGAACACATCAGAGCCCTTTCTGCAGCCTGGGAATAAAAATGCCCCTCTGTGATATCCAGCACTTCTCATGAAATGAATCACAGTCTTTGAGACTTCTGCCTCCCCCTCAAATTCAGGTCAGACCAGGCCACAAATCTGAGAGTTGCTGGGGGTGAGCTGTCTCCAGAAAGAGACAGACACCACGTTATCACACGGGTCTCCTCTCTGCATAAATCACCACAAGAGGCTTTAAATGAGCAACTTGTAATTTAGAAAGGTTTACTTTATCCCATGAGAACTGCAGGCTGTGATAAGAACACTGACTGGTCCTGTAGGTGCCACAACGTGACCAAAATGCTTCCTTTGCTGGCTGTTCTGCCCCTGCTCCTACAGAGGCTGGAGATGGTTAATGAGTTAATTATTGTGAATGAGATACCAGTCACGTAAAAGTTGCCTATTTTCTCTCTTAATGCAGATTTATACATAACATGCCAAAGCTCCTTTTGTAACTGATACGCATGTGACACAGTCACATGAGCAGTTTAAGCACAAAACTCTCCCCCCCAAATTGTCATGTACAAACAAAGGAAAAATCCATTCAGTTGAGAAGGGGGAAAAGCTTCAGCTGAGGGGCTTGGGGTTTTTTATTTTAATGAGAGAGTAATTTTTTGAATCATGTCAGGAAAGGGGGTTTTATGAAAGAAAGCCCAGACATCACCATCCTTATCTGGGGACCCCAAAATAAACAGGGTGAGATCACCCAAAGTTATAAAACACATAAACCGTGCTGAGCACAAGCTCTGTGACCCACGGTCATCTTTAGTGCAGTATAGTGACTACAAAAGGGATATAAAATGTATGGAACTTTTTTCCCCTTTTAGCTCATGCAGTGGTAAATTGTCTCGTCCTGCTGATACATTGCTGTTTGTCATGAGTGATCTAGAAATGAAAGGAACAAACACAAAACAAATCACTGAAACATTTCACACCTCACCATCAAACCCATGTTCAGAACTCTTTTGTTGTGCTCTACCAATAATCAGGAGGGGAGAATCAGCCCATATATTTTTTATGAGAGGCACTAAAAGTTCTGCTGTCGCTGGATAAATCTCTGCTATGGATTTCTGAAATCTGTAATCTTTTTAAGAAGCAAAACCAATACGGATTTATTGCTGCTAACACTTGACATCTTTTTAACAGTTTTCGCCTAGCAAACTTCACAAACTATTCCAAATGAGGGGAAACACTCTTTGTGATGAGTATAACTGAATCTTTCTAGTCTTTTTTTTCACATAAGAAAATTGAAGCTCCCAGACAATTTCTGTACATTTTCCAGCACAGCTAAGGGTACACTGGGAATCCTCCCTGTCATGTTTGCATCTAATAAATAGTTTATTTCACCAGCTGTTTAAGGAACTTTTCTTTTGCCATTCAGTGGCAGCACTGTTGGTTTTCTGGGACAGGCTCACTGGACTTAGAGCAGCTCAGATAAGCCCCAGGCTCACTCAGGGCACTCCAGACTGGTTCAGAGTAGGAATTTCCCCCAGTGGCCCTGCTCAGATTCACAGTCAGAGAAATGAATCTGCCTAAATCTCTCCAAAGCCTCTGGGTGTTGCACTAAAATTGTCAGGGGTGAGCCCAGGACTGTCACTGGCAGCACTGCCAGGGTGGCTTTGGACATCCAGGAGTTGGTGGAGAGGAGGTGGCACTTGAGGGCACCCCTGGGGACCTGGTTCTGCCAGGTCTACCTCAGGTTTTATCCCCCTTCACAGGCACAGCCTCCATGTCCTGAACTGAACAAATCAGCAAATAAATCCGCCATGACGTGGCTTTTGGTGAAATTTAAGGGATTTTTCCCCCTGCTGGCACAGAGGGGACAGTGGCTAAGCCCAGCATTATTTATTATAGGCATATCACATGAAGAACAAGTGATTCCAGCCAACCTGACATCAATTCCCTGGCAGGTCCTGTGCTGGACAGACACCTCTTGTGCTCAGGAGCAATGCAGCTCCTTCTCCTTCAGAGTGGGGAAACAGCCTCATTCCTCAAAAAGGAAAAACTCCTACTTGCAGTGAATTTCAACAAATTTAGAGTAAATATCTCTGAGCCTGCCCTGCTCCTCCTGCCATAAACTGCTGCACTCCTTTAAGATTTGTGAAAGATTGGAGTGAGAAGCAAATGTCTGCCAATGACTAACTGACCTTCCACCTGTGATCATGACCCTAAACCAGATGAGCCTTTTGAAGAAATATTTTGGATGGAGTTAGGAAATGGCAGTGTAATTGAAACAGACTTGGTGGGGCTGTTCAGCACTCTGGGAGGACAATGCCATGGTTGGGAAACCTTTGTCCACTGCTTTGTCTTCTGGGCTGAACTCAACAGTCCATTTTTGTCATGCAAGACAAGACATGAGGAACTTCTCAGACAGCAGTGGTAATAAAAAAAAAAATAGTAATTAAAAAAAAAATATTTCATGTCAAGAAAATAGCTTTCATCAGGTCTATAAATCAGCTGGAAATTGAAGTACTTGAAGTGGTTTTTTGAAAATTTTTTAAAATTGGTTGACAGTGTCTGTCCATATTTCTGAACAGGGAACACTGGACATCCAAGGGTTTATCTTTCAGTCTCACAAAAGGCACCCAGACATTCAGACAATCAGTAGGGCCTGGGTTAGAGAATAAAAAAGGAAGAGGTAGGAACACCAAAAACGTGTGGAGACCATAAATGATGACTCTTCCAGCTGCTCAAGAGCTGCTGAGCCAAAGGTCTCAAACACAAGTGGGGTTTCTGCGATGCCCAGGAGCCACAGCAGGTTTTGCTGGGGTTTTAGTGCCACTCTGGGGTGGCACAGACACCCAGGGCTGTGCAGGGCTCAGCTCTGCTCCTCACTTTGGGAACAGCCTCCAGGGAAAAGGCTTGAATGCCCAACAGCCTCTTGCATTTCAAACAATGGCATTAACTGGGCAAAATAAAAACCTGGAAGAATCTCAGAGACAGATTTCATAAAGGGATTGACTTGGGCAAGAAAGTCTGACAAGAGAACTCTCAGCTGAAGCCACAATGGGTTTACAGACTATCACTAATTAACCCAATTTACAAACTGGAGCCCAGCCAGTGCCCTGGGCAGGGAGAGCAGTTTGCATCCTCTGAGTCTGGAACAAATAAATTTCAAACCATGCAGTGGGGAGTGCACAGACCCCAGTGGCACCAACACTCCTGACCTCCCTGGGCTTATTTCTTGCTTCCTTTTTCTTAATTTTAGTTTTATTGTCATTGCTTAAGCGTTGCAATTCAGATTCACCTTCACTACTATTGCCTAAAAGAGGCTAAAATTCCAGATTTACTCTTTTTGCATGTTTTAAACAGGGTGGGGGGGAGCCCAGTGATTTATCACAAACAGCAATAAGATACAGCCACAGTGCAAGGTCTGCTTAGACATTTTAGTCATATGACCTTCATCTTTGCAAGGATCTATTGTTACATTCCATTTATTTTTGTCAATATTGACATCTGACCATGGACACAAAATGATCTTTTTTCCCTGCCTATACTCTCCTGTCCAACTTTGCATTAAGAAAGCAATTCAAAAGCCTAATGCATGGAAAGTGAATCTTTTGTATTCACTATAATGCCCAATTTTTCCTTTGGAGTTACCAAAGCTGTCCAAACAAGAGCTAGATTTTCCTTTTCAGGAGAGAATAATGGAAACTTTAAATGAAATCAGAAGGTTACTTGACCTGTTAGAAACTCTGAGGTAAAAGTGATGTGAAATTATAATGTGAAGCCATGTGAGGCTGTTATATAAAACATAGGAGTGCATTATGCAATCTCATATTTTCAACAGGGCTAAAGATGAAAAGAGCTCAAAAACTTGCAGTGATTAAGCCAGCTGCTAAACTATCCTGTGCTGTGTTGTTGCCAGGATGGGAACCTGAAGATGATTTTATTTCAATTTGCTCACAGTGAAAGATTGATTAGAAATAATCAATCTGTCAAAAGGCCTTTCAAAGAACAAGGGAAAATCTTGCTGCTTGCAGCTGAATTTCCCTGATCACTTGCAGGATGAGTGCTGGGTACATCCTGCTCACCCCAACATTTCCATCAGATTCTCAGTCTGACAGTCCTGAACCTCAGAAGCATTTTTACATTTCAGCTCCTGAAGTGAGCTGTAATTTCAGGCATTTAGAGTCCAGCTGTTTCAAGGAGAGCTCTCAAAAAGCAGTGATTCCATCCAAAAGAACAGAAACCCCCCTTGGAGATGCCTCCTCAGCCTTTGGTGGGAGAGGACAGGGGAGCAGAGGGGGACAAAGCTGATTTTCATCACCTCAGCAGATCTGGCCCGGGGCTGCCCCACTGAAGGTGCCTTAGAGAGGAAGTTGGGGTTTTTGCTCTAGGTCAGCTCGGGGTGTGTTCAAACACCAGGGCAGGGATCAAATCCTGGGACTGCTCAGAAAATACAGCATTTACTGCACTCAGCTCTCTCCTGGCTGCCTGATAGTGGGGGATACAAAGAAAGGAGGTGGCACTGTGTGGCAAAAAAGGAGAAAATGTGTTTTCAGTTATTTTCCCAGCAAAGCCCTGACCAGCAGCCTGTCCCTGCTGAACTGGGTCAGCAGACAGAGCTGGGCATGCCCCAGGCTCTGCTCACTCTCCTCAGGGAGAGGGAAGCCCTGCCTTGGATCACTCCAAGTCCAGATCCAACCCTGAGTTTCACCCGGGTTACAGGGACAGAGCCAGCTAAACACGCTTTTCCTTTCGTTTTCAGGAGAAAGCAGAATATTTTATGAAGATGGTGGGTAACACATGAATATTTTGCCACACAGTCATTGCAAGCTCCAGCATTTCCCAGCATTATCCAAACGGGATCAGGAGTCTGGCTTCATCTGCCTTTCCCTGGGAAGTTTTTGCTTTACATTACAGACAAAAAAAAAAAAAAAAAAAAGCATATTTCAACAACTTTTTTTTTTAATTGATGTACAAAAATTAAAGGAATGGGTTATACTGTCACTGCATAGATGGCTGCTTGCCCTTTCAGTCTTTTTGTCTTTCCACATGCATTTTGCAACCAGTTCTTTGGGATGAAACCCTTTTCTCCCCCATTCTGTGCATTAGGTTGACAATGCACAGAATTGCCAGACAGTTTTGTCGCTTATGCCTCAGACTTTACTCTTCCTTTGAACCCTGCTCGGCGCAAAAGAAGTTTTTCTTAATAAGTAGTTGTTCATCCTTTGATATGCACATCTGGATGTGCCTCTTATCTGCAGCATGGTAATGCTGCTTCCTGAAGATAGTGATAAAAGAACAACTGCAAATAACACACACACAAAAAGAATGAAAAAAAAAAAAGACCAAAATGCTTTCAGATTTCTTTAAAAATAAAAAAATCTGCATGGAGAAAAAGGGAAAACAGTCTGCCCTCATTTCTTTGGGCTTTTATAGTAGCAAAACAAACACAGGAAGCCAAAAGGAAAATGGGTGAAAAAATTTACATCTAGAAATCCATGGTATTATCAGCATGATGATATATAATGCATTTGAAAGTCTTACAGAGCCCAAACAGGCCTTGTTTTGAACTCACTGTGCTACCTAGAATAAATCACAGCAGAAATGGGAATAATCCTATTTCAACCCCAGATTTCCCAGGGCAGCTGATGAACGGATGAGGAGGAACAGCCTCTGCAGCTGGGGCTGAGTCCTTCCAGTCTGCGATGCTGGGCTGGATTTTGTGTCATGGTGCTCCTGAACTTCTAGGATAAAGCTGGTCAGCATCACTTGAATCACACCCCCACCAGTTCTGCAGTCAGTCCCTCATCTCAGTCTCTTCATCAGTTTTCACTGCTGGATTTGAGGCAAATGCTTGGTGGGGGCAGGACCCCCCATCCCACCCAACGCCCTGCCCAAACCCCTCTGAGATCCCAGTGCTTCCTTCCTGCAGAAGGTGACATCTGCCTTTTCCCTCACAGCCTAAAACTAAGTGCTCCAAAGAAAACGCTTCCAGGGCCCCAAGTTCAGCCAAATCCGCAGAAATCCCAGTTTTCCCCGTGCAGCTGAAGGGATTCCTTATCTCTGTGAATATTTCACAGCTGCTTTTCCCCAGCACAGATCAGGAAATAGCAAATCAAACTTTTCGGTGGCTGCTCTGGGTCGTTAGCCCCGGCTGCTGCATATCCTCAGCCTGCCCTGGATTAAAGGTGAGCAGCACAAAGCAAAGAGCTCCCTAAAAACTGAGGTGCTGAACGCTCCAGGGACTGGTGCTGGACCCTTCGCAGCCTTACAGATAACAGTCACGAATTGATCCCTCATTAGTATGCAGCAGGCATGGGAAAATGATAAACTCCTATTAACACTGTCATGGCAACTGAAAAAATGGCTGCTTTGGAAGAACAAGGTCCACAACAGAAGAAAAGCAAAGGCCTCTTTCCTTTCTTCTGTTTGACATCTGTTGTTTAACATACGAAATTGTATTATAGTGCCACACACTAGCACAGGCTGGGGAAAGGTTTGGCAGTGATTGTTATCACTACCAGCTCCTGTTTGCAGGGCTCATCTTGGAAATTTCCCTCTGGGCTGGGACTGTCATACAGGATTTCAGCCTGGGGCAGAATTTATTGTACAGATTTCAGCTGGCTTGTGCCTCAGCAGAGAAGAAATAGAAAAGTTGTCCTTAATTCATTTTCCTTTGGGGCAAAACCTCAGCAAATATACTGTACATTTTCTTAAACCAAGTTAGTTTAAGTCCATCTCTCAAGAAACTCAGAAGTCCAGGAGAGCTTTAAAAAATCTTGGATGACATAATTATTTAAATCCAGTCTATTTGGTTTTTGCTAAGACACTGTTAATGTATAATATATACACTTTATATTAATTACAGTTTTTCCAGAATCTACAGAGTATCCTTCCAGAATAAAGAGTTTGTGCCATTTCCTACCAGGCTCATTGTTCAGAAGGTGGATTTTTATCCCCAATGGATAATACCTTGTGTTGTACCTGACTGTAATTCTGGTGACCTTGGGGCTCAATTTTCTGAGGACAATTACCTTCAGTTATAAAATGTTTCACGTGTCACCCCATCACACAAAATAAGTGAAGAGTGTTCACGGAGTGGGAATTGATTGGTCAGAGATCCCCGTGGCTGGTAATTCCTGTCCCTTCCTCCTTAGGGCAGCCAAAGGGGGGGAGATCCATGGGCTGTGCTGCTGGACTGGAGGGTCCTGCTCACCTTTCCTGGCTCTGGAGCCTTCCAGGGGCAAACTGAGCTCCTTCATGCTGGCACAAGAGGCTCCTCTAAACGTGTAACAGAGGGAAAAAACCCAAACCCAAGAGCCCAAACAATCTGCCAGCACTGAGGACTGGGTTTAGCTGCATTCCAGGTTTAGCTCCATTCAGGTCCCATCATCTCCATCTCCATGGATCTGGGGCAGAAGGTTCCAGTTGACACAAAGGCCCTTCTTCCTGTGGGCTCCTGCCCTGTTTTTAGAGATCCATTTTCTGTAACTGCAGCCTTCCCCATCCTGGCTGAGCCCTCACACTCATCCTGCCTCTCTGCCCTCTCTCAGCAGCACTCCAGGATTTCTGGGCACTTCTGATGCCCCATTCTGCTGTGGGACACAGCACCAGCTTGCTACAGGAACTGCAAACGATTTACATCCCCTCCCTCAGACAACTGCATTGTTACCTTTGCAAAGGAGCTCTGGAGAAACAAGACATTTTGCTAATTATGAAATTTGTGCGAAATAAATCAGCCGGTATCTGTGAAATTTGGTGATCAGCATGTCCAAGAGCCTAAATATCATCTGTGTACTTCAGAGATCTGTAAGAAATGCATTTTTTTTCCTGTGCACCTGCATCTATTAATTGCTTTCCCACAAGAACTCCCTCTCCTCGAGACTGAAGCTGTGCTGTGTGCAGATAAATGCACAGAGGTGATCTAATTTAATTTCCTCTCATTAATAGCCTTCCTCCATGGCAACATATCAACATCTCAGCTGTGACAATGAGGACACCTGAGTATACTCATATTCTGTGCAGCCTCCTTATGGGCAAGAGCCTGTCAAGCTTATTAAACGAAATAAAAAGAGAATTTTTAAATGTGCTTCAAGCAGCTTATGGAGAATTTCTCGACCAGGGTCATATTTCGAGCAAGACATGGGTTTACAGTTGGAGGGAAAGCTAAAAGCCAGGCCTAGGATTTTAGCTTTTTATAGCTGCTGCTGGATCTTCATTATCCCTGCGAAGATCTCAAACAAAGGGGGAGAGGCGCTGAGGCAGCTGAGGGTAGGAAAGGGCCGGGGCAGAGGTGTGAACCCAGCTCTGCCACCCTCCCATTACTCTCACCCAGTTGTTAACTACAATGCTGGCCTATTTAAATGCTAATATTATTTAGCATGCAACAACCATTCAGGTTGGAGTCCCGGATTTTCGAGAGGAGAAAGAGAAAAAGAAACTTTGAAAATGTTGTCTCGCCGTTGCCCAGGACAGCTCCTCAGTGATGGATTTTGGGAAGGAAGTGCTGGCAGTGCCTCACAGTTGATACACGGGGTTTGGTTTTGGTTTTTTACCTTTCACCTTGTTAAACTGAGACAAGTTTTGCTTTTCCCTGTTTTCCTGTCCTCTATCTGAGTGCAGGTTTGCAGATTTTTTTTGTGTCAGAGTCCATAACACCCCTCCATTCTCTCTGTTATTTTTCAGGGGAAATGTGGAAATGGAAAAACCATCACAAATGGGTAAAGTGCAAGGCCCAAGCTGAATCCCATCGTGTCACCCAGTTTGTGAAGAAGAAGAAAAAAGGTCACAGACTTTGTGTCTGAGCAGCTCTCAGCTTCCTCACAGGCTGTGCTGAATATCCCAGCACAGAACCTGCTCCTTGTTCCCATCCCGGGGGCTGGGCCAGGCAGAACAACCAACACTAAAGGAAATAATTGCTGGCATTACTCTGGGGCTAAGGTAACATTCCAAAAGGACACCCAAATCTGCTGCTGTCCAGGGAAAAGAACAAAACCAGAGGCCTCTGAGGTGGCTGAGCAGGAAAACAGTCAGGTGAAGAGCTGCACAAAACCCACATCCATCCTTGCAACACTGACATCCTGGGTTTAGAAATTCCTTTCCCAAAATCACTTCATTCCCTTCAACCTCCAAAAAGTCTATAATATTCTGAAAGGGTAGCTGTGCTGCCCTAGTCTCCAGTAGCTGGTGATGAAGGAGCTGCTGCTGTGCTGGCCAGGAGGAATTCCCCCCACAGTTTGGGGGAAACGTGACTGTACATGAGTCACTTTAAAGCACGTGAGGACCTGAAGGAGCCTTAGGTCAGCTGAGCCACCTCAGAGGATGCCACACTTCCTTCAATCCCTGATGAGCAGTAATTCCCATCACCTCATACAAACTGGGGAGAACCAAAGCCTTCAATGAGCTGATTTCAACACTCAGGTTTCTCCCTGCCCTCATATTAATAGGGACCTTGAAGTCTGCAATGGCTGTGATAAGAGATTTGGTTACATTGATGTAATGTACTTTTTCTTATCAATATGCAAACAGGACCCTAATCTATTTATCTCCTCCACCCTTTATTTGGAGGATGGGGGCAAGGAGGGTTGTTTGAAGGTTGCTTTCAAACTTTGGTATCGGATGAAACCAAGTTGATTTCTAAGGCAAATGATAACAGTGATGTGCAGAGGGGATTGTTTTATTTCTCAGTAGCATTTTCCAGGTTTTATCCATCAACTTTTGGAACAGCTGCAGAGGGGGTTTGTGTTGGTCACCCACTGCCAGCACCCGAAATAAGGAATAATAACAGCAAAATAAAGGATAAGAACACATCCCTTGGGAGACCTGATGTATGAGGGAAGTACATGAGAATCCTCAGTTTTCCAAGGGGAGAAGTCACTTTGGAAGCTGTGGGGAGCCACTGACATCTGGACAGCTGCAATCAATTCATTTCAAGCAAACTACAGTGGTTTGGATTGCAGGAAACATTGATCTGGGTGATAACAGCTCCTGGTGCCATCCACCCCTCCCTTTCTGTGGGGTTCTCAGTTGTCCTGTGTGTGACTGGAAATCCTTGGCACAAACCCTGAGCCTTGGGGCTGAGAAGGGAGCTGAAGACAGCAGAAAAAGATAAACAGAGTTTTCTTTTCCCATCCATTTTCTCTCCAATCTTTTTTGCTATTCCTTATCCTCACTCAGCAGCCCAGAATATTTTTGGTCCAAGAGATCATTGCCAAGTCCCACACCTCATTCAAGTGGAAGCACAACACAAAATCTTCTGCTTGCAGTAGGGAGATCAACCCCCTGTCCTTGTATTTTCCTAATTTCTTTCAGGGCAGGTCCTATTCTAGTTTTATTTGAATGATCAAATCAAATCTTTCTCTTGCTCAGGGAAAAAACCAAACAAGACCAACCAAAAGCTACAAGAGGTAAAGGCACTGAGCTATCTTTTAAGACAGTGTCTCAGCAGGGAAGCCCCAGAGGCTCTTATGGTTTAAGGACCATCTGCAATCCCCCTGAACTCGCTGCTCTCAGGCACTCCCAGTTATCCCTTTCCTCTTCAGGCTCTTCTTTTTCAAATAACAGCAAACTGAGGGTGTGTGTTTTCCCTCTGCTTATCAGAGGATCATTTGAAGTTGAGCCATCTAATCCAAAAGATTTTTTAGCTAAACAAAACTCCTGCACTTTATTGACTTGGACTGTGGCACATCCCCAGAGGCTGAGCTGGGACTCGTGGGCAGCCACCGTGTCCTTGGGGGTGCAGCATTCATTCCCTGGGGTACCAAATCCTATAGATTCTATATTTCACTGCAGGATTTTCGCTGCCTCTCTCTGTTGGCAGATCCTCTGCACAACTCTGAGCTCAGCACAGTGCAGGCCATGCTTCTGTTTCATCATTCCCACAGCCCAAATATTTATTTGAAAAATATCTGCAAGGAACAATGCAGTGTTTGGCCTGGGCAAAGAACTGCTGCCAGTGATAACTCTGTTTCACAGAATCACAGAGCCATTTGGGTTGGAAATCCCTCCAAGACCACTGAATCCAAGCTGTGCCCATCCCCACCCTGTCCCCAGCCCAGAGCCCTGAGTGCCACCTCCAGCCCTTCCTGGGACACCTCCAGGGATGGGCACCAACCCACCTGGGCAGCCCCTGCCAAGGCCTGAGCACCCTTTCCGTGGAGAAATTCCTGCTGATGTCCAGCCTATTTCCTCTTGTATAACAGTGACAAAACTCTCTTCACTCGCAGTCTGTTCTCATAATAAACCACAACAAAAAATTGCAATATAATACACAGAGATCACAGGACGGCTTCCTTGCTAGTTAAGTCCTTGGCTGCTTTGTTACCAAAAAGCAAATATTTGCATTGCTCCATCATGAGAGAATATGAAATGTGTAATTCCTGCATCAGCAGCAATTCCCTGCAGGACATCTGACAAACAAATCCTGACTCTGTGACTCGTTTCACACTGTGCAGTCCCCAGGTCACTGCAACCCCAGGTCTCCCTGGACAGACAGACCTGTGAACATTTCTGCCTTGCCTTCAAGAAATTATTTTGGAGCATAAAGCTGCAGAGTGTTTACAGTTGAAACACTAACACAACACGGCCACATTTCCATACAGTGTATGGGAAACACCTGGCCCCGAAACTGCAGCTAAAAACTGCTGTCAACCTTCTGTTTGTCAAAAGGGTATATTTATCCTCTGACTTTCTGTCATGACCTCTGCATTCTGAAATGAATTAAAGGTTTATGTGCAGGAATGCAGAGAGCAGGAAATCAGGAAATAGCCTGGGAAATGGCTTTCCTGCCCGTTTCAGTGCTTTACGTACTGCGACGTCACGGGCAGCACGATCCTGTCACCGCGTGCTGCTGCCTCCTGCTCCGGGTGTCACAGCACCCTGTCCCTCCCCTGGAGCACCTCAGGCACCCACTGCAGCCACGGGGCTGGTTTGTTCCAGTGCAAGGCAAGGGAATATTCAGGAGAATGTCTCAGTGAATACTCAGATTTCAGAGGTGACTTCTGCCGGGGTTCGCTGGCCACGTTTGGGCCACCAGACACAACCAGCACTCGCTGTGCTGCAGCTGCCCAGCACTCCCAAAAGGAACAGCAGAAGGACCCAGCCTGGCCAGGAAGCACAGAAATCACCCAGCACTGTCATTGTCACCAACTGATTTCACTGAGGAATGCTCAGTGTGGAAGTAAAGTCTGTAAACTAGAAGTGCAAGAAGAAAATTGTATTTTGCAACCAATATTTTGTCAGACTTCTATGTTTTTAAGCACTACACACCAAGGAACCAGGTGGGCAAAGTGCATGACCTATGTGGTGCTTAACAGCCTTATTGAAATGCATTGAAATACCCTGGTGGGGGGAATTGCTCAATCTGTCTCTCCATGGTAGCAACAATAAATTGCCTGAATTATTTTCGAGTTGCAGCATTCAACTAAAGGAGATACAATTTTAAAAAAGGCAGAAAAAAAAAAAAGAATAAAAAAGAAAACAAAGAGGTTTTACAGTAGCTGGATACTTTCCATGAAAACTTATTATTACTATTCTCTGAAAGTGCTTGGTGGCTGCTGCTTAGTAGAAAATAGAATCTCTGAGTATTTTAAACATCAAATCTCTTTCACTCAAATACTTAAATATGAGCATCAGGATCCAGCATAAATAAGCTCCACTTTGGCTTGGCAGCCTTTGGAAATAAGCAATGTCTGTGGAGCTCAGTGGGAACAGGGAGAGCTCTCAGAGCAGCAGAACTCAGTGATCACTCTGAGACCCTGAATTCTTATTGTCTTTCCTGCTGAATTTGACAGCAATTGTCAAACCTAGGACAGTAAAAAAGGCCTTTTTCTCAGCTTTCTTAGCAATACCCCACCTAAGACAAAAGGGCCAAACCCTACAGTAAAGATGATCACAAATTGTCCATTAAAATTGTGCTCAGCTGAGTTTTTTATTTGATTACACTGCTGCAAGCAAATTCCAAATATACCCACATCATTCACTCCTTCCTCCCCAAAATAAATCTCGCTATTTGTTCCCATATCTGGATTAAAAAAAAAAAAAGTCAGTTTTTAATATTTTGGTCTCCATGCCATTGTTTTAACAGGACTAAAACACAGAGGTTTTCATTTGCCTGTTGAAATAGAGCATTTGGAAGCAGCGGGTGCTTACAGGAAGCTCCAAAACAGGAATGTATATTTTTATGCAGTAATTAGTGATTGTTTAATATACCAACTGGGAAGGCAAAGCACAGCATAAACACATAATTGTTACCAGGCAGGGAGAAGTAGAGCATTAGGAGATAGCATAAATAGTCAAACGTGACCTCCAAAGGTCAAAAGAGAACTAAACAATTTTGTCACAGCACTTGCTTATTTAAGTCAATGCAAGTCCAATTTCCTCTCTGCTGCCTTGCCTGCTATTTTATACTGTCCAGTATTATTCTTATTTGCCAGGGACACACAGGATCAGTTGTCCTGAGTACATTTACAAGTTGTGTGTGGCTGCTTAGAAGAATAAACCAGAGCATTTTGTGAGTCAAAGATGAGTATTTTAAACACAGAGCACTGAGCTGAAAATGCCCATGTTATATTAATTTCTAGCAATGATTTACTGAGGTCAATGACAATAAAGATGCAAGTCAGCTACAGAGGCATTTTGTAAATTCGTTGATTTTGTTTTAACCCCCTTCATGCCACCATGTACAAGACGACCCTGGCACTGACTAGCAATAAAATCTAAATTTAATCTCTGAAGCAAACGATTTCCACTGAATTCATTCATGTTTTGTCCCCCCTCTCCACTCCCTCCTGAGAAAGAATCCCCTTTCTATTGCAATGCAAGGCTAGGATTTCACTGTGGGGGAGTAGCCCCTATGTATGAACCACATGGAAGACAGGATTATTTGGTTACACTTTAAAACATGTTCATTTTTAGACCCTGTTCTTCATAACAAATAAGGCATTTTATCCTCATATTCTTTCTCCTTTTTTTTTCTCCTTTTCTTTTTTTTTTCTTTTTTTTTTTTTTTTAAGTTTCCTTGGAGTGATTATAAAAATCACTTAAATCCTGAAGGGGAACTATGCCTCAGTGACAAAACAAATTTGCCACAAATCATTTTACAAAAGAACAGCAGGACTTTAGACCAAACTCGGGAACTGTTCCTATTCATCATTCATTTGTTTTGGAAACTCCACCCTCCTCCTGCCATGTTCAATATCTAATTGGCATTCTGACACTTCAGATAACTAAACATCTGCTGCATGGATGCTTCTTAGAAGTCTTTTGTTCTGTAAGTTGGAGTTCAAGGGATACAACTCACCGATACACTACATTCGTGCCATTGTTAGGGCAACTACTCTTCCTGAATGGAGAGAAAACAGTCCAATAAAAGCATTTTGCACAAATACTTCCCCCCTCCCCAGCAGCTTCCTAAGGGGTTGCTGTATTAAAATTCAGATGTCAGAGCTCTGCCTGTTCCTTGGCCGTTTCCTCACTTTAGGAAGTGGGGTCTTTGCAGCCCTCCTGTTAAGAGCTGTTGACAAAAGGTTAATTTCTGTTGCAGTGACAAGGAGGTTTCACCACCAAACAGAGCTGGATGCAGACTCCATTTGCTTTTTTTTGTTTTATAGTATAGTAGTTCAATGAATGTAAATGAACAAGGTGGGTATCCACCACCCAGGGCTGCTGCCACACCTTGGCAGCTCCTGCTTTGGAAGCAATTGGAACACTTAGATCAAAAGATGTTGCAGACCTGTGAGCAGTATTTGGTGGATCAAGAAATAAATCACAGGTGAAATTTCGTGAGCAAGATCTGTTTCTGCTGCAAGGTGCTCCTTAGCCTAAAGGTTTGATTATCTGATGATCCAGCCAATATTGTGAATGTATTATCTGTATTTCAGTAGCTTCCAGAGTTTCCAGAGCAGCCTCTGTGTGCTGGGCCCTGAAGAAAAAGCCACGACCTTCATGTCTTCATGGAAGGACAAGACAGGGAGAGCTGAGACAGGAGGAAGGCACAAGCTGGTGCCTAAGCTGTGATGAGTCTTGGTAAATCCAAGCCTAAACCCCACAGGCTCCTCCTGCCCCGCCATCAGATGTTTCACAAAGTGGCTCCCACTTAATTGCAGCTGGTTCTGACTCAGCCAGCAGACATTCCCCTGTTCATGACCACAGAAGGACATTCCCTTCCCAAGCACTGCCTGCATGGCCAGAAACAGGTTTTTAAATGCCTAAAGGAACCGGACAGAAAAAATACCTCAAAAACGTGGGCAGAAAAAGGCCCAAAGAGGTGCAGTCACCAGGCAGTGAAATGGCCAGGCTCCAAGGACTCTGCCAGGCTGAGCAGCTGCCCTGATGTGCAATATTCCCCTGCCAGCCAGGATTTCCAATCTTTGCTTGATGCATTTTTAAATTACTTTTTTTCCTTCTGGAAATCTAACATTCCCTGAAATCAAGTTCTGTGAACTCTGTGAGGCAGGTCTCAGAGGAGGGCACTGCTGAATGCCCCTAAAAACCCACTGTGTCCACACTGCTGCATGAAAAAACTGCTGAACACGGGGCATAGGAAACAACTCAGTCATTGTCCTCCTGCACACACAATCACTCAAATGATGCATGGAAATAAGAGATTTTATAGGCACATTCACTCTGCAAATCCTTCCCATCTATTCCAAAAGAGCCACACTGCAAACATGAACAGGCTGATGGTAAGGCTGAATTTAGCAGAAAAGCTTCCAGTAACACATGAGTGGGACTGAGTTAGCCAGACCTCTGTATTCCAGGCACCTCACTGCCTACAGCCTCAGACCTTGGGCCTGGCAAGCACTCAGTGAGTTCAAAATCTCTTCTGGAACATCTGAATATGCTGGCCTAGGAGCAGAGGAAGGGGATGAAATTGTGCTGTTTGTCCAGACAGAAAGGCATGGAAGAAAAAAATATCACAGCTACTTATTCCAATTAATGTCTCTGCAGGAGCTGACACAGAACGGTTGGTTCACAAAAATAGATTTGATACTTCTCAGTGCTATTTTTGAGGAAAGACTGGGTGGTTATAAAGAGCCAGAAGAGACAGGTGAAAGTGGAATAGCCACTTCTACTTCCAGAAAACGACAGCCAAGAGTGATCTTGCTCTTGTCAAAGGTTGACTTCATTCACTGTGGGTGAGCCCAGACTGGCAGGATGGAATTTGCATATGGATTTGGGAAATCTGGATTTAATTCCTTATTTTTCTAAGCAAAATCTCTCTTGAGCATGGCCAAGCATCTTAGCCATCGTATTTTCAATTCATATCATTTGGTGCTGCTGAATGCAAAAAACGCTTGTAACAGAGCATGTACAGCAAATAGATCCCATTTCCCTTCGCTTTCTCAGGGGATCTCCTGGTGCACGACTAGGATAGTTAAACCCTCCAAGTAATTTTACTGAAACCATCTGGCTGGAAGAGCGCCAGCCTAGGTGTGCCTGGGGCTGTGTGTGCCATGGCTGCAGGGCTCTGCTCCCGGGCTGGCACACCCCAGCAACATCAGGGTGATGGCTCCCGGTGTGTTTTCCACACTGTTGGCCCTCAGCATCCCTTGCAGCCCTTTTCCTCTTGCTCCCTTCCCTCTCTCACCGGATCACTGGATCACTTTCTGGACGTGGCTCCTGCGGCCTTCTGCCAGTCTGTCCAACCCACTTTCCCTTTTCTCCCCCCTGCCTTTTTTTTCCTTGTAAAGAAGAGAGATGAACATCTATGTCAATGAATCCCTGACCTACATAGGCTGACCCTGAGGAGTCAGAGATAATACACGAGAGTAAATGAGGTCAGAAATGGAGAAAAGCCCCCACACGGTGAACTCCCCGCCGAGGTTTCGCTGCACCGCGGCTTCCCGCAAATCCCTGCCGGAGCTCCAGCCCCTCCCGGGCCTTTCGGCTCCTTCAGGCAAACTTTTTGGCAAGTTTTATAGCCAGAAAGGGTCACCCCAGGGAAGATAAGGGGAGGTTTTCCCTCTGCAGCCGGGGCAGGGCTGACACGCTTGAGCGGAGGTGACAAACTCGGTTCTGCTGAGGACAATGCTGGGCATGGCCTGTGGGGAGGGGACCCCGTCCTGCCTGGGAGCTCAGCTGCACCCCTGGGACCCCTCACCCACCTCAGGGTGCCCGTGCCAGCCAGGGGGAGCCTGATCCTGGGGAAATGTGGATAAAAATGGATAAACACGGGTCTGGAGATCACCACACAATGGCAACCTGCGTGCTTCAGCCGCTCGCACCTGGCAACCGGGCCCCGCGGAAACGTGCCAAAGCATTTCGTCTGCCACACACAGCCAGGGACACAAAAGATGGAAAAATGGAAAAAGATGTCCTTTGACGAATGAGGGCTGAGCAGTTTTACCTGTTGCTGGCAAAGCAACAGTGTCAGAACCACATAAATTCCCCCCAGCACGGAACAGGCTCCTCGGCTGCCGCTAACACAACATCCAGGTGTTAGGCCTCAACCCCACTTCAACTATTGTTTATTGCCTTTGCATGGATTAATCCCTGCTGTCAGTCCGGCCCGCGAGATGCTCTCAGAAAGAAAGGTCTGCATAGCATCACGAGTGTCAGATCCTGCTTTGATACACTTTATCTTCCCTTATCCCTTCAAACTCACCATGACTACTCTGCCTGACATGCTAAAAATGCTTTAGAATTGGTGCATATAGGCTAAACTCTGGTTTCAGGGGAAAAAAACCTGCCCACCCCCACTTTTCTTTTTTTCCCCCTTTTTTTGACAGACATCATTGTTGATCTGATAAGAAGTTTGTGGAGTATCTAGTTACAAACTGAGAATCCCCAGAGTCGGTGATTCATTAGTAGTTATCCTGGTGTTACAGGAAGTAAACAGCTTTTAGATGTGCATTTTGCATCTAATTATGTCACAGTCCACTGGCCTTCTCAAAGGTGTGCTGTTTTTCAGGGTAATACATTAAAGATAACAGATTTTACAACAACGGCGGGGAAAAACAAAAATAGATAAGTCATGGGAGCTTTGTGAAAGAGGTGGGAAACCTTTGCTACACAGAGGAGAGAACTGGGTGTCCTTTAAAGGATGTGAAACTTCATCCACCAGAAAGGGGGCTGGCAAAGCATCTCTATTTTTGTGCTCACACTCACCTTCCAGAAAGATCCTGAATCCATTTGCTTTCGTACTTCATCACTAAGTGATTAATTGCAGCGGCTTTGTCGTGTTCTCAGATTTACCGAAGCAAGCCGCTCTGGATTTACCTGGCAGCACGAGGGGACAGAGCTGAGCCCACTGGGACTGCTCCCATGGGAAGGTTTGGCTGGCTCTGGGGGTCACACCTGAATCGCTGTGAACCCACCACTACTGCCTGTTATTTAATGTGACTTCTCTCTCGTTTTACCCCAGTTTTTAGGGGCTCAGACAGCAACAGGCTGGATGCCAACGCACTGCCCCCTCTGCTCCCTGGCTTTTCCTGCTGCCCATTCCCCAGCCCAGCTGGCCAGGCTGTCTCTCAGCCCCTCCAGCACAGGAGGGGCACTGGGGCTGGCAGCACCCTGCCCGTGATGAGCACTGGGACCAGCCCAGAGGGGGCTGCTGCCACAGGCTGTCACCAGCCATGGGCACACTGAACCTGGGCACTGAACCCCACCCCCAGAGGGGGAGGTCAAGGAGAGCAGGCCTTGGAGAGATGCTCCTGCAGGCACAGCCTGCCCTGGCACCATCAGCACTGCCAGGATCTTCACTTATTTTCAGAGATGCTAAAAAGAGGAGAGCCTAGTTTGGACACAAACAACCACATTCCTTTGAATGCTGTCCAGGATGTATTTAAGTAGGGGATGACTGATCCCATTAGTCTGCTAAATCCCAGACTCAGGGGTGCAGGGAGCAGCATTCTTAAAAAGCAGGCAGTTTTATTTAGTTTTGCTTTTAACATGAAATCAAATGAATAGTCTAAATTACATTAAGATAAATAATAATCCGATAGGGAATAAAATTCAGAAGCTTCATTAAAGCACTTTTCCTCTGTCATACATCCTAAGATTCTGTCACCCATGTGCCAGGAAATTGTTTAGTGATTTTAAAGCACTCATGCATCCCTTTTCAATTTGGGAGGCTTCCGCTCTGTCATTTCGCCCTGGTGTGCCCTGCCCAGAGCTCTCAGACTGCCTGCCTGCTCTTCCCAGACAATTCCAGCCTTCTCTCCAAGAGCACCAGCATGAAATGTCTCCCTCCTCCGCCTCTGGCTTCCCTGGAGCTCTCTGTCCTCCTGCTCAGCACAGCGCTGCCCACTCCAGCTCTTCCCACCTTGGGCAGCAGCTCTGAACAGCAGAGTGCCTCAGCCCCTCCCATCTCAGAAGGGAAATTGAGATTTCCTTCCTCATCCTGGCAGGGCACTGCCAAGATCTTCCTGCTGGGTGTGAAATAGTTCAGATCTGCTGATGGAGATCTGCAGCTAGACCTGGTATTGCACACCAGAGCTGAATTTAAGGAATGCCTGCATTTTGTTTTCACTTGTTAAAAGCAGCGTTCCAGTAACACAAACTAAACTAATCTGCTTGAACTCCTAACTAAACCAGCGGTTATGTTTCTAGGAAACTACCAAATGAATGCATTCGAGAGCACATTTAAAAAGAAATGCAAAAGTCCTGCTGGCAATGACAAAACAGAGTTTGAGCTGAGAATGGAAACCGGATGGGTTATAAATAACTGATGGCAAAACCTCAATTGATTCAGTTCCACAGTTAATCTATTATATTCTTCCAGTGGAATTTGTTTTGCTTGAAAAGGATTATATGAAATCATAACCTTCATTAACTTTGAGTGATTCATTTTTTTTGTAACCAGATGTTTAGTTACAGCTGATAAAGCATGAAAACCTGCATTCCTCACAGCTTGCTCTGCATGGGTGTGTTGGGTAATGATGACAAATATTAAGGTACAACATTGCTCTTCTCAGCTGACATGGCAGTGACTGATCTGCTTATCAGATTCAGCTGGGGACTGGAATGCCAAAAGAAGGGCAAATATGAATGTATCTGATAGGAGCCTAATGGCTCCTGAGAGTATTTATAGCTCAGAACAGGCTGGGAAAAAAATGAAATGCAAAAAGAATTGGAGAGAACCCAGACTGCCATTCTGTGGGGTAAGGAAGGCATTGTGTGACTTTGGGGATGTGATTGTTGTCCAGAATGGAGGTGAAGGTAAAAGGAACTACAGCTGCTCATTGCTTTGCACTGAGGCCACCTCCAGGGATGGGCACTCCAAACCCCCCTGGGCAGCCCCTGCCAATACCTCAAAAGCACCAGCCAGAGCACTGGGATCAGAATTGCTCTGAATGCAGCTCCTCAGTCTCTAACCAATGGGAAATGTAACTCAATCTGTCAGAAATCAATGAAAACCTAGAAGGAAACTTCAAGGCTTTTCTTAAGGGAACTTTTTCTGAAGAGATTAATCATTTCCAGAAATAGAAAATGTCACTCAGATCATCTTGTCTGACACAAGGTCAGCTCTCTGCAAGCGAGGCCAGTGGCATGTCAGATGTGCAGATAAAAGCAGGGCTCTGCTTTATGTGAGCCCAAGGTGCAGTTACCTGGGAAAGGCTTGTGTTTCCCTTCCTCCTGTTCATTGCAGGGCTCTGCCCAGCCCTCTAGGACCAAACTGAGTGACACAATTTTAATGTTGCTCTTTGTAACGTGCCCGTTGAAATGAGCAGTGCCAAATTTTTGGGCAAACAAGCAGCAGTGTCAGACTGAGCGCTCAGCAGGCTGACAAATGGATCTACCTGGAACAACTGAAGAAGTTCCTTGTTTGTTTGCTCCCATCTCTCAGCCAGTTATCACCAAGGCAGAGCCAGAATGACACAGGGGCAGGCAGGGAGTGCAGCAGCCAGACCTGCAAGCATCTGTCACTGCCCGTGCTGACAAACTGCCCTGCTCCTGTGCGGGGAATTTGCATTTCTGCCCCTGTGGTGCAGCGGTTTGGGAGTACAGCAGCACCCCACCACAGCAGCACCAAGTCCAGCTGGGCCAAGGATTGGTGCTGAAGTGACTATCTTGGTGCTTCTTAAAGAAGTAATGAGGGATGGATAAATGTGGAGCATTTCTAGCAGGACCACCAATTGCCCCCTCCCCAAATACTCAGGTGCCTTATCCCTGTGCCTTTAGGCTCTGGGTACTACAGATAAAGATATGAAACACAGCTCAGAAAAAAGGCCATATAAATAAGGAAAACATGTTATTGTTTCCCTTCATTAGAAATGGAAAGTGGATTTTGAGGGAAAACCCCACAGCCTCTCCATACTTAGTAATGAAACTTCAAATGATTGCATTCTGCAAATGCAGACTGATGCCCTGATGTAGATAAAGGAATTTAAGGCTGCATTTTCTGAAATATTGCCTGTGAAGAACACAAACCTGTGGCCCGAGTGGCTTTGTATGTTAAATTCCTGCAGCAAGTGCCTCACAAATGTTCACCCTCTCCTTCCTACCTCTCAGCAAACCCTAATGTCTCCCTCCTGATCCCAGCTATTCCACTGCCAGAGCTCATCCTTGGAGGGGGGATGAACATGCATTTCACTGATTAGGGACAGCATTTACTGCACTTCAGGAAGATGCTCAGATGTGCCCTGACAAGGTGAATCAGAGTAGGCTCATCCTGACCTTGGGTAAAACCTGGACCATTTGAATTTATGAAGTACAGCTGGAGCATTAATAAGTTAATGAATGGTAAGGATGAAACCCTGCAGAGGCCAAGAGATGCACATGAGAGGAAGAGCTGAGGCCAGGCCGTGTGTTAATAGAGACTGACTGGTGTGAAAACAGTGACTCGAGGCAGAGCCCGGCTGCAAATCACAGCAGAGCATGCAGTGACAGCCTGGCAGGCAGCAGGATTAGCATGTCCAGATTGATGTGCAGCCCCAGAGCCAGGCCTGGGTCCCCACAGTGGAAGGTTTGCCCTGGCTAGGACACCAGCTGTGCTCTGTGGGGCTCAGGTACAGCCCTGTCCTGCCCAAAGCCTCCGAGGCCAGCAGAGAGCACAAGCTCCCCAGGACTGGCCAAAAGTGACAGTGCAACCAGCCATGCCTGAGAAATAATGGGAATTGTCAACAGTTAATAAAACTGCTTTAAGAGGTGGATTGATCTCTTTGCAAAGGCAATCTCGCACCTGTGAAAACTTGTCCCTAGCAGTGTGTGTCACTGAGCTGTACAAGTGGCACTGCAGCGGGATCAGCTGTTCGCACCTACAGAGTGGAAATCCAGCTGCCTGGAGGGCAGGTGAGCCCAGACCTCCTGGTTCCTGTGGTTTCTCATGATTTGCAGTTCAGAATGGGACATTAAATAATGCAGGTATTTGCTAGGGCAGAGCCCCATTCACCTCTCCAGTACAGTGCCCTAACCCCAAGTCAGGAAATTGCACACAGCTTCGTGCTCCCCTTACAACTCCATTTTAAACTCCTTATTCCATGGAAAGTGACACAATTGCAAGGGGAAAGGCTGAGGATGTGCTGCTGGTTGAGAGATGCTTTTGGGCAGGCTGGAGGAGGTGAGAGCTCCCCTAGAGCTGGGGGCAGAGCTCAGGAGGGGAGGTCACCCCTGGCAGCCCAGCCCTGCCCCGGCAGCAGCGCTGCCCATCCGTGGGCTGTGCCCTGAGCTCAGGAGCACTCAGCCAAGAGACAGCCAGGGACGGCACCCTCATATACTCATCTCCTCCTGCTTTGTGGGACAAGGACAGGGTGGCTTTGGCACAGGAACTGATACTTGGGGACAGCTGAAGCTGCTTTCGATGGCACCGGCCTCTGCTGTCCTTTCAGAAACCCCCCCAGAGCAGACACGAGACACTCCAGCCCTCTCAGTGCAGGAGGCATTTAATGAACCCAAGGACTAACTAAGAGACTTAATTTCTTTTTTCCTGCTTTCTTTTCTCCTCCCCCTGCCCAGGCTGGGGTGCATTTCTTATGCAATGCTGATATGAATGACAGCCCGCAGAAGGCAGAGCAGAGGATTTCCACAACACCCGGGCTGGTATTGTGCTGCACCTTATTATCATTCCCTAACCCTGCACATATGGTCATCTTCCATTCTTCTAACTGGTTCCAGGGCCCTGGAATTCAGCATGACCCCTGAGGGCTATTCTAATGCAATCAGTAGGAATACTATATCCAGGGCCAGTCCAAAATCAAAGGCCTGGCCAAAGCCCAGGATAAATTACAGCTGTTATAAAGAAATCACCTTTTCACCTTGGCCCTCATATTCTTTCAGTTTACAGTCATAACTCAGCAAGGCCAGCAACATTTGTCATTAATAAACCTGGTTGGATAAACAAGACTGATGGATTAACAAGTCACACGTAAAGAAATCTGAGAAAGTGAAAAGCTTTAGACAGGAGGGAAGGATAAGCTGATTTCTTTTTTTCTCTCAGGTATGAGAAAAACTGACACATTTTTACATCTCTTTCCGTGTACATTATGTTCTCCTGTGACGTGTGCTGACATGACTGACAGCTCCAAGTACAGCAGGGCTGAGCAGCAGCTGATGAGAGGACACAGCCCTGGCCTGTGGGATTTGGGATTTCAGGATGCATGATGAGCACATGAACTACCAGCCTGGTGTTACCAGACACCTTGGTTTCACTAAAGCAGGGACTTCTTCCCAGTATTTATCTTTTATCTTACTTGGACAAAACTGTTCTCCTTCAAACAAAACCCTTTTGTGATTTTAAGTGAGAGGAGAGAATATCTGACTCAAAAAGATACATAGCCGGTTAAGTCCCTCATTTCCAAGTGAATTAAAGGAACACCTTGCATAAAAGTAATTTCATTAAGGATGTTAAATGGAGTTGTTCCCAAATGTGGAGTTCTCCCACTTGAACAACACAGGATTCTCCATTAACGAAACAAATACTCCACAGAGAAAATGGCACGCCAGAATGGGAAGGGTTAAAAAAGAGCTCTTGGAGACCTGTGAGAAAGAGGAAGAGCAGATTATATCCCCTAGCTCTCTTTCTCTAGGGAAAACCTAGGGGGCTATGATTTTTTGTTATTAATCTCTCTGTGATTTACAGGATTTTGATTTGAAAGTTGGTAAACACCTGTTAAAACAGGGAGAGCAAACGCTGTGAAACACATACAGTATATTGATAATTTATATAAAAGATATCTAGGAGCATATTACATTAAATGAAACAAAAAACCTATCTGAACTGTACAGTAACAACAAATCTCAGATTAAAAATCCTCCCCAGTGCAACTCTGAGAGCACACAGGCAGCAAGGGACAAAACAGCTCTAAGAAAGTGATGTCCAGGTGTTCAGAGATGTTTGCATTGAAATTCAAACTGGTTTAGAAGTCTGTAATCTCTCTGTTTTTGTTTCTGACACAATTTGGTCTAATTAGTCCTAATTTGCCACTGGGGCAGCGCTCTGCAGGCAGGGAGGGAGGTGGGCTGGGGGGAGCTGTGAATGAATATGCAAACACCCCGTTCCGAGGCTCCAAACAATATCCGGGGGAAAAATAATTTATTGGGGTTTGGATGGGTGTTTTTTTAAACTAGTTGGCCTTAAACTGTCTTCATGTGGCCATCAGCTGTTTACTCTGCAAACATCCCCACCCAGCCGGCACAATGCGGCAGCTGCGCTGCACCTTTTGTGTTTTCAATTTAAAGCCTTTGGGTTGATAGTTCACATTAACATGGAGAGAAATATACAACTTGCGAGTTTGAAAAGCAGTTTTTACTCATAAAAACCTTTGATAGTTTAGCCATCTGGTCAGAGTGAAAGAAGCTCATAAAAGAGGCCCAAATAGGGTCAAAGGTCTCTTGCTACGTGGGTCAAGGGGGCCGAGGAGGGTTTGCTGTAGTGGACTTTACTAAAAACTTGTCAGTGAGGATCTTTGACAAATTATGGCACATTCCATGGCTTTTTGGGAAAGTATTTGATTACAGTGTGCAGGAATGTTGTTGATATTTGCAAGCTTTAAGGAAAAAAGGCGTTTAAATCAGAAGCTGTAAAGGGCCTTTCGGAACCACGGCGTGCGCGAACACGCGCAGGGAGGATTTTTATTTCACTCTGCTTTAATTTTTTTTTTTCTTTTCTTTTTTCCAGTATAAAAAGATTCTGGGGAAAACAAAACAAAAACCTCTCTACTGCAGAAAGCACAAAGGCTCTGACCTTTGATTCAGGTCATTTATTCTTTTAAATGGTCACAAATTATAAACCATCCAATTACCTTTTTTTTTTCCTTCCTTCCAACCTTTGGTAAGTGACAAAGCAATAAACAAAATGGGGGAAAGAAAGTTAAACATCTCCCTTATTTTTCTGGTCTGTTCTTATCAACCTAAGTTAATTACACTGCTTCTATTTAGAAGAGGTTGTTATGAAAAGTAACAGGATTTGAGCAGACTGAAAGCAATTTTCTTGTAAAGGCTCAGAAGAAAGCAGAGGAAATAACATTTTTATGAGGTGTTTCATGGCACAGCATTATAATAAGTCATAGTACAGTAGTCATGGCTTAAGGGACAAGGCTGCATCACTAAAACCCACAGAAATTGTTGTTTTGGAAGTTTTGGGTTTTTCTTTTATGCTGAGGGAGGGGAAAAGGAGCAGAGATATGAGTCAGTTAGGACTATGCACGTTAAATGTGCAACACTAACATTCCTTAGTAGAAATCCACCTATTTCAGCTTAATCCAACTTCCAGTTGTGCACACCATGGACTGTGGCCTCAGAAAATGGGATGCATACTCATTTCACTTGGAGCAAATCTGCATGCCATTTTCTGAGGAGCAACCTCAGTCAGGGTGGGGGCAAAATTAGGACTATTGCAATTTATTAAAACTAGGCTGGCTGGGCTGGCAGTTCGAAAAGCATTTTGCAAGTTCTTGATTGAAAGGTATTTTGTTGTTTTAAGGTGGCAGTTTACAGCTCCTGGGAGTGCGGGGTGGGGGGGGTTCGGTGTTGCAAAAGCTGTTTTTTCTGTGCATGCACACAAAGCAGGGCTGTGCTGCTCCCTGCACCACCCTCCTGGGGACAGCTGAAATCAGACTCTGACCTGAAAACAGTGAGACATCAGGGCTGCCAGTGCAAAACAGAAATGCAGGATTACACCAAGGCAAATAAAGATATGCATCAGTCAGTTGTCACCTGACTGTTTTTTAACAAACATAAATCAGCTTTAATAAGTCGGATTAGTAGTTAAGTTTTCTTTTAAAGGAACTCTGATTTCTGTACCTACTGCTGACCCTGAAATGTCTGTGTGTCATACAAACACACCAATTTATCTGACTTCTGCATATCCATATATCTTCTACCTCCTGGCTGGAATTTATTTTACATGGAGATTCCCAGGGGATGTAAATCAGTAAAGCCCCATTGATTTCAGCAGATCCTGGCTGCTGGGGGCAGGCTGATGTAGCCACAGAGGTTCTGGCCTAGGGTGTTTATACTGCCTCTAAATAAATAAATAAGAAGCATTAAGAGGTCATTATGTTTAGAGTGCAGCTCTGCTCCAAGCAGGTTACAGTGGGACAGTTAAACAGAAACTTGGCCTCGTTAACTACCCCCGAACAGATTTATAATAAATAAGCTTGTTCGTTACTCATAATGATCACTGCGGAGGGCACTGGCCTTTGGAAATAAAGAGAGGAATGAAAAAAGGTGGGAGGCAAAGCCCCAAAGTGCTGAGGGTGTGGAATAGTCCTGGCCTGAAGCACGGGGCCAAAATAATCCTCCCGGAGCAGGGAGAAGGGCAGTGTTTGATTGACAAACACACTGACGCCTCATCCTGCTCCAGGAGAGAAAGGCTGCTCCAGGAGAGGAAAGCCTGGTCCAGGAGAGGAAAGGCTGGCCCTGGAGAGGAAAGGCTGGCCCTGGGGAGCCACAGGCTGGAGAAGACACTGCCTGTCCTCATGCTGGTGGGTGTTTGCTGAACTCGTGTATCGAGGAACACGGGGAAGAAATTGCCTTTCCTAAACCTGGAGAAGGTAACCAGTAAATGCTGCTCTTATTCATCTCTCTAATCCCTAAATCCTACTAAACTATTTGCCTCAGTAATATCCCACTGCAGTAAATTCCAAGGGTTAATCATACACCAAACACGAGATTATTTGCCTGTATCCATTTTTGCTGATTTATAAATGGACTTTTTCAATTCCTCGGCCATTTAGCTTTAATCAGACTTGTGGGGATGGGTGGTTGTCCCGGTGCTCTCCAAGACCTCATGGCCAAACCTCCTGGCTGAGGCAGCAGCACCAGGACAAGGCAGATGTGCTGTGATTTCTCCCGAGGACAAAAGTTGGTTTCTATCACTGAAATTCCTTAGAGATCCATTCAGTTAATGTGGGACATAAGTTGCCCTTTGATGACAGAGTCCATGGAGGCTGTGTGTGCCAGCAGCTGCTCTTTAATTATAACATTACCCCAGGACCTGTGGGGACCAGCAGTTGCAGAGCAGATGTGGGTCAGTAGCTGATGAAGCTGAAATTTATCATCGGAATGATGCCCAAGTGCTTTGCAAAGCAAGAGAATGATTAAGTATGAAGGTAGCACTAAGCAAGGTTTAAAGATTAAGCTCAGATGAGCGGTATTTAAACTCAGATAATGACGTGAAAGCAATGGACAGTACTCCTGGTAAGATGTTAAAGGTTAGAAATACAAGGTTTTACAATAGAGTGGCACCTCCTGGCCCAGGAAAGCCTCTCTGCAGCCAGCAAGAGACCAAAGCAGCTGCCAGTCACACTGGCTTAAATCACAAAGTTACTGCCAGTCATTCCTGGGTGAGGGAAGTGAACTGAGCACTTTTCACTTGTTCCCACCTTCAGTCCAGTCTGTTTAATTGCCATATGCAGATGATTCCATTTGATACCCCCTCTGACACAGGGATAAAACAAGCACGGCATGGAAACGCAGACAAACACTCTGTGTCTGCAGGCAGGAAATTGAAATTGTTCAGCCAGAGTGAGAGAGGATCTCTGGTCCCAGGACACATCAGGGACCCAAAGCTGCCCTGGGCTGACAGAGCTCAGACTCCTTCCCTTTGGAGAGCCACAAGTCCCCAGGTCTGTGCTGGCTCAACTCCACCTGGGGCAAAGCTTTTCCCATCACAGCCTGCCCCGAGCACACACTGCAGTTCTCTTCTTGAGGCTATCATTTCCTACAGGAAAAACCTAAAAAATCCCATCCCAAAACTTCAATCAACAGCCTGACAGGTGAAAGCAGGCTGCAAGGTGGACTTGGTGTATTTCAGTCACCTCTGGACAGCCTCATTTTTACATGACAGCTCAGGTTAAGAGACTCCTCTGATAAATACAACAGCAAACAGCAGCAAGAAGTGACTAAGGTTTGAGTCATTCACTTGAAATATTTCCTCCTAAGAACAGTTTGATGCAAACAATATTCTTGAATATCTGCACTGTGGAATAGCTGCTATTTTTAGGTGACTGTTTGACACCAGCAATCCCATGACCAGCGATTTTATTTATTTTTAACAAACTCTCAACTCATCAGTTATCAACAGCTTTGTACTTCACCTGGTGGTTAACATTGGCCATCTCCTTCAAAGTCCTTGATATTCATAAAACTGCACAGACTGTAGCCTGAGAGACTCTTTAGGTGCTATTACCACCCAATTTACACTTCTTGGTTTGTTCTGTTGCCTTTTGAATCAGGATTTTAAATTATCACCTTTCCAGCACAATAAACAAAACATGGCTGTTGTGCTGAACTTATCAATCTCCATTAATGATATCAGCAAGGTGGTGAAATCATCTCTTCTGCCATCTCTGGAATATTGCTTGCCTTCAGCTTTGGCCCTCTCAATCCGATTTGTAGATACTTATTCTGGCACTCCTGACCTCCTGATTGGATTATTGGAATTCTTTGCTGACAGCTCTTCCTGATAAGGCCAGCACAGGATTCAATTAATCCAAAGGCAGGAGTGAAGGGATTCTGTTAAACAACTGTTCTCCCCTTGTGCTGTGCATAACCCTTCAGTAGCTGTGTTGAGCAGCAGCAGAGGAGCCCAAACTGCATCAGGAGCAGCAAACATCTCACTCTGCCCTGCCCAGCTCTCTCACAACCTCCTCCCTGGCCCCACAGCAGCATGTGCCTGTTTTGGGTGCTCTTAACCTCTGTATCTATTCATCTTCCATTTCCTATGCCCTAAGTGATGAAATATTTGCGTCCTCAGTATCACTCAGTGATTAAGGTGTGAAGTTCCCTCCTTCCTACTCTACAGTGTGCAGTTTATAAAGCTGAGTTTCCACAAGAGAGGATCCTGTGGAGCATCACAATTTTCCATCCCTCTCTGTGGGCAGAAAAAAAGTCTACAGGCTCTTCCTATATTTTTTTTTTCCTCCATTCTATACAGAATCATGGATTCACTGAGGTTGGAAAAAAAATCTCCCAGTCCATCCAGTCCCAGCGGTGGCCATCCCCACCCTGTCCCCAGCCCAGAGCCCTGAGTGCCACCTCCAGCCCTTCCTTCACCTCCAGGGATGGGCACTCCAACCCTCCTGGGCAGCCCCTGCCAAGGCCTGAGCACCCTTTCCACGAAGGGTTTCAATTAATTTTAGAATTAAAATAACAAAGCAAGGCTCCACTGAATACTTCTGAGATTTTCTCAGCAGACTCTTGCCACTGGCTCAGGGCAGGGAGAGCAGGCCCCGAGGTAAAGCAGCCTGGAGTGCACCAACCCTGCAGTCAGGAATGCTGGATGGACCCTTCCACAGGACCAAAACCTGCAGCACAAGCTTTGCCTCTCGCTCCCAAGGTAAATTTCCCTCCCAGATTTGAGGGCAGTATTTCTTTGGGCCTTTAGATGAAGGGGAAGAGTCTGGGTGACACTGCCTGTGCACAGAATGTGATGATTTCCCTGGGATGGCACCTGGAGATCAGTGATTGCATGGACCTCTCCCAAACCCCGCTGAAAGCTCTTCTTTGTTTTCCTTATCATTCTAAAAAGATCTTCCATCATTATTTTTATTATGACCTGTTTTAACAACAACAGGGATGACACTTTCATACCACAATTATCACTTTTATATCACAGCTTCAACCTTTTAAAATAGCTGACTTCACTGACAGACACCAGAAAGCCAGAGAAAGAATTTCTGTTCTTTTTGCACAGAGCATTGATAATATTTATCAGTCAAAACATTAACTGGCTGAAAAAAAGATATGGCTTTTAATTGATATAAACCAGATTTAGACCTCCTTGGTTGTGCTCTCAGGACATAGAGGGGTGCAGGACCTGGCAAGCCAAACTGCTGCTTCCATTTGTAAGACAAAGAGGAGAAGCTGGAGGTTATCCACACCAGGGGCAGCCACGTGTCCACACATCCTGCTCACACACAACCTGTGCAAATATTTTTAAAATTCCAGAGCCCACAGTGTGTGTGGGAGGGATGAGGGGACCCTCATGAATCTTCCCAGTAAATCCTGGGCCTTGCTGAATATTTATCAAAACTGAGCAGCTGCATTGCCAGGGGTTTCTGAAAGATAGAATTGAGATAACTCCTGAAAAGAGGAGGGGCTCATGAAGGTCCCATGAGGAGTTTGTTGGTGCTGCTCAGGAGCTCTGTCTGGCAGGAGTTCAAGGGTCCTGGCCTGGCGATATTTAAAGAAACCAATGTTTGACTGCAAATTTCCCTGGGTGGGTCTCGTGTCAGCCGAGGGGAGCAGAGCCCTGGGCACAGAGACTCAGCCCTGGAGGGGGCCCAGGCCAAGCCCCTGCCCAGGCAGGTGGCACAGGGACGTGCCAGGTGGGTTTGTTTCCAGAGAGCAGGGACAAAGCTGCACGTGCCAGCACCCACCCAAGCTCTCACATCGTGGCCTCTTTCCCCAAGTAAGATGTTCCCAGCCAGTGGATTATAAATGCCATGCTTCATTACATTTTCAACAATAAAAATGAATGAGCCATCTCAGAGAGTGTCATATTTCTGGAAGGGAGGATAACCTGTGTGGTTAGGAACATGTCCTAAATCTATCTGCTCCATTAACCTTTGGGAGCTGGAGCAGCTCTGAGGTTTGAGAAGCAATTAATATCTCACAGGCAACAACATCCTTGAATGGATGACCCAGGATTTCAGTTACACCTGAGCAGAAAGTAATACCTCAGCAAGCTCTCACAAAGCAAGAAAACCTCATTTGAAAGTGCAGTGAGAGGTCATAAAAATTGTGGATTACTTTAGTTAGTCATTTGTAACAGGTAAATGCAGGAGTATAACTTCCTGGAGTGGGGGGAAAGGTCTTTATGATTTTTCCAGGGTTATGAATACATAAATAACAATGGTCACTTAAGAAGGACAGAAGCTTTGGGATTAACCTTTCTACACATTTCTAAGTAACCTGTTGACCCAGCAAAGGATTTTTTCCTTGTTTGCTCTCCACATCAATCATATCTATAGGAGATGTAAACATTTCACCATCTAGCTCAAAATGAAAACTAGAAAATAATCACTCGACCTTCCTAATTAGCTGTTTACACTCAGGCTGCCTTTGGGTCAGTGCATTACCACAAGAGCTCTTGTGTAAGAAATGAGCACTTTTAGCTCTGGCACAGATTTCTCCCAGTTCAGGCCCCAGCCCAGCCCCACAGCAGGTTTACAGTGACCCTCCCCACCCCAGGGCCAGGACCCCCTCCCCAGCACAGCTTCTCCAGCAGATGGCTTTGATGTTGGTCTCTCAAGGTGGGTGTATTCCCCAGCAGGTGACCCCCCCTCCACGGGCATCTCCACCACCCCAGCCTGGGCACCTGGGGCAGCAAAAGCCCCAGTGAAACCCAGGAATGTAAGACTGGATTTGTTCCCGTGGCCTTTGCCAGGGGACATTTTTCTTTAAACTCTCCAACACAGGGGTTTGCTTGGGGAGAGGAGAGGCCCAGAGTCAGGCTCTGCTCCTCCCTGCCAGGGTCCAGAGCTCACAGAACTTACAGAGCTTCCCCATGCAAGATTCCCAACATCAAAACACCACCATGTGTCCAAAGTGGTCAATAGATCACCGAGCCAGCACGCCATGGGGACACCACCAAGTGCTGTGGCACTGGGATGGCCTTTGCTGAGCAGCATCTCTTGAGTAAGAGCTAATTAAAGTGTCTCAGCTGAGACACTGCCTCACCCAGCAGAGCTCTGCTCAGGGCTCCTTTGTAAACACAGCTATTATTTATAAATTGTGACTCAGATGGAGGGACACGAAAAGCTCTGCACTGGTGCTTTATAGGAGCCTTCATCTAGTAAATAACCAGTGAACAAGGTTTGTTGATCTGAAAAGAAAATCGACTGCAGACCAAAGGCTCCATCCTAATCACAAAGAGTACATTAATCTCTTAATAACACGTCAGGCTTCCTTTGGGGTAATTCTGCCTTTTTCCACAAGCTTCTTGCAGGCAAGGAATTCTTTCTGGGTTCAGCTTGTTCTGGTTTTGTGCCTTTACAAGGCAGGCATGGAATCCCAGTGCTCAGCCAGTTTCCCTCCAGTGAAACCACAATGCGAGCATTATCACAACACTGGTCCAGGCTGGAGAGGAAAAGCTGCCCAACAACTGCCCTGCAATGGCACCACAGAAATGCAGCTCCTGCTTTACACTCAGGCTCATCAGAGATGGTCACAGCATCTGGCACATCAAACACCGAATTGTGCCTTTAACTTGTACAGGCACTTCCACAAATACATCAGGAAATAAGCAAATCCAAACTGAAGTGCCCAACCAGCAGTGCCACCACCGCTGCCTGCAGTAAATGCACATCCAAATTCAGAGAAATCCACGTGGAGACTCCAGAAATATAAATTCACAGTTTGCAAGCGCATGATTTCACAGTGCAGAGACATTTGCAGCTTTTAACTGATTCAATTTTGATTAAAATACTCAAATATCACCTACAGGTATCAGTTTGGCACCCATGGCATAGCACAGCTGAGCCTGAGTGCCACTCAGGAGTTCTGTTTCTATTTGGAGAAGGGAAGCAAATAGACATAAACAGATATAAATAAGATTACTTGTTTTTCTGTAAAGGTTGGCTAAGCACTGGCATCAGAGATACTCTCAGATTTCTTCCTCTCAACCCCAAAAGCTTTACTTAAAGCAGCCTCTGAGCTCTTTGCAATCTTTAGTGGCTTTTAGCCACATTCTAGAAAAGCTTCTGCCTGGGGAGGAGGCTGAGGCTCACCATGGGCTGAGCAAGGTGCCCAAGGTCAAACAAGAAATCTGCATCCAAGATTTTCGCTTCATGACTTATAAATGTAAGTAAAAAACAGTAAATCTTGAAACAACTTAATTTCTGCCACTCCCCATCCCACCAACAGCACTGAGCAGTGCTGAGGCAAACTGCAGACCCCTCTCTGCTCCCTCATATCTGACAGCCAGGGAAATGGAGCAGAGAAACTGAAATTAGCTCTTATCTTGAAGAGGGGTAAAACGTGGCAGAGAATGTGTTGCTGCTTCCCCTCCTGAAGGAGCCCCTGTCCCTCCCACTCCTCATGAGGTGACATTATTTGTCTGTTGGTTCTAACAGAGAACTTCCAGGCCTCCCCCCACCACACACCTTTCTAACATCCCTCCAGCCAGAGGAAAAGTGCAAGGATTGGCAACAGAGAAAATCAGCAGTGCCTTTAGGTTAACAAAGCATAGATATTCCCAGGCATTTAGGATTTCCATTCAACTCCAAGCAGAAAATTATCTCAATCCAGTCCATCAAATCCCAAACAAATCCTTTATCGTGGGCACATTTCAAGGAGAGCAGTGGGATGGAGCACGCAGACTAATGAGCTCAAACTCATCCCAGAGGGGGAACACCCCGACTCCTCCCTTGGAGAGCCCCAGCCTGGATTCCTGGCTAACACAGCACATGCTTTTATTAATGCCCAGAGAGCAGCTGAAGTGGGGCAATAATTGGCAAGGACTGACCTTGGACTAATTTGGACAAACCAACTCCAAAGGAAACTTGTGCTTTCATGGAGCACCTCTCTCTATTCACATTCCTGTGTTCCAGGCACAGGTTTCTTTTTCTTTTTTTTTTTTCTTCTTTTTTTTTTTTTTTTTTTTTTGGGGGGGGGGTGGAGAAGCTATACTGTGAAAATATTTGATGTTTTGATGTGATTGATAAACTTTAAAACCAAACTTTTGGGTTTTGGGGTTTTTCCCCCCCAGAACATACACACCGCTAAAAGTTCCCACAAGTTAAATGACAGAATTGTCTTCAAACGGCCACAGCACCAAAGCTTACTGCTAATGAGTTGCAGATCTACATCATAATTGAACAACCAGATTTCCACTTACAAAAGAAGGATGTGGTCAACAAGAACAAATAACACCAGAGAGCCAAAGAAATAATAATTGCGAAGAAATTTGCCGAGAGGAGAGTACAGTAAGTGCCATAAATATCGGCCTAATTGCTGAAGACACGGCTGCTGAAAAGCCCAACCACCGGGGCAGCGCTCCGCGCTCCGTGCGCCCGCACAGCGCCCCGCGCTATCGGCGGGGTGGAACCATCCAGAAACGCCCGTGCGCCTCTCCTCGCTCTCCGCCGAGGCCCAGGCCAAGCCCCGGGAGGTTTCCGTGCCCTGCCCGGCTGCAGCGGGGCAGGAACACGCCGGGGACAGCGGACAATGGCCGGAGCGGGGCGCGGAGCTGCCGCGGTGCCCGCTGCAGGCTCCGTCCCGCTGCGGGGCACAAAGCGCGGCGCAGGCACGGCCGGGGCCACGCTGGGCGGCTAATTAAAACAATTACAAAGACAAAGGAGGTATCAATAGCATTCCGAGCAGCAAACAAAGAGATAAAGTAGTGAAGATTTAAATCCTCAATGGTTGATCTCTCCAGGATAGTTTTGATGCGGGGACCACGTCTCTCCCCCAGTCTCTCTGTCCCCTCTCAAATCGGGGAGTTGCTTTATTTTACGGTGTTTCATCACAAAAGGTGTGGGAATGGGCCTCTAAAATAGTTTCAAAAACTGTGATGAAGTAAGGGTTTGTTGTTTGGAAGTTTCTGTCTTGTAAACTTGGCGTGGTTTTGTGTTGGGATTTCCAGGATGATTTGTTTAAAGCTCACTAAAGAGATTACAGTTTTTATGCATAACCCCCATCTCTTCTCTACCAGCAATTACAGGCATAAAACAGAAATGCTTCGGTTTTACTTCCAGGTTTTCACAGGCAGGGAGGATAAACATATATCACGGAGGGAATCAATAGGAGAAGAATAGATGGCTGCATAAATTAGGCAAGTCTCTCAGATCCTGTTAAAGATTTCCCCCGAAGTTTTGATAAAGACAGTTCCACAGAGCAGTCTATATATAGAAAAATGGTAAGCAAGCTTCGAGTGTTTGCAAGGCAGGCTGGGGTAATACTTTAGCCAAACACGCTTACCTTGAGCGAGGAGTGTAAACAGTGACAGTTGTTTTTCTCATACACCGAATTAAAGGCAGCTTCTCCGAAAGGGCTGCTCCATTTCATACCGCCTATGCACCCCGCACAAAATGTTACTTTACAGAACCCCACTTTTCAACACAAAGCTTTTTGGAAGCCTTTGTTGTACTGATTTCGTTATCTCCAGGCCAGTTTACCCAAGGCTTACTGCGAACTATAGAGCAACTATGGGCAAAAATATGTGCGTTTACAGGGGTTTTTCATTTGCTAAATTAATCAGAGTAAAGCAAAGAGCAGGGCTGGGTGTGGCAGCTCTGTAAACGCGTTGCATTCTGACTTCCACTCAGCTGTGCTTTTAATCGACGGGATAAAGAGCCAAAAACTCCAATTAGCCAACGAGAAACCTGGAGAGGCAATGGCAGCTTTTTCCGATTGTTTCCTCTGATGGCAGAAAAGTGATTGGGGGCGCAATAGTTAGGGAGAGATCAGCAGCTGAAATAAATCAGTAAATAAACTATTAACGTGAAAAATTGCAAGCATGGATTCTTTTTTCAGAACTGTCCCTTCAAAATGTCTTTAATAAACTTGGAATTAAAAGCTGCACAAAAGTGTCTGCATAAATGTGCAGTTTCCCACCAAACCACCCTTGCAACTGTTATTAGGAAGACACAAATTCTAACCACGCCTGAGAAATTAAGGACTAAGGGTGGTAAAAGAGGAGCTCTGTTTTTAATGGGTTCTAAAACCTCCGCAAATAGCCTGAGAAAAACATGATTCTTTGTGAAAGAAGATGGTAAATCTGATTTTCCCTGCAGGTTCCATTTGAGTACATGTTTATATGTGCAATTCTTTACTGATGCTGATGGATCCCCATAACAGGGCAGGGAGGACAGAATGCAGTTTTATAGCTTATTAAACATATTTTTGCATAGGGAAGATTATCTTAGCCTCAGAATGCCAAAAGGTAATGGAAGCAAACCCCCTCTGAATTAGACTCTCACAATTTATTTGGAAAGAACAGAACTGAATGACAGGAAAGATCTATTTGATGTTTTAAACACATCCTAAATGTAGTATGACATTGTGAAGAGGTTTCAAGAAATGATTGTTGTTATTGTTCTTTCACTGCAAAAGCTCCATGAAACCACTGATTTCTGCTGGGAGATTTCATGCTAATTTTGTAGTGACTTCTACATGAGCAGGATTTGAATAACCTGAGGATTTCATAAATGAAAGCCTCCCAAACATCAGAAGGATTAGGCTGACACTGAACATTTAACTGCTCTGCCAAACAGAAAGAACACATTACTCCTAGCACAGAAACATCAGCGAGCCATGAATTCATTTAAACCCTCAAAAGTCTCCTCACAGAGCTGAGCCTAATTTGTTATCTGAATCCAACTCCCAGCAAAACTGACACAGGATGGGTTTTACAGCAGCCCCCTTGCTCTGCTCCAGGCCAGCCTCCTTGCAGATGGCACCAGGGTGGTGGCACCAGGGTGGTGGCACCAGGGGGGGCCCTGGGCAAGGGCAGGGGCAGCAGCAGACACTGACCCCCAAGAGAACATTACATGTGACCTGAGGCCATAAAGAAAAATTCCAAAACTAAATAATAAAACTGAGATGATGAGTGTGTAGTTTGAATGGAAGTGTATAATATCACCCAGTAAAAAACTTAGAGTTTAAAGGTTAAGAATATAGCAATATATATAAAATAAGATGGAAGTTTTAAAGCAGAAGCTAGTCCTTCTTCTTCACCTTCTTCTTCATGAGTTTAGGTAGTACTGTGTAATTAGATAAAAAAGTCCACATTGTGAAACACAAGTAGTTATTGAATTAAAGTAAAAGTAATTAAAGTATCATGTCTTAATTAGACAGTTTATCCTTAAACAGCCTTGTAGAAAGAGAAATACAACTCCATTTTGAGGTTTAAATTCCCTTGGGAGTTGTGGATGTGCCCCCAGGAGCACCTCTGAACCCATTTCAGCAGCGTCCCCACCATGCTGCCGCCTCCTGACTGCTGAGACCAGGAACAGGAGGCAGATCAGGTTCAGGAGGAAGCATCAGGGCACTGAATCAAAGCAAAGAGGGACAAAAAGGAAGATTTGCTGGCCAATGTTAAAATGTTCCTTTATACAGCCCCCTGTTTTCTCTCTCTCTGCAGGTTTTACAAAGCCTCTGTTGGCCTTTTCAGTTCTAAAAGAGAACTCTTTTTCTCAGCTCTAAGTTGCAGTTATTAACAGAATTACATCCCATAGCTTCTGAAGAGGCTCCAGCCACTCCATTTTCTGACAAAACCCAAAACTTGTCCCTGGTTTTTATTAACCAGTGCAACTGCATTGAACACATCAGGGAGAAGGACAAGGCTCTAAGCCCTGTTTGTATAATAATGGCAGCTCTGTGCATACTGTTGGGCCTAACTCTTGAAACATCCCATCTTTTGTCTCTGCCACCAGCAGCAGCTTTAGAATCCTGCCCCACCATGGTGCTCTGCAACATCCCCTGGGCACTGCCCAAATCCTTGCCAAGCTTTTCATCCTACCCACGGAGCAGAGATTAAATGCACACAGCTGCTCCTGGCACCTCTGGCTGTGAGCCCTCCTTGGTGGGCAGGAAGGTTCATTTTGAACCCAGCTCTGGATCAGGGAGGGCTGGTCAATGTGAGTGTGAGCAGTGGGCTGGCACAGGAGGGCACAGCCGCAGCTGTGGGCAGCTGGCACAGTGGGAATCCTCTTTCCCAGACCAGGACATGTGGGATGCTGCTGGGATTTCCAGCACAGGTGAGCACAGGTGGGTGCTGCTGCCTCCCTGAGGCACTCAGGGTGTCCTAGAGCTGCCTTCAGTGCTCCCTCCTGGATGGATTTGGTGTTCCGAGCCTTTTTCACCCAGCCTCTGTGGACTGCTGAGTTTGCTCCTTGAGAACACCAGGTTTTGCATGTCCCAGAGCTTCAAACCTCAGAGCATCACAGGAGCAGCCTTAGGGAGGAGGACTGGATCTGTCTGAACACCCAAAATTCCTCTTTCCTACAGCTCCAGAGCTCTGTGTGCAGTGCTGGTAGAGAGACACATTTTCTCACCGGGTAACTGTTGTTCCTCAGAGCAAGAAGAATTTAGTAGGGTCTGCCTTGGATCATTTCAAAGCTCAGAGCATCCCCCAGCAGAATTTCTGGCAGAAACAAAACTAAAGTTGCTAAATAACAGAGGAACTAAAGCTGCTGTATTTTACACATAAGATTAAAAATTCCCTAAGAAATAATTCCTTCTGCTTTTCATAATAGCTTCAGTTAGAGACTTTTCCTACTTAATCAACCTGTTTAAAATTCTTGCCTCCAGCAGGAAAGAATCTCAATCACAGGGAGACAAACATTCATTAAGCCTTGTACAATAAACCTGCTCTGCAGCTGAAGTGCTATTAATATCATTTTACAGAAAGAGGAAATGGAAGAATAGTGAGATGGGAGTAACTTGCTCGGGGTCACAAAAAGGTTCATGAAGCCATGGTCGAGTAGTAAACCTTGAATCAAGAGCTCTGCCCCAGAGCCAGCACACCCTCCCTTGCTGTGCTTTTCCACACTCTGCTGTTTACCATCCATTACTTGTTTTATTTTAAAGCCATAAATTTTATAAGATGCGGATAGATTGTTTTCTTGGAGATCTAAACATTTGGAGTTGTTCCTACTGTGTTATACTGGCTGGGCAGGAAACAGGGCAGGAAGAGCTCAACCTGCAAGATCTGACAAGATATTTTAAAAATCATAATTTTGTTTCTGGAAATGCTTTCTATTTTTAGAGATGTTAAATATTCAAATATAGATTTATATTTCTATATCTACCAATTGAATATATGGGCAAAGGGGATGAAAAGTAGAAGCTCTTTCCCCATTTAACCCTGATTCAGTGCCAGATGCTCAGGGGGACCGGCAGCATCTCTGAATGCACTGGAGTAGAAATTCCATGGCAGCTCAACTCACTGGAGTGCCCGAGGACTTCTCAAGCAAGGAGAGCTCTGGCACCAATCCCAGCTCTGGGCACTACACATTTAATGTAAAGATCATGGGTGGCAGCATGATGGGCACATTTAATTCAAAGATCATGGGAGGTTCTCAGTGGTTATTTTGGCCAAGTTCAGGGTGGCCTGTCACAGACATATTTTATGAAAAATCCTTTCGTTAGGATCTTTTCTCCTGAGAAGCTGAGAAGCTTCAGCTTCCCCATTTTTTGCTGCTTTGGAATGTGATCTGGAGAACTGTTTACCCAGCATGTGAAATCATTTTTACTTGATGACCAATGACAGCCACCTCTGTCGAGGCTGTGAGCAGCCACAAGATTTTATTATCATTCCTTTCTATTCCTTGCCAGCCTTCTGATGTCTCCTTTGTCTTTTCTTTTAGTAAGTTTTAATATATCATTTTCTTTTAATATAATATATATCATAAAATAATAAATCAGCCTTCTGAAACTTGGAGTCAGGATTCTCATCTCTTCCCTCGGGACCCCTGTGAACACCAGCACAGCGGCCTGAACAAGACCTGGAGGTGCTGAGGGTGCAAGGCCAGGCGGTGTCAGGCTGTGCTCAGCTCAGCTCTGTCCCTGTCCCAGGACAGGGACACAGAGTGAGCACTGCTCACACAGGTGTGCACCGTGGGACTGACCTCAGCAGGGCACTGCCCAGCCCTGCAGGCAGCTCCAGCAGCCTGCTGCGGGAGAAATAGGATTTTTATTGTTTTTTATAATTTTATTATGGACGCCAGACTTTTACTGACTCTCAGGGTTTATTCAGGCCCCAGAAGCCTCCCTGCAGCATCCCAAGGCAGGAGGGGCTGCAAGGACAACCCAGCCCTCCCTCCAGACACTTCCCTGTGCCCAGCTGCAGCCATCCCCTCTCTGTGCAGGCACTACAAACCACCAGAGCCCCAAGGAAACGTGTTCCAGCCAGGATCCAGCTGTGGAAAAGCAGGAGAGAGCTGCAAAGGAACCTCTGGGAACAAGGAGAGCCCGGGGAGAGCAGAGAGTGCTGAAACCTGGAGAAAGGACAGGGCTGGGAAAGGGGAGAGAAAGGCAGTGGGATGTCTGGATAGGGCTGCCAGGGAAGGTGCTCAGCCCTCGCAGGGAGGATGGATGCAGGAGCCGGAGCAGGCAGAGCCCATCCCAGCTAGGATGAGCTCTCCCTTCCCGGCTCTCCGGGACTCCAGCGCTGGGCTCAGCAGAAGGAAATGGAAACGAACGGGACTTTTAGCCGAGTTAATGAACGCCTGCAGGAGCAGCCAGTTGCCATCAGCACCTTGTCTGTCACTGCCGGAGGAGGAGATGTGTTAAAAACAACAGCGCGTTTCCTGCCGCACACAGCGGCCGCAGCCCGGCCAAGGCGGGCAGTGACATCTTAAGGCTGCTCACAGAACTGGCCGGGCACTTCGGGGGATGGATTCGTGTGACACAGCCACAGAGCTCAGCCACAAACACCTGGGCACTGTTCGGGATCGGGCTGGGCACCCAGAGACTGCGGCAAAATATGCAGCTTACCAAGAAAGTTCAACTTGTTTGAAAATAACAATAATAAAAATACAACCTCCCCCTACTATGAACAGTTTTTCCACTTGTAAACTGAACAGCAGGGTCTCTAAACCGAGCAGTGAGGAGAGAAGGGCGTGTCTGAGACATCTCTTGTCCTTCCAGGGAGGGTTTGCCAAGCCCAGCTCAGGCTGCTGAGTTTAACTTCCCCGTGGATCAGTGCAGAGGAGAAACTTCCCGAGGGTGACTCAGAGCTGACACCGCTCTGACTCAGCCCGGAGAAAACTGCTTCCCTGTGCTCAGAGAGAGCAGGCAGGCTGTGAGCAGCCCCACTGGGGGGGGGCCAGCCTTTGTGACTGCCCCCATCACTCTGGACAGCAAGGTTATGAAAGGAGCTTTAAAACAATAATGTTTGCAAAAGATGATTTCATTTACCTTCTATCTGCACGCCACTGGAAGAGCAGTAGGTGCTTTATAAGTAGAGCAAGGCCACTGTTATCACCCTGCAGTGATAATCCTGAAGTTTCCCATCCACAGGAGGACTTGGTGCTATCAGCCAGGGCTGAGGAGGCTCTGTCCCAGAGCTGGGAGGTTCCCCCAGGTGGTTCCAAACATCGCTGCTCCTGCTCTCTCCTGGAGGCTCTGAGAGCTTGGCCCAGCCACAATAACAGCATTTTCTTTAGGAGGGTGGGTGAGAGCAGCAGCAGGGCAGCCAGCGCTGCAGACACCACACGGGCCCCTGCCCAGGAGGGGAGCAAGGCAGGGAGCAGCTCTCTCACACAGGCACTGCTCAGTGCCTGGAGGATGCACCTGAAATGGTTTTGGGGGTGGTGGAGCTGGAAATATCCAGAGAAAAGGAGGAAGGGAATGTTCTCCACCTGCAGCCTGCTGGGCAAAGCAGCTCAGCCAGGATGAGGAGCAGCTGGGTGATCCTCTGGGCTTGGCCTTCACCTGAGTATGGTCTGAAAAGAAACCAAAGTTACTCAGCAATTATCAACCAAAACGCACTGATCTCATGCCTGTGGGAGACTACAAGGAAGGGGGTGGGGGGGAGTCCTCAAAAGTCCCTGTTTATCTGTAATGCATAACACAGCTACACCTCAGCACAACCAGCAGCCAGAGCCTTTGCAGAGTTCCAGCATTAAATTACTTCCTCCAGTCTCAGCACAGTGTAATTTATGTAGGATACAGCTGAGAGGATTCAAAGGGGGAGCTGTCCTGGGGGATGTTTCATTTCCCAGCCTGTGAGCTCACACGCAGGCAGAACAAGCTGCTGAAAAGCAGAGGTTGCCCTCCCTGCACAGAACAGGCTCCACACCTGCTGCCTGAGGACAGCTTTGCTCGTGTCCAGTGCAGGGAGGCTTTATTCCCTGTTTTATATCCGCTCCTGGCTTGAAAGCAGGCTTTGAAAAGCCTGACTGCTCTGTGCAAGCTATTTGGATACAGCTTGCTTTCAGTGCTGCTTATTCAGGGAGTTTAGGAGAGATGAGATGTCTGAGTGGCTCCATCCTGGCTGTACTCTCACACAAAAAAATGTCTGGTACTTTTGGGTCAGTCACCAGTGGAAAACACAAGGTGTAACACAAACACACCTTAACTCCCTCTGCAGAGGCGCTTTGGGAGCAGCAGTTCACAGCTCTACCTACGAGGGCACACATTGCACGTCCTGTGTAAATAGGAATTCACTTGTCCTTACTCTTTACTCGAGGTTTAATTCATCACCTGATTGACAAACTCCTGCAAGGACCTCCTGCCCTGTGGCAGCCTCAGCTCCTCTGGTGGCATCAGGAGAGGGCTGGGAGAGGTGTGCAAGTGCAGCCTGCACCGGCATTTCCATGAAGTTTCTTATTTAAATCACTGAGATAGCTCCTCTTTTATCAATTTACCAGCCAAACACATCCCCCCGTGCCATCCCTCTGAGCCACAGCCAGATTTTGTCAATCGAGCCTGTTGGGACCTCTGGCACACAAATGACAAATCACAGTGCTACCACAGCTATTGACACACATTTTTAATACATAACCAGTGTTGTTATATATAATCAGAGCTGACAGAGTCCAGCAGAAAGGGTATTTTAAAGTGCCAATAAAACCACTTAGCTTTTACAACACACTGCGTTTACTCCGTTCCCCCCTTCCTCCAAAAAAGCTTTTCTTTTGAACTGAGCAATTTATACATTGGGTCAGTGTTATAAAGTCGGTATTTATAGCAGATTTCAATGGAGTGGGAGCTGGAATAAAGGCAGCTTGCTTTTAAATGCAGCACGGAGGCATCTGTGCATTGATAAGATTAGCAGCTGTTTGTACATGGGAGATGCTGTGCTCACCCCGGGCCTCACGTCCTCCTCCTGCAACTGTACCCACATCTATTTGCTTTTCTAACAAATCACTCCTGCTTCCATTTTTCTTCGATTCATTCCCTGTAAACTGAGTAACTGCTTTAACGACCAGGAGCTGAGCTGAAGAATTTGGCTGATAACACCACGATGCCTTTTTAATTGAATCCTTTTCTCTGCAAAGGCCACAATAAATGCATCACCGGGCCGGTGATAAAAGCAGCTCTGAGCTGTGTAACCACTGTAAGATGATCACATAAGCACAGTTGGCCATCACTCGGGCTTTGTTATGCCTCAGTTGGGTTTATCTTGGAAATCAGTTTGGTATTGATGGCATAACTCATCAGCAGGATGCTAAACAGCCCCATGCCCCAAACTGCTTTGATTGCCGCAGTGATACTGTGCTCCTTCAGAAAAAACAGCTCACAGAAGAGTAATCAACACCCAGATTTTTACCCAGCATGAGTACAGGAAATTATACTCTAAATTATGTACGACTCTTAAATGTTTACAAATTTAAAAGTTTTGGGGAAGTCCACTTCAAGGAAATTCTGCTTTGTAAATTTTTTCCCTCTAATAACAATGCAGAAGGAAAGGGAGGAATGTTTTTAATTTTATGGTACAGTCTCTGTGTCTAAATATGAGCTAAAACAATGATAGTCCTTGGGATTTAAAGAAATTAACATCTTTATAGCATGGAGAGGCACAAAATGGAAAACCCTTGATGAAGTGGATTTTCTGTGTGAATTAATACTGATTTAATGGGGAACATGTTTGTTTATTTTTTTTTTTACTACTTGCTGTTACTTGTAGTAAACAGAAGATTTGTGTGTGTGGCCCAGTTTTTCCTCCAAATACAAAGTACTTCTATTTACCAAATGCAAAAACTGAACTCACACAATGGAACAGAGACAGGACAAAGAATGGAAATTTGCACATGCAAATTGACCAGTTCTGCCCCGATGGGCCAAAGGCCTCTGGAATAAATCGGCCAGTCCCCTGGGACAAGCACCCATCCCCAGGTACCCCTGTACCACCTCCCTCTTTTCCTTAGTCAGACATTCCCTCCTTGACCTCCAGTTTCTCAGTGGGTTCTACACCGAACATTCTCTCTTCCTCTCCCTTACTTTCCCTTCCTTTGGGAGCCTGGAAAATTCTGGATTTGTTTGGCCCTGAGGAGCAGGCAGTGGGAAGGAGCAGCGAGTGTCTGTGCTCTGTTTCCACGGCAACAAAGATTAAAAATGAGGAAAAAGGCACCTTCTCCCAGCTGCTGAGGTGTTTGGGAGCTGAGGAGCTCCCTGTCCACCTTTCCTGCCAGGGAGGATCCATGAGAATGACAGCAGACGCTCTGGGGAGTCTGAAGCTGTGCCAAGGGAAGTTTAGGTTGGATATCAGGAAAAGGCTTTTTCCAGGAAGGTGCTGAAGTTCAGGAATGGCTGCCCAAGGAGGCGGTGCAGTCCCATCCCTGGGTGTGTTTGAACAGCCTGGATATGGCACCGGTGCCAGGCTCTGGCTGAGCTGCTGGGCTGGGCTGGACTCTGTGATCCTGGAGGTCTCTTCCAACCCAGTGATTGTGGGAGTTAAGGGCTGTCAGAATTCAGATTGCACTCAGGCAGGGCCAGCTCAGTCCCAGGGGGCTGTGGCACCTCTGCCATGCCCAGGCCAGCAGGGCTGAGCCCCGCTGGTGTGTGTCCCCCTCCCCTGGCCAGGAAAGTCCCTGCTGCGGTTCCATCCAAGGTCTGCCTTTGCCCAGGTGGCTCCAGAGCTCTGAACTGCCCTCCTGACCCCAAAGTGGGAGCCACTGACACCACACTGAACTTTTAGGGCTGCCAGGCCACTCAGCACCTTATTAATGCTGCATCCCAGGGAATTCCCACCCTCCATCCCCTCCCAAGAGCTTTGTCAGACTGCAACCATTTAAATTTCACTCCAGTTGCCCCTGGAGGAGCTGGTGAAAGTTATAGCAGCTGTACATCCATTTTACTGGTTTTACCTTTTTTTTCCTGACCATCAGTCTGTCAAGGCTATCGAGATTTACATTTAAATGTAAAACTGGACTGTCCACCAAATAGCCTTTGAAGCTATTAGCTGTGAAAGATAATCAATTGGGAATGGGCCCCTGCAGAGCACTTTTCAAGCAGAGTCATCACCAAAAAGCAATTTTGCTGGCAGGCTTTTTTTTTTTAAAGGAAAAAAATCATGAGCATCCCCAGCCAATTAAAGTTCTATCAATGGCTGATCTGCATGATTTTACAACAAAAGCAAAATTTAACATTGCTAAGGCAAAATGATTCACAGGATGAATCCTGAACTTTTTAGAAGGAACTCAGCAGCAAGGACTGGCAAGTTTTTAATAATGCCCCAGCAATTTAATGTACTTTGAGAACCAGAAGGATCCAACGTGCCCAGAGACAAGGAAAAGTGCTGCTATTTAAGGTAATAAGTCTTACATCAGCCTTGTAAAAATTTAAACCCGAGGTACATTTTTATCACCTCTTTAGCTTTACAACTCTAACATGGCATCTCGCATTGCTGCTCTGTTAAAACTGTGTCACCATTTGTAGTCCCTTCCCTTTATTAGAATAAAAAAGCATGTTTCACAAAGAACTTTAATCTATTAATTATGACTGCCATGCATTATGCAGCTGAGCTTTATGCATTCCTGTTCTTTCAGATTTTCCTCTGGGCCATCAGGAGATGTGACTATCTGCAGGATCTATCTGGGAATTTGCATCTGGCTCATCACTGAGGTATCCAAGTGATTCCCATCCTCACCATATCCTTCTGGGGGCACCTTCTCCAGGTGGGGACTCCAGTAGCACAGCTCCAGTGCAGGAATGGTATCTGATATACTGATATTGCTGATGGAATCATGAATTATGGCCAATAATTCATAATGGCAGGAAGTGCAGCCACACTTTGGGAGGAGGAAGCTGTGAGCTGTGCTAAGAAAAGATGTGGGGAGGATTTTTTCTTCCAGGCTGACATCTAATAAGTGCAAATATAACCACCAGGCAGAGGAGATGAGGGCTCAGGGCTGGCCTTGCTCTGCCTCTGCTAGCCCAGGGCTTGGGGAGCAAAATGATGGGAAATTGTCTGACAGCTCAGAGCACCAGGGACCAGGGCCAGCCTTGATTTCAAACCTGCCAGTACAGACAGCACAAAGGTTTATCAGCTTTCCTTCACTTCGGAGGACATCAATGGGAAACTCAAGCTGAAAATGCTGGAGGTTTCTCCAAGGCTTTTTTAGGTGTCTCACATCAGGTTGGATAAACTGGGAGACACTGATAACAGGTTGTTTCACCCAGCAGCACAAAAAGGCAGAAATGCATGCTTGTGTCTTTAAAATAAAACCAAACCAAAAGACAACAACCAAATATAAATACCTCCAAGCACTCTGCAGGCCCTCAGTTAATTATTTCCCAGATCATGTTCAACTTTCACCTACAAAATGCAGCCACTCTCACTAACCAAGAGCTTTCACTTTCAGAATTAAAGGTAAGTTTACACAAGGTCTGAATCGAGGAACTTAAACACCCTGTCAAAGCTGAATCTGCAATCAATGACAATTGCTGGTTTTAGAGAGGCAAACACAGCTCCTGAGGCTTGTGGAAAACACTGGCTGATCCCACAGGTTACAGAATTCAGTGGTCCCATGGACACAGCTTGTAAAAAATTCACCTTTGCTTTGCCATGGCCGTTTTTCCTTCCCTACAACATTGTGAAGCCTCTAAAGACAGCCATGTAACCAAATACTGGATGTTTTACGAGTCCTTCTGCATGTCCAGCCACTGGAATAAAGACAAAGGCAGAACTGGATACCTGGGAGACAGAGAAAAGAAAGCTTTTCCTGCCACAGACTTTTAATTCACGCTGATACCTGAGACATCATTTCCTCAGGTCACTATAGAAACCTTTATCACCTCATGAAAGGTCATTGGGGAAGTGACAGGAGACATCAGTTTCTTGTAACAATATTGGTTTCCCTTCTTAAAATTTAAATAACAAGGCTAAAGATTTTCCAACTGGAGATGTAAAAAGCCATTAGAGGAGCCAGTCAATATTCCTGAAATTATAGGATAGAGGTCTTGCCATTGAGGACACAGAAAATATTTTTGCAGTCACCAGAATAGCACAGTGCAAAAAGGATGACTGACTGTGTTTTGACTTCAAACACAAATAAATAAAGAATCAGAAATACAGAATAAAATAAAGGTATCTAAATTAAAAAAAAAAAAAAAAAAAAACACATGCCTTTCCCCTGTCCTTTGTATTGCAGAGGAAATGTCTTGGCATGTCTCTGCCATTTCAAACCCCACAACAGGAGGTGCTTTCCAGTGCAGTCACAGGACAGCAGTAACAGAGAGCTCATTCCCAAAATGATTGGGAAATACTTTGATGACAATTGTTCAATTGCAAGCCCCATGCATATTCAATACAAGTTTGGTTTTCCTCCAGTTCCCAACAGAGCCAGCTTTGGGCCAAGTTCTGCTGCTTTTAGGCCTCATCTGAGGTGGGGGATTGGTCCCATCCACTCACCCAGGAGTGCTTCCTGGGCATATCCAGGAATCCCCCCTGCATGGGTCACCTTAGGCTGGTTTGGAGCAGGAATCGCCCATTTTGATGCAAATAACAGTTAAATTGTTTATCAAAACCACCTAAAAGATACAGCACCACTGATAAGGTTTAATCAGTTCAAACCCCACTGGAAACACTGAGCTGGGGCTCAGTCAGAAGCAGCCTCCCCAAAACACAGTTAAAGGGGTCCAAACACATTTTTCTTCAGCTTTGTTCCCTGTTGTGTACTTCTGCCTCACAAAAGCACAGCAGAAAAGCACATTTCAGCAGGTCTGCTGGAGGATCAGCTCGTGTGGAACCGGGTGTGGCTTTAAAAAGCAGCGTCAGGAACAGCAACAAACCCCAAAGGGCTGGGAAGGCCCAAGAGCTGGGGTTGCTTTATTGGAAATGCACACAGGTTTTGCACCTCTGCCTGCCCAGTTTAACCTCAGATCTCTGAGCAGGCAGTAGTTCATCCCCAGAAAGGAGGGAGGCTGCGACACACCATAAACTCACACCTGGGAGCCCACAGGCAACCTGGGAAAAACCTGTGCAGAGAGCAGAGCCTGCCAGGGCTGTGCTGGGTGGGATATCCAAATTTACACTTCCCTCTGGAGCCAGGGCTGTGCTGGGTGGGATATCCACATTTTCCCTTCTCTCCTGGAGCCAGGGCTGTGCTGGGTGGGATATCCAGATTCTCCCTTCCCTCTGGAGCCAGGGCTGTGCTGGGTGAGCAGCACCAGAACACTGAGCTCTGCTCCTGAGCCCAGCACTTACCAGGGGAGTTTGGGGATGTCCAGGCAGCAGAACCAAAGTCCATCCCAATATTTGGTCCGGGAAAGAGCCAGCCTGCTCCAGAGCTCTGAGGCCATGGCAGAACTCTGGGGAGGGAGGGATAGGATTTATTTACCATGTGCTCAGAAGCAGGAGAGCTCTACAGGAGACACTTGTTCTGAATTACCAGGCGCCCTCCTGGGATGGTTCTGCTGATAACATGAAGAATGTATTAAGTGAACATCAGAGATTAAAACAATCTGCTCCTGCCAGCTCCAAACCACACAGACCATTACTGTCACACACCGAAATCAAGCCAGAATATTGGAAGAGAAAACTGAAAAGAAATTGCCCCCGTGTCAGGCTCGGTTCTCAGCTGGTTTTCTCTCAGGGTGGAGGAAGAAGCCTCTAGATTGTTCACATGATGCAATCAGCCAAACCAGGCTGGAGCAGCAGCACTAAGCTCTGCCTATTCACTCACACCATTTCGTTATCTTTCCTGTTTATCTCTGAGGCCCAGTACCAAGGTGAGTCTCTACAATATGACAGATCTACTGGTTTCCTACTTGAGAAGGTTCTCGAGGCTTTGTGAGCAGCTGCAGTGCAGATAACAGAGCTGTGGCATCTTCAGGGCGGCTCTGGACTGGAGGGGACGCTCCTGGCCAAGGGAAGCACGGCTAAACTGCACTGCAAACCAGCAGCTATGACCAGGGTGAAACTCATTACCAGGGAGCTAAATATTATCAATTTAACATAAATTGTGAGGTTAGGTTTTGGCCACAGAAAACTTTGGGCATTTCTTTTTATCTGCAGCTTTTTCCCTTAAGCGAGATTGTCACAGCTGAGTTTTTGGTAACGTCTTAAAAAGCTGAATTTGGAAATGTTTTTACAGGGAAGTGTTAAAGAGGAAATATCATCCAGGAGCCAGAGCACACTCCAGAGCTTCCCTGGGCCTCTGGCACCACCTATGGATGACAGGGAACACTGGGAGCTGAGGAAGGCCTGCCTGCAGAGTTCACCTCCACCACCGAGGATGGGCAAATTCACTGCCTTTAGTCTGTGCTACCTTTGCACGGGCAATTGCATAGTTCAAAATACAGCCCGGACTTCTTTCATCAGAGAAATGTCCATACTAAATTATAGAATTATTAAAGAATAATTAATTATTATTAATATTTACTCCATCAAATGGATTAATTTATTTAGTTATAGAAATAAATTAATTAATAAATTATAGTTAATGAAATAATAAATATTATATATATTAGTATAAAGATAATAATAAATTACCATCTCATTGTGATCCAACCTGAATTTCTGCTGGAGTGAAAAACCTTGGATTAGAAGATTTAAAAAAAAATTTAAATTAAATTCAGTATTTTCCTTTAACGTGGAAAGAAGACCCAAACTGTAATACACCTTTACCACCCATACAACTCCCAACAGTCAGCATCAAAATAAAAACAAAAGGTAAGTAGTGTTCGTAAAAAATATATTTCCAGTTGTTTTGCTCTTTAACTCACAGGCACTCTGACAGCCATCACCGCACCAGAGACGATTTGTGTTGCTGCTAACAGAGTTAGTTACTACTGAGAGAGGAACAACATTCTTTTACTTTCTGAAAACTATCACCTGCTCTCTGCACCAGCATCTCAAGTGCCAGGGACTATGGATTTCTACAGATACTGAGGAGCAGCCCCTCAGACTTCACCTGGGCTGGAGCAGCAGTGGGGCTCCTCAGAGCCCAGCCAGGAGCACTGAATGCACACAGAGCACAGAACTGAGACCCCAGTCCAGCAAACTCCACAAGGGCTCAGGTTATCATCTTTTCAGGTGTGCATCAAACAGCAAGGCTGCTCTGGAGGTAATTCAGCACAAGGGCAGGATTTCTTCTTCAGGCAGCACAGTACAGGAGCCATACTCAGGGGTGTCACTGCTTGGGGACACTGGCAACAGCTGCTTCCCAAGGAGCAGGGCCTCTGACTGCAACAGAGGCACAGAAATACAAACACACCCTCCTCACACACGAGATGCTGAGATGCTTCAGTGCACAAACACAGCGTGGAAGTGGAAGGTATTTTGCTCTGGAGGACAAATCCTGCATTCAGTTGTGTGCTGTGTGTTCCTGGCATGCTCAGCACCGCCCCAGGAGAGAACAGTGTCCAGAGCAGCCCCTAATCAGGGATGGAGTCTGCAGGACACAGCAGGGCCGTGTGGGCCCCGCTCTGGATGATGGAGTAGCTCTGCTTGGGGCCCTCCGAGTGGGAGGAGGACGAGAAGATGGGGGGAGGAGGAGCAGCCGCGGACACGGTGATGCTCTGCCCGCCGTCGCTGACCACGGTCACCTCCGCGGCCCCGTCCTGGATGAGGGCGTTGAGCCCCTCCAGGTCGGAGCAGCTGATGCCGGAGCCGGCGATGAAGGCCTGGCCGGCGGGGGGCTCGTGCCCGGGGGCAGCCCCGGGGAGCAGGGCCTGGTGCAGGGCGCCGCCCTCGCCCTGCTCGTGGGCGGTCAGCAGCACGGCCGGCTCTGCGCCCGGCCCCGCGTCCCCCGCGCTCCCCGCCGCCGGGGCCAGCACGCTGACCTGGCCCAGCAGCTGCAGGCGGCCGCCGCCCAGCACCTCCTCCTGCCCCGCGCCCAGCAGCCCCGGGGGCACCACGTTCACCGAGGCCGCCTGCACGATGCTGTTGGCCTGAGGAGGCACCTGGTGGCCCACGATGATCTTGACTCTGCCCTCGTTGTACGGGGCCACCTGAGCGGCCTGAAGCGGCACCTGGAGGTGGCTGACGGCGATGGGGGCGCCGGGCTGGCGGCCGGGATCCATCTGGAGCTGCAGCACGGCCAGCTCGCCGTTCTTGGAGCCGTTGTACAGGCTGTGCTGCTTCTTGTGGCTGCGCAGAGAGTCCTCCCGCACGAAGGACGCCTCGCACAGGTCGCACTTAAAGGCCTTCTTGGCGTCCAGCTTGGCGACCTGCCTGGAGCCGCCTTGCTTCGGCCTCTCTCCTTCCTTCTTGTCCGGCGAGCGCTTCCCGCCCTTGGCCCTGTCTCCGTGGGCCTTGCGGACGTGGGTGGTGAGGTTGCTGCGCTGCTTGGTGTCGAAGCTGCACAGGTCGCACTTGAAGGGCCGCTCCTTGCCGTGGATGCGCTCGTGCACCTTGAGGGCCGCCTTGGAGGAGCACGAGTAGCTGCACTCGGAGCACTTGACGGGCTGCTCGGGCTGGTGGCTGCGGATGTGGTGCCGCAGGCTGGTCTTGTTGCCGCACTGGAAGTCGCACTCGGGGCACTTGAGGGTGTTCTCCGTGCTGTGCTTGATGCGCATGTGGGATTTCAGGTTGCCCTTCATGGCGCAGCGCACCTCGCAGAACTCGCACTTGTAGGGCTTCTCCCCCGAGTGCACCCGCAGGTGCCGCTTCAGGTCCGAGTTGATCTTGAACTTGGCGGGGCACAGCTGGCACTGGAAAGGGGCATCTCCTGCCAACAGAAGGCAGGGGTTACACACGGGACACTGGGAGCCACTGCTGGGATGCAGCCCCTACAGCCGCCTCGTCCTCAACTCCCAGCACGTTCTCAAAGTCAAGAGAAATTTCGTGATGCGGGATTATCACCTGGTCTGACACACTCGGATCTAAACCCGTTATTCTGCATTTTCTGTATCTGCAGGCTGGTGTCACAATATCCATGACCACGTTAAGGTAGAGCTCTGCTAATCCCTACTCCATTCCAGTGAGGCTGCTCTAAAGCCATTAAAAAAAAATTCAGAGCAAACTTAGCAACCTAACTAAATAACTACTCCCTTTTCTTTCTTAAATCTAAAAATACAGTTCTCTGAATTTTTCACCCAAGGATGAAGTCCTTAGGTAGGCATTATTTTGAACAAGTGGAAGAATTGTGCATTTAGGTTCTAAGACACTCTTGGTGAAAAGAGGAAAAAGAAAGTGTATTTAGTTCAAGAAGCATTTATCCTCTTTAATAATCAAACTGCAAATGGCTGATTTATTTTAGAAGTTAATATTTTATAGAGTTTGTGAGAGCTGTATAATTTTGCATAATTTGCTTATCCAGCTATATATGTCATAGGTTTAGCTGCATATTTTTCAAATCAAGTTGTGGCCTACTGTGCTAATCCATGTATCTGTTTAATAATTGAGATACATGGTGTACTATCTGTATTAAACAGACTTTATTAATGAAGATGCACTGTTTGTTCATCTAGTTTATTTTACAGCCTCAGCTGCACACTCAGATACTGAATTTTTATCTGCTTTGCTGATGAAGGCACAGTTCATATTTCAATGACTTAATTTTCATGTACAAGGTAGCACAATATATATGAAAAAGAATATAGCAAATGCTGGTTCTGTTTGTTTAAAGAATGGTCTGCTCTGTATTTCTGTACATTTCTTCCCATCCCCAACTGACACTGCCAGGATTTAGATAAAAATTTCTGTCTGACTACAGAATTATTAATTCTTAGAGTAGTTTCACTCAAATTACCAGGAAGCTGATGGTTAGTGACTAGTTCAACAAGTGAAGATGATTTCACTCTGAGCAATGGGGATTACACTCACCTTCTAGAGGATTATTAATTTAATTCCAGTAAGAAATATATTCTACATACCAGTCTTACTTTTCTCCTAAAATTGGGTGCGTGCATGACAGCTTTGAAAAAAAGATAAATTTTGGAAAAATAGAAGAAGCAACAAAACTAAAGCTTGAGTTTTAGCATAATTCAATTGCTTAAGATGCAACAGACTGAAATGCCAAACAGAAAGGTCAGTCTAAAATCCCTTCCCAGCTACTGGAATATTGAATGGCACAGAAATCTAATTCTGCTGGAAATACCAGAGAGCCACGAGCATTCCCAGGTCCTTACTCAGGGCTCACCTGCCCAGGTTAGAAGGGCACAACCTCACCTGTATGTGAGAGCAGGTGCACGGGGAGCTGGCTGGAGTTGTGGCTGGCTTAGGAGCAGATCTGGCACTTGAAGGGGTGCTCATTGGGAACTCAGACAACCTCTTTTGAGGATCTGGACACCTATACATGACTTAAAATCATCTCCATGACCCTCCAACCTTTAGAGCTGTGGATGTGAGTAAAACCTCACCTATGTGCAAGTGCAGGTGCACGGGGAGCTGGCTGGAGTTGTGGGGACGGGTCTGGCACTTGAAGGGTGCTCACTGGGAACTCAAATCATCCCTTTTGGGCAAGCTGTCCATGACTCAAAATCACCTCTGTGACCCTCCAACCTTTAGAGCCACAGATACGAGTGACGCCCCACCTGCGTGCGAGCGCAGGCGCACGGTGAGCTGGCTGCAGCTGTGGCTGGCTTAGGAGCAGATGTGGCACTTGAAGGGGCCCTCGTTGGGAACTCAAATTGTCCCTGTTGGGCACCTGAACACCTATACACAACTTAAAATCACCTCTGTGACCCTTCCAACCCTTAGAGCCACGGATAGGAGTGAAGGCCCACCTGTGTGCGAGCGCAGGTGCACGGTGAGCTGGCTGGAGTTGCGGCTGGCGTAGGGGCAGATCTGGCACTTGAAGGGGCGCTCGTTGGAGTGGATGCGCTGGTGCTTGTTGAGGCTGCTGCTGTCGGCCGCCGCGTACTCGCAGTGCTTGCACTTGTAGGGCTTCACGCCCGTGTGCGAGCGCATGTGCATCTTCAGCTTGTCCTTGCGGCTGAAGCACTTGCCGCACACCTCGCACTTGTGGGGCTTGTCTCCTGCAACGGCAGCGCTCACACTCAGCCCTGGGCACGGCGAGGGCGTGAGGGAAAGCTGAAAGCACAGACTGACCGGGAAAGGGACTCGTTTGTAGGAGCTGCAGGAGTAGCTGTGACAGACAGCAGGGCCTTTGCAGCCTTCTCCCTCTGCAACTCCAAAGTTGGGAGCTAAAATCATGGAACTGCTTTAATATAAAGAGTAAAGCAGGTGTGTGCACTCCCACCACACTGCACCCTGATAAACTCAGGGTGTGCACTCAGAAGTTAAACTGTGCCTCAAATCAACCTCCAGTGTTCCAGTGCCTCAGCTGTGCCTGACAGGGCATGTCCCCAACAGGCAATTCCTCAGACACAGGCCAGGACAATGTTAGAAGGTACAGACATGTCTACATCCTGTTTATAGAGACATTACTTCATGGAAAATGGCTTTTGTGAAAAAGCTGAAAGGAGGAAACCAACCCAAAAGCAAATACAGGACCACAAACCTGTGTGTGTTCGCCGATGACGTTCCAGATCCTTCATACCATAGGAAGTCTTGAACTGGCACCCTGAAAACAGGAGGATAAAGATGATTAAATTCAAGAAAATCTAGCAAAACAATAAAAATACATTACCATACTCTGGACATGTTTATTTTCAACAATTCTTTAAAATTCACTGTTGACAGAAAGTTAACTTCTCATCTTGTTTACTCACATCTGCTTACAACAGTGACTAGCTCACCTGTGAACTTGGGTTTTCTAATGCTTCCCCTTAGAGGCAACTCACTCCAGAACTGCTGCAGGTATCAAGCCTCCTGTGTGCCACTAGAGGAAAGCTCTCCACATTAAAATGGGTGCCATCCCCACCTCACCTGGGTACAGGCAGCTGAGTTTCTTCAGGGGCAGTGAGGAGGAGGATTTCTTGGACCTTGCTTTTGGCGGTGTAGGGACGACAGCGGCAGCTGGAGGCTCCGTGCTCTCGCTGGGCAGGTAGGTTTGGTAGCCATGCTCAAAAACAAACTCTGGGGCAGAAACTAAACACACAAAAACTTCATGTGAGAGCATTAACTTCTCTAATCAGATAAAAAAAATACTGTCTAGTTTCGTGAATTCTCTATTCTGGTTTTTTTTCCAACAACATTCCTGTTCCTGGGTTGCTCTTTACCTGGGGGAGGAGGAAAGGGAAAAAGTTTTTCTCTTCCAAATACCAAATAAAGATATATTTTTTTTTCAACTCTGTCTGTGCTACAGCCCAAATTGGAAAAAAAATCATTATTTATATGGCAAATGTTGTCAAAAGGCATCACACAAATTATTTTTGTAATTGTTAAAAAAATTCAGCCTCTTTCAACTCTACTTGTTTTTAGCTGTTACTCACAAGAATAACAGGTGAAAATATCTCAGCCAAAGTAACAGCTTTTAAATCAATTAACCAACACTATAGCCCAAAAGGGCAAATGGATAGAACTGTCCTCATTTTAAAGATGAGTAAATATGAAGCAGAAAAATGACTCACCCAAAACCCACACTGAGTTGAGGGATTATAATACAAAAATTCCTGGAAGTGGGCCCTGAATTCAGTTTGTTTCACTGCTCTTCCAGATTCCCTGCCTTAACCTGTCTATCCAAATTAGAGTCAAATAATTTGGGGTTTAGCAAGGTCCCACACCAAAATAAAACAAAACTATATATAGAAGGGCAAACCTTCACACATGGAACAAGATCCTAATTTTATTTAAATGTCTCCAGGATCAGGACCTCACTTGAGTCTTCACACAGGCAGAAATTTTGAGTAATATTTTTCCTGCCAATTAGTTGTGGGAGCAATGCTAGGGAATGCAGTGTTCTCACATAAAAAGGTCTGGATGGGAGCCTGACAGCAATTCTGTGTGTGTTTTCCATCTAGAGCATTCTTAAAAAAAATAAAATGCATAGTAATTTCAGTATTTTTTGTAAGTATCGACAATTTTAATTAATTTGCACAAGCTGGTTCCGCAACACAACAGACTTGAGCAATTCTCTGAGAGAACTTGTACCTCAATTAGCAAATTAAGCAATTATTGTTAGAAGAAACCAAAGAAGGCAGCACAGCACTATTTAATTTCCTTGGTTACATGACAACTGATGTGAAAACTGTTATTTCAGCTGGGTGATGGGGACACAGGGACAGAGGGCTGGCACCTGGCAGGTGACATGGAGGTGCCTGTGATGGCTTGTGCCCCTGTGATGGTTGGGTAGCTGTGCAGGTTTGGGTACCTGTGCAGGGTTGGGGGCACCTGTGAAGCTTTGTGTACCCTGTCATGGTTTGGGGGTACCTGTGCAGGTTTGGGTACCTGTGATGGTTTTTGCACCTATAAAGCTTTGGGTACCTGTGACGGTTCGGAGGGCACCTGTGAAGGTTTAAGGGTGCCTGTGATGATTTGGGGGTACCTGTGAAGGTTTGTGCACCTGTGATGGGTTGGGGGTACCTGTGAGGGTTTGTGCACCTGTGAAGCTTTGGTTACCTGTGATGGTTTGTGTCTCGGAGGCGATGGTCCTGCTCGTGCTCTGAGCCTGTGTGCTCGGCACGGTCTCCTCGGACACGAACTGGACGGTGCTGGTGGCGCCGGCCGTGGCACTGGTGAGCTGGCAGCCGCTCTGCTTGTGCCCCACGAAGGCGTCCAGGTTGTTGAACTGCTGCTTGCAGATGCCGCAGATGTGGATGTCGGGCGTCAGCTCCACCAGCACCGTGGTGCTGCCGGGGACTGCGGGGACACGGCGCGGTCAGCTCGGCCCGGGAGGCGGTGCTGGGCGACACCGCTCCGGGTGGCACAGGGACATCCCGGTGCCCGGGACCCCCGAGCTGCGGGGACCCCCGGGCGGGGGGATGCAGCCCCAGGGGGCTCGGGGTCCCGCGGGGACACTGCCCAGGGGCTGCGGCACCGCTGCACGGAGCCCTCCGGGGACACACGGACAGCGCCCAGAGAGCGGGGACAATCCCCCGGGACACACGGACAGCAGCCAGTGAGCGCGGACCAGCGCCCGGGACACACGGACAATCCATATGGGCAATCCCCCAGGATCCACGGACCACTGCCCGGTGCCCATGGAGCACCCATCCCGAGATCCACGGAGCGCCGCCCGGCCGCCCCGGCCCCGCTGCCCCCGGCCCGGCCCGGCCCCGCCGGCGCCCGCGGCGCTCACGCAGATTCCCGGGTTCCCCCCCCGCCCCCCAGCCAGGTTCCCGGGCTCCGCTCCCGCCCGTTTCATGCGCTACTCAGGTTTCGGGGCCCTGGCAGGCCCCGGCTCCCCCGCGCTGGCGCGGCGCGGGCCCCGGAGCGCGCATGGCGCAGCACTTACACTGCACGGGGCCGGGGAAGGCGGGCGCTGCCCCCGCCCCGCCGCGGTTCATGGCGGCCCCGCCGCCGCCTCCTGCGCGGGCCGAGCCCGCCGGCACCGGCACCGCTCCCCCAGCTCGGCCGCCGGGCGCCGGCGGATGTGCGGGAGCCGAGCATGCTCAGTGGCGGCCGCGAGGCTGCGGTGCTGCCGGCCGTCAGCGGCCCGGGCAGGCAGGGCCGTGAGGCGGCGGAGCGGCGGCGGTGAACCCCGAGCGGTGCCCGGCCGCAGCCTGAACCCCCGGTGTGCTGGTGCATTATTTGCTGCGTTATTAATAGGACACTATCAATGGGATGTGCTAAATTAACGTAGAGAAGATTCAGATGAGCTGAGCCACTGCGGCACGGCAAAGAGGAATTCTGCGCCCTTTCCATGTCTCCTCCCTGCTGTCCTGCAGAAAGGCTCGCCCAGGAGCAAACTGCGCTGCTCGGGTCCCTGTGCTGTGCTTCCCACCTCGGGAATTTCCCAGCACGCTGCAAATGTGGGAATTCTCAGCTCTTTTCCTTCAGGGAGAACATGAGGTGGGGCCGAGTTAATGCTTTTCTTAGGGATTGCTGAATTTGGTAAGGGCTGTGCTAGGAAAGGTTTTTCAGGTGGTGGCAGCTCTGTGTGGTTAAAAGCAGAAGGGAAAAGGCACAAGCAGCAGAAGCAGCGGTGGCTGGGCAGGCGCCTGGGGGCCAAGGCCTTTGGTGTCCCAGGGGAATTGTGACTGTCAGATCCCTATCTCTGAGCTTTGCTCTACAGGGATGAGCAGAAGAAGAAAAGCCAGTCACCGGCACTGACTTCAACACAACTCAGAGCTTGAAATATTGAAGAAATTGTTGCAGAGAACAGCAGCTTTCAGACCCACAGCTGCCCACAGAAGCTCCTGACATATGGCCCTGCAAAACAGAATTATGGAAGGACCGGGATAAGAAGTTGTGCCAGGGGAGGCTCAGGGTGGGCATCAGGAGGAATTTGTCGTTGGAAAGGGTGGTGAGGCTCTGGCAGGGGCTGTGCAGGGAGGTTTGGAGTGCCCATCCCTGGAGGTGGCACTCGGTGCTCTGGGCTGGGGACAAGGTGGGGATGGGGCACAGCTTGGAGGGCTTTTCCAGCCTCAGTGATGATGGAATTCTGGCTTTGGCACAAATACTGCAAACACTGTTATTATCTCATGAATAACTAATAACTCTCCTAGCCCAGGACTTTCTGGATGCTCTGGAGGAGTTCTCCCTTGCCTGGCTGAGGATTGATGTCTGAGAGTGTAGCACTGCACCGAGGGCTTGAGTCATGGAGCAGAGCTGTGCTGAGATCACACTTGACACGATTTGCAGCCTCTGAGGCATAAATCAGTGTGCATGTGTAATGTTCCTCACCCTTAACCCCGCTGACATGAAAATACTGCACTGCTCTGGGCTCCCCACAAGTGCAGTGCAAGCAAACAAGGCCCAGAAACGACAAATGTCAATCATGAGAGACAAGGGAGAAGGAAATCAGAGGCATAAAAAAGTCAGAGCTCGTCAGAGCCTCGGAGACAGGCCTTCCCTGCACAGTTTGGACAGCTGTGGCCTCAGTGCTCTCCTGGAGACAGGACAACAAGAAATGGGTGGACTTTTGCCTTCATGCAGAGCTTCCATCCATCTCCTGTCACCCCAGACCACACAGGAGCAGCGGATCCCTCCCTGAGCTCAGAGAAAATGCAGCCCAAACCTGTGCAGGTGCTGGGAAGAGAGGCACCTGTTCGGGCAGCCAGGAGAACAAACCCCACCCTTGGAATACGACACCATTCATTGTTCCCTTTGCCTTTCACGGCAGATGGAGGAGGGTGTGTTTGAAAGAGAAAGAGAAAAACGCATTAACTAGCAGTGTAAATGAATAAACGATCAGGATATACCGATAAGATGCAAAAAACCCTCAAAACCCATCTGTATCCTAGGGAAAGAACAGAGACTTGGTTACAAACCTGAGGTCACTGAAGAGGGAGAGCTCTCTCCTGAAGGCCCTGGTGCAAGATCATCCCAAGTGAGCTTGGAAATGTGGCCTAGGGGACAGACAACAAACTGAAATGTCAACTGTAATTAAAACTTAAAGGTATTGAAGGTGGAGACAAACAAATGACAGATTTGGAGAAAAAACTTAAAGATTCAATCCCCAGTTTTTAGCATTTTGATGGATAATGACACACACAGAGCAACATAAATGCTCTGAGCTTAAATTAATTATGTTAAAATAATAGGTAATTTGTCTCTGTGTTGAGAACATATAATTATGATGATTTTTTCCAAATGTTTTAAAATAATGTCATTTCAATTCATAATGCAGGGTAGGGATTTTGCTGCTCAGTGTATTTGCTGTTTATACAATATTTTCAATGCCATTGCTTTCCTGTACAATAAATAAAGCCAAAACAATCAGTTAGTACCCTAAGATATTCCTTACTGCTGTAGGAACTGTAAAATAAGTCAATATGAAAATGTTATTCACTGCAATGGCACATTGACAACTGTGATTAAGCCTCAAACGAATACTGGAACAAAGTAGAAATGTATTTTTTGTTGAGTTGTTTAATTCTTCACTGTCAGGACTCAGGCCCAAAGCCACCCAGGGGAAATGACAGGCGTTTATGGGGTTAAATGTGCCTCAGTGCCTTTCCCCCCATGGAAAATGTGCAGTTGGGATAGAAAAGGGATATTATTTCAGGGCAGAATTTAGCTTCCTGCATCTCTCATCTCTTTGCATTTCTCTCAATTTTTTTTTTCCCTAAATGCAAATTGGCTGCTCTCATATGAGCAGAATTTGAAAACAAACTCACATGATGATGATGATGATGGTGGTGATGATGAATATGTCACACCTGAAAATGAACTCCTTAATTTATGGAATATATTTCAGCACTTTTTGTATAAATATAAAAGCACAGTAAAACTCCACTGGGATGAACATGATAACAAATAAATGCTGAATCTAAGGCTGTACAGCTCCAGTCTCACATTTAGTCATTTTTATGATTATATTTGGGTTAAAAATGGAAAGCAACACCAGCAGAGGGACTCCCTTGATACTCCGTGGAGCTCTGCCTGCTCCCTGGCAGGGCATAGAGGTAATTTTATTCTGGAAGCTTTTGAATGCTTTACAAGTAATAGGAACCAAGTGGGAAAACCATATTCCATATTTTAGTTCTGACATCCTCATAGAAAAGAATATAGAAAAAAAAATTAAAGATTCAAAATAGTTGCCTGTGATTCAGTACCTAAAGGCTTGGTGGTGTTTTTCAGGATTCCCTTGGGATGTGTAAATGCTTCGGAGCTGGGAGTACCCACGGGAGCTGGAGTCACTTTTGCCACTTCATCAAACTAACGAGCCTTTGAGTGATGCTGTTCCCAGGTTCAGCTCTACTGGGGGGGAAAGCAGAAAACCAAACTGAAATTTAGACAGAATGGAATTCCTAAGAGCTGGGACAACCAGGATTTATTAATCCGTGCACTCCCAAGCTTACAAAAAATAATCTTCTGCCTTCAGTTTTGCTCTATAAATCTTGCCCTCCTTCACGAGGTCTGTGCTTCCAGAAGGCTGCTGAGCTCTGGGACAAGCAGTGCCTGTCAATGAGGCACAGAAACACCTTTTGGGGTCAGAGATGGGGTGTTTCACTGGCAGGGACAGCAGCACTTCTCATTTCCTGCCTGTTAGAGCAGCCCTCTCCAGCTTCTAACTGACAGGATTCCCTCACTGAATGAGCTGCTGGTAGATACAAAGAGAATTCCTTTTGTACTCCCTAATTATCCATCAGTTATTACATACCACCTCCCACAGCACTGGAGCTACAGGAAGGGAAGCCCTGTCCTGAGTTTAGTGGGATTGTCCAGGTGAGCAGGAGTTGAATCTCTATTTATGCTACTCTAGATGACATTTGATAATGTTAGAATGATGGACAAAGTATAGGAGGCACTTCTTTTGTGTGCAGATTTTAATTTACTCAGATATGGCACAGAGAACTAGTGTGACTGCACACATTCTTCATCAGAAATTAATTTGAGCTTTGCTGTTGTACAGAGCATCCTGGGTATTCCAGCTAAAAAAATCTGATTTACTGGTCCTTAGTTAGCAGGTGTTTGGCTTGGTAAGTCCTGGTGTGAAGAAAATAATTAATAATAGTAATAATAGTAATAATAATAGTAATAATAATAGTAATAATAATAATAGTTTTGTTTTAGTATCACAACTCAATGCTGCTATTCATGAACTCTGTATCACCCACTACAAAAAAAAAAGAAAAAAAAAGAAAAAATAATCTTTCTGAAAAAAAGGCGCCTGCTTTGTGTTCGTGTCACAAGATATTGGTACTTGACTTTTTCAGGCACTGAAAAGATCATGAAAAGGGTAACAGAGATGAGAGGGTTTGCTATTAGAATAATGTCTGCATGCAGAAATGACAGCCAGGGAAATACTATCTGAACTTCAACTGCTGCTCATTGTCATTTTACAATTAAATCTTTATCAGGCTAATATTCCCCGTGGTCAGATGTGTTTGCTTTCCAGGAATCCTGTAAAAATTCATTCATCTGTGAATTTTAGAGAACGTGGCCGGGTATTCATGGAGAGCAGATTTTAAATGTGCATTGAAAACTTCACCATCAAATCTGTTTGGTCAAGAGGCAGAAACAAAAGAGAATCTTCCTGAAGAAGGTAGAATACCAAGTAAATAAAATATATTTTCTCTTAAAGCACTGCAAAATAAAATGTATCTCCACAAGCTATTTTTCTATAGTGGAAAAAAAATCTTTTTATAATAATCTTGGAAATGGGTCAAAATGCAGCATCTGTTTGATACAGAAAATGATTAACCCCGATGTGCTGAATGACCCACCTGAAAGATCTTCCAGTAACGATAAAACCGTGCTGAAAATGAACCTTTCATAACTAACACCTCCTTTTACAGCAAACTGAGCCCCTGCTTCTGGTTATTTTCCATGGTTTAAAAGATGACAGAGGAAAAAGCAAAGCGGCTGGGTGTTTCCAGTGTTTTCCGTGGGAGATGGATGGGAAGCGGTATCGGGGCAGCTTACCTTGCCGCTGCGGAGCGCTCGGAGCTCTCCGGGCGCTGTCCAGGAGAGGGTGCTCTTTGGCTGGCTTTGGCGTTTGTACTCCTTCTCCCGAGCCCCTGATCCGACTGGGGGTACTTTGAAATCTCCTTCCACACGCTGTTTTATTTTAGGCTCATTAGGATGAAATCCCGTTTTAAATAGCACAGCCTAGCTGTGAGAACTTCGGTGCCAGCAGAAATTCTTGCTCAGCTGTGTTGAGCGGAACACCGAGGAAGTTTAAATTCCAGAGGTCCTTTGTGTCTCCTGCCTGGCTGCTACCTGGCTCTTGTGACAGAAAGGTGACTTCAGCTAATAGACTTCTGTTCCCTGGGGTCTTCAGAAAATCCTCGGGAAAATGAGAGGCACATCCTGCAAGGATATTTCTGGGATTGCTCACATAGGGAAAAAATATCTCAGCAAAACAAAGAAATAAATCCTCCTCACACAGCAGTTGTTCTGTTTAAGATAACCTGAGTGTTATTACCTAATTAACAGCCTCGCCCTCCTTGCAGGTGATGTTTACCTGCATTTGGGAAGGGAGGAGAGGGGAGTTGGCAGTGCCAGGCTAGAGCAAACCTCCTCCCGTGCTCCAGCTGCCATTCCAGGTCCTTGTCCCTGCTCCTGTGGGGACATTCCCACCTCCAGCACCTGGGCCAGCCCTGGAAACGCTCCCTGCCCCACTGGATTTTGTGAGGTCCCTGGCTGAGTTTGGGTGGCAGGGCTGGAACACCCAGAGCTGGCTGGGCCATGGCAGGACCCTTCTGCTTCCAAGGGAATTCTCACCCTGCTCAACTGGGATGGGTGAAACAGGGACAATGACACACAACAGCTCCTGCTACCCTGTGACAGTCACCCCAAAACAGCTCCTCGGGAGGGCAGGGCCTCTGCCAGGTCTGGGTGCACATTCCAGCAGCAGGGCAAGGAGATCTCTCCTCTCCTGCAGGGTCACACTGAGGGTTTGGGGATCTCTCCTCTGCTGCAGGGTCACACTGAGGGTTTGGGGATCTCTCCTCTGCTGCAGGGTCACCCTGAGGGTTTGGGGATCTCTCCTCTCCTGCAGGGTCACCCTGAGGGTTTGGGGATCTCTCCTTTCCTGCAGGGTCACAGTGAGGGTTTGGGACGCCTTGGGGATCTAATGGGAGTTAGCATCTCTTTGTGGAGGGGTTTGTATTGAAATTCCCAAAGAACTCAAGCCCTCCAGCTGTTTCACAGAATCATCCTGGCTGGAAAAGCCTCCCAGAGCATCCTGTCTGATCCCCAGCTGGCCACCAGCCCAGAGCACAGAGAAGTGAGCAGCCTTTTCTGGGATTTCTGGCACAAACCAGCTTTGGGGGGCTTCCCATGACCAGTGTCTCTTTTTCCACTCCACAGCCCTGGCCTTGTCTGTGCTGTGGATGGTGCAGCTGCTCTGTGTGCAGGTAAAACAAAAGGTTTTAATTAAAAGTGACACTGCTGCCAGTGATAGCCCTGGTGAAAGATACCTGAGAAGTGTGGAAGCCACTGTAGGGTCCTGCCCTCCTGCTTGCATCCCAGCATCCATGTGCTTCCCAAGCTGGCAAGAGAAAACATCCCCTGGATTTTTTTTTTTTAAATGGAAAATAACTTTTCTGACTAAAATCATCCTGCAAAACATACAAACAAATATTTGTAATGCGAGTTTTGGCCAAAATCTAAAGGGGAAAAAGGTCATTGAGAGCTCTTGAAGCTCTCAGCAGACAAGGACATTGTCCATCAGTTCCCAGCTTTTCAGGGGAACAGAAAGCAGGTTCACAGATGTAACTTTTCCAATTAAAAATCAATTTTTGCCAGAAAGCCGCTCTGATTAGTTTTAATGAGAGGTAAGCAATCGTAAATGACATCCTGTGTCTACAAATTATGCGTTTGGGCTCAGAGCTGCCCTGCAGCCTCCACTTAACACCACGAGGACCTGGATCAGCGCCTTGTTTTGTAGCGCTGTGACATTTCAAGGATTCGCAGGAGCCGGATTTCTGCAGGGCACTGCCCATTAACCCCGCCTGGCAGGGCAGGGAATTCTCAATTACTCCGTGCCACGTGCCCTCTCCCCATCTGCATTTCCATTTAAAGCTTGGCTTTTCTGCTCCGAAGGAATTAAAATCCTTACCGGGAACCGTGGCACCGGTGGGTTTGTGTCCTGTCGTGTGCCAGCGTTTGGGGCTGTGCTGTGCAGGAGGGAATTTCGGGAGGGACCCAGCAGTATTTCACCCGAGTGCTGCCCCATGTGGACTTAATTAGCCCCTAATTTCCTAATGTGTGTCGGAGATGAAGCTCAAATGCTCCTAAACTGTGGGGAAGAAAACACGGCTTAAAACGACATTTTCTCCCCAACTCAAATTTTGTGCACTCAGCCAACAACAAAAAAGTTCTATTCCAATTACTTTGTTTCTAATTGTAAATATAATTATGAGTGCATAAACCGAGCTGTTGAGGCGTGCATTTAATTCTGAAACGTGAACTCATATTTCTACCAACGTATTGCAGGGAAAAGTCAAGCAGCAGAGTTTCCCACTGATAAGAAACTGCAAAACTTTCATATCTTCATTTTTCTGATCACTTTTGTTTGCTTCTCCTCAAGAAGTGACTACATTCAGAGTAGAAAAACCAAACCACCAAGGATTTAATAAATGATTTGAAAATATTCTGGAGAAGCCAAGTGATTGACTTCCTTTGGTGTCCCTGATCTGCCAGCTGGAGGGGGGATGCTGGGCACAGCAGTGAGGGGACGAGGGCTGGACACTGGCCTGTGGCCACAGCCAGTGCCAACATTTGTACATTTTTCTATGTTTTATGCTCTTCATTGTACAGGCAGAGCCAGAATGATAATCCCAGCCTGGAGGAGTTTCCAGCTCCTGTAGGATCAAACTCTGGCTGATCAAATCCTGTATGATCAAACCCACTGAATTTCCTTTCACAACTTTGCTTTTTCTTTTTTGAATTGAACATTCACCTGCCGAAAGTTCTCTGAACCCACGATCCTCCCCTGACACCAAATCCCACAAATTTGGAAAGTGCTGTAATCTGGGGGGCACACGAAGGAAATTCCAGAGACTTGGTCAATTCTTAGCCCTAAACCACTGAGTGTGCAGTGACAGCTGTGATTCCTGCATTGTTCTGAGATCCCTCTGAATCTCTGGGATGAACAGCACAGGAGAAGCCTCAGGATGAAGATTGCACCTTAAGGAGCAAGCGCAGCAGCGGCACTTTATAGATTAAGGAGCTGCAGAAGAGAGCAAACCCCAGCAGGGCTGGCCGTCCCCTGGTCCCTCCCTGCCCTGCTCCAGGGGCACCAGGAGGATCCAGGGCTGCCCTGCACAGGGCACTGAGCACAGAGGGGCACAGCCTGTCTGCTAAAAACCCTGCAAGGCAGCTGGGAGCTGGCAAAGCCCGGCCCACAGGGACGTGCAGAGCAGGGCAGGCAGCAGGAATCAGCGCAGCAGCTCAGCCTGACACGAGTTCTGATCTGCTGAGGAGCTGAATGGATTCAGGCTATGGTTGATAAGCTTATCTTGAAGTAAGACAGAAGCTGGGCTGCTGGAATTCCTACTGTTGCTCTGTCATTATACAGCTGAAAGTCAGGAACTGTCAAATGACATGAATAATATCTGTCCATATTTAATCCAGCGAGCTGCTGACAATTGCCTCTCACCCTTCCCCTCGGTGCACGAGCTCCTCCAAAGGGTTTGGAGCGATCACACTGAATTTAGGCAAATCTGTAGCTGCAGAACCATGCTCCAGATAAGAACCTCACTGTGTCTAAAATGGAGAAAAAGAGGAGATAGCAGCAAGCACAAGAAACTACGGAGATAATTCTTCCTGGACCACAGCAAGGAAAAATGTTGGAGATTGTGCTGACACTGGTGACGTTACAAATGCTATGGGCTGAGGATAATGCAGAGCAGACTCTTTTCCCCCCTCCCCATTTCAAAACAATCACATTCTATCTTCTTATAAGATATGAGGAAGATTGTTATCTCACATAATGAAAAGCAAATGACAGGCAGATAAACTTAGGAGCTGTTTATAAAGCCTTGTACAGTATTCTCCATGGTACACAGATAAGGAAATCACATAATTGAAATGGCTACAAACAGCATTAAAAAGGCATAGAAGAGGAAAATGAGGAGATCAAATGCAGAAGGCAGACAAATTTCAGATTACTGATGGAGGCATTTGGGCAAGGCACTCCTCTCCTCGTGGGAGCTGAGCACCTCCTGTTCCTGCAGGCACATGCAGCCTGAGCTCCCAGCCCCATTTCCCTCCTTCCCTGTCCTAACCCATCCCAGGGACCCCGAGCTGTGACACTTTGGCTCCTGGAACAACCCCCAGCTTTACCTTTCCTTCGCCATTCTTTGCCCTGTCGTGTCTTCAGAGATGTCCTTGTGCCTCTTCTGAAAGCACGAGTGGAAGGCTCCGGCTGCTGCTTATTGTTCTCTGCAGAAAAGGGAGAAATTCAAGTCCTTTGCTATCTGAGTAAACAACAAAGTGTTTTCTGAACTTTCTCAAGCACAGAAATACCATGGAAATGTTTTCAAGCGTAGGTAGAATAACAGCGGAGGAGTTTCTGCTCTGAGGCAGATTTAAATGGAAACCTCATGGTTAATGTGAGATTTCCTGGATGTCCCAGACCCCCCAGACCTCAGCCAGGGGCCCCTGTCGTGTGTTCCAGTGCAGCATCTCCCAGGAACTGGAATTCAGGTCACACTGGAAGTCCTTACACTGCAATAATCTTCCCTAATTAGAGGAGGAAAAAAGAACTCAGCTGGACAAATGAGCTAAAATCAGGAGAATCTTGAACAAACATCTCAAGCATTAATCATTTATAGAGAAAGAAGAAGAAAATCATCAAAATAATTGAGCAATTGCAGACAAATGTCACAATGCCTTGTATTGCCAAAATCTCATCATTGGAAATGTATACGTCTGATTTCCAGGTTTATTAATGAAACAAAAAGGCATCTACAACAGATAAATAATACATCATATGGAATTCACACAGTCTATTTATAATAGAGATCAGTGACACCTATCAACTCACATTAAATCACATCATGCAGATTTTGCCTCGTCTGCACATTGTCAATCTCTGCTTCCTCTTTCCCTGCCGTGGTGACAAAAAAGTCACTTGAAAAGAGTTGTCTCCAAAATCCCTGCAAGAACGTTTAAAAGAGCAGCAAACCCAGGCAGATTGGTGGCTGGGAAGGTGCTGGCTCACCCCACAGTTTGCCCAGGAGCCGGCTCTGAGGGCACAGCAGGGACTTGGCTCACAGATTGGGAAATCAGGGTCACACCAAGAATCGAGGCCATGGGATGAGTCAGTGGCAGGTCTGGGAACAGAATTGGGGTATCAACCTTCTGAGCTGCAAAGCTGAATTGTCCTCCATCCCTGACCTGCGCCCTGATGGAAAAAAACATGGAATGAATTGGGTTCTGCAAAAGAAGTTTGAGTTTTTACAAGCATCACCATTAAAACATAGCGCGCGCTTAGAAACATCCCTCAAAAACAACATAAATAAGTTATTCTGCAGAAGAATTATTTACCATGAGAAGAGATAGAAGTTTATAAACCAGCTCAGAGATCTGCAGAGGAAACATTCTCATTGACATCATCAGAACTGGGGGCTGAGGAGGCTGAAACCCCGGGATTTTGCATGCAGCTTCTAAAATATAATTAGTGATCTAACATCGACAGACGTCACTGGCTGTGGTAATGTCTGTGGCAAATAAATAACAGTGGAACACAATAAAACTCCCTGTAATGTACTCTGCTGTAATATTGATGGCAGCATATGGCAAACATCTGACAGCTGTTGAACAGATGTGGCAATTAGCAAACCTTCTGGCCATGCTGGTGGGATTATTATGCAACACGTTCTCCAGGAGAAGCCCTGGCTCCCTGCTCTGGGAGTCTGCACGTGGGCACTGCTGCTCCCAGGTCCCTTCCAGGGCTCGTGCCCCAGGCCCACTCCTTCCTCCCAACCCCAATTTTTGTTTGAGTTGCTGCCTCATAGAGGATTTAGAGAAATCCCGAATTTAAACAAGAACAATATCAATTCAGCAGTGGAGCAGGTACTTCAATTATAATAGCTAATGGACAAATTGAGAGATAAAAAGACTTTTCTATCATGTTGAAATTCAATGAACAGTTTTCAATTAGGCTCTAAGTATAAAAGGGGAAAAAAGGAAGATACTTTTCCTTGATGTTAACATTGCAGGAGAAGATGAGAGTAACTTCACTTTTTCATTATACAGAAGAGGTGCATATAATGATGCATATTTAAATTATAAATCAGGTCACTATCTGCCAAATGAAAGCAATATCAATTAGAGCTGGGGTGGATCAGGCTTTAAAACTTCTTATATTTAATGACAAAAGTATGACTGTTACCCTCACCCAGCCAACAAAGGGATAATTTAAGGCAGTAAGAAATCAAAGAGTGATGTCACAAAAATAAGCCCTCACAGCTTTTTGGATGGGATTATTATAATTAATAGACTTCCAATGACTTTTTAAAATATTTTTTTGCAGGTTATGGGCTTTCACAGAAGCATTTATTGCAGGCATAAAACATATAAAGCTCTAAAGAGTGGGTTTGAGTAAGGTTGACTTGAGGGTCCTTAGCCTTTCTACTCCAGTAATTCCTGTAAAATCAGAGTTTCATTTATAGGCTCAATTTATAACGTTGAATTTATGCCAGTTCATCTGATATCAATCATGATAATAGCATGATCTATTGTATGTCACTTGTGCTAATGCAAATTAAATATCATTACATTACAAAAAAGCCTTATGTTAAAATAACACAGAGTGTGTAACTTGAACCAAAAAAATTAAGGATGAATTAGCAATTTGGGCTGATCATATGTACAGATAATGAAGGTAAACCCTTGCATATCTTATATATAACATTATATAGATACTGAAAAAAGGAAAGCTAAGCAAAAAAATAAAATAGATTAAGGTTTGTGTAGCAAGATTAACACTGATTTTCCCTCTCCATTGTAGTTAAGGTCAAGTAGTGAGCAGTTTATTATGTTCCTTTAAACCACTGTGGTTTTAAACCTCTGGCTTTGACACGGGAGTCCTGGGAACCAGCTTTTAAAAATCTTCAGATTTGCAAATGTCGTGGTTTGAATCCCCCTAGTCTTTATAAAATACATCCTCACACACTCATCATGGTAGCTGTGCATTTGGGTATAAAACTCTCCAGTTCAGGGCAGCTGAAAGGATATGTACAGCCAGGTAAGATAGTGCTGGGGTTGAATATAACCGAAGATGTTGTTGAAAATAAAAATATTCCCAAACCTTCTGAACCCCCATCCAATGCTGCTGTCCTGGGGCCTGGGAACCTTCATGGAAAAAAGCAGATAATTTTTGAAGTCACGGCTGCTCCAGTGAAGCTGAGATTGGCTCGTGTTGTGCTGGGATCCCTTTCTGTTCCTGGCTCCTGGAAGGAAGGGAACACCCAGCACAGTCCTGGGAAGGAATGTATCAGTAAATGATCCACACCTGGATCAGTAAATGATCACACTTGGTCCCACATCTGATTAACTTTAATCTGCTCACATTATCAAGTTCAAACACGTGGATGTGGCTGCCAGGTTGTCCTGGTTGTACCAAAAAAAGCTCAGTCCTTGGAAGGAGGAGAGCTCCCAGCCCAGCCCAGCCCTTGCAGTGCTCTGTGGCTTTTTGTGCCAGGGTTTACATCTCTGGGCAATACTTTCTCCAAGTTTTGCATAATTACCTGCACTCCTTAGAGGTGGAGAGCAGAAACTCAGGAGATCAAGCCTGGCACGAGGCTTTGCACATCTCCTGGTGCACACAGCAGCCTGATCTGCAGAAGCATATTCATTATTTCACATTTTTCCTCCTTCAAATGGTGGCACTGCTTGTTTCAGAAGCAGAGCTGACACTCTTCACTGCTCATCGCTACAGATGTTAGAGAGATTCTTTAATGTTGGAAGGAAACACAAACCTCCTAATGGAGATCTTGGCAGCTAAGTGAAAGGAAAATAGATTGTTTTAAAATATATTTATAGGTCTTTTAACACATATATACTGTGACAGTGATCTGGGAGTTTAAAAAGTCTATTATTAAATTTGTTTTAACACCTCTGTTTACAAAGGTTTGTGTGCTGCTTTCATTGCCTGCTTCGTGTACTAAAATTCCAGGTTTTCCATTGCATTTGGACAAACCTCAGCTTATTTTCATGGACCTCTTAGAAACTTTATCCCAAGTTAAAATAAACCCAGTGCTCGTGCTGGGTTTAACCCTTTGCCACGAGATGAAGCCCAGTGTTTACAGATCCAGAAAGGTCTTAGATCTTCATTTACATTTCTATCTGATAATTTGAAGCCTGTCTGTGGCACAGCAATCCCCGAGGTGAGCAGTAAATGATCCACACCTGCCCCTCACACTGGGTCCCACATCTGCTCACATTGTAAAGTTCAAGCTGGTGGATGTGGCACCAAACCTTCATTCCCATTGCTGCCCTCTGCCAGGAGCCTCCAGGTAGATGGGGACAGGATAAACCAGGTGTGAGGTTTTTCATGGCTTTCCCTCTACCACCAGGCACTGGCTGGGGTCAGGGACAGGAAACTTCACCCACATGTCTGGTTCCAGGTGGAAATTCTGCTGTACTGAAATGGTGCCTTAGAAAATGCCAGGTTCTGAGGTGCCTTCCCATTCCAGAGGAGCTGACAGCCCCCATCAAACCCCTCTAAATGCACCCTGGATTTCCCATGAATTATTCAGTCTGCAAATAATTTATTAGGTGAATTTAACCCCCTTTTTCTGTTCACAGATTGCCCCTGAGCATCTTTCAGCTTTCTCTTTGAAATTATTAAGTGGGTATTTTTAATGAATAATTTTGAGGATCAGACTCTCCACGACACAGAACTGCTCAGATCTGTCTGAGGGGCCTCTGTGCTGCTGTTCAGGTGTGACAGGGCTGGGGGTTTGCCTCAGAAACCTCAGAAAAGGGTGAGGAGACAGGTCAGAGCTTCAGCATTTCTGCTTCTCAGAGCTTGGGAGATACCCCAGACACAGCCCTGGCTCCTGTGCTGCTCACCTGGCTGGGGAGCACTGGGAATGCTGTCCTGCACCTGCAGGGGGATGCCAACAGCTCTGGGGGTGCTGGACCCAAAACACAACCAGCAAAGGTCCTTGGAGCACCCTCAGAATGCAGAAATGAAAACCAGGGCTGGTGCTTTGGAGCTGCACAGACGGGGCCAGGACCATCTGCCAGAGGCGTCCCTGTCTGACAGGAGCATCAGGAGCTCTGAGAGCTGCTGGGAAACTCAGGGAGCAGCAACTCTCCAAAACCCCCAGGCAGGTCATGGAGCAGGCTTTGGCTTTGGCTTTGGCTTTGGTTTGGCTTTCGTGCCCTCCCAACTCATTCCATTCATTGGGAAATAAGAACAGAGGGAAGATGGGGTGGAAAAGAGCAGCATCAAAAGTGCCAGCACCAGGAAAAGATAAAACCAAATCAGTATTCAAATTACATGCGTGTCTCAATTTTGCTTTGTTATTGTGTCACTATTTTGAAAAGCCCAAATTATGCTCATAAAAACTTAAGCTATCCATACATATGTATGAAAGTGCTCAGCTTCAGCAGGGCTGAGACAGACAAATCTGGGAGTGGGATTCTTTTCAGGCTGTGAGAAGCAAATAATAATCAAGTGTAGTTGAGTTGTGTGAGATATTGGGCCTGGAACCACCTCCTTTGTCTTGCTCTCCTCCAGGAGACGAGGAGGAGTCTGAAGGAATTTTGCTGTCCCAGCTGGGGAATCCAGAATCCAGGACAGTGGCAAGCTGAATTCAGTGGCTGGGCTGGGCTTTGCCAACATCCTGCTGCAGTGACTCGGGTTTGTCCTGGCACAAGTTCCCCAGGAGCTGGGGATGGAGCAGCTCTTGTAGGATGGCTTGGACAAGTGGGGAATTCCAAACGTGTTCAGTTGTAAATTTGCAATGGATATGTAATATAAATAATAATGCTTTCTCCACAGGTGGATGATTTCATCTTGAAGACACTTTTTTCTCCCTGTTGTTTTTTTTTTTTTTTTGATGCTCTCTCTGCTCTCTCCTCTGGGAAAGGCTGAGGATTCACAGCTTCTCCCTCCTCCTCCTCCTGCCTTCAGATCCATTTCTGTACACACTTCCCACTGTTGGAAAGCCAGGGCTTGGGCCAGCCTGAGAGCTTTGACTCCCATCTGGAGAATTCAAGGAAAACCAGCAGAAATCTATAAAAGCACCATTGACAGGTTAGCTAAATGGACGTATTTCACCACTTTGCCAAACTTTTGTGACTGAATTGTCTTGGACTGCAGGCCCCAGGTTTGATTAGAGCCTTGTAAGATAAATATTCAATAATAACACCTGTAATAAAAATGGGGAACACAGTTCCACCCCTTCCTTCAGGAAAATTTTATCCCACTAAGTGATTGCAAAGTGGCCCCAATTCCAAGAGCCTCAGCTTCAGCCCTCAGCACATTTCTGGGGAAGATTAGAATATTCTCCCCATCCTGTGATGAATTAGCTCTGTTTGGTTGTATTTTTTGAGGGGGGCAGGGGGAATTACCATATCACTATATGCACAAGAGATCAAATGTATGATTAAAAATATTTATAATACTGATGTGGAAAAGAATGATATGTTAAACAGATAAGCGTATAATAATGCATGTCTTACCCATAAAATTTAATTTATCCCTTGGGCAGGGCATAAACTTTGCTCAAGAACAACATGTTTTCCATCTATAGATTGCAGAGCTAAACTGCTTAATTTTACAGCAAATTGATCACTGCTGTAATATTTCAGGAGCAAAATGATCCTCAACAGTCAGTTCAGTTTCAAAAGCCCAAATTTATAGTTCTGCCTCTGATTTAGTGATAAGGTTTTTTAACATATTGGGCATTTCATCACTTTCTATCGGGAGTCAGCGTTGCACCAACAAAGAAATATTTTTTGAAATCAACAACAACAACAATAAAAAAATGGCCATAAATAATATAGATCCAACTGACAGAGGAGTTTAATATTCCCTTCAGCCTGGGAGGAGATTACTCAGGCTCCTGTCCTTGTGCACACTCGTCCTGTACAGGGGACCTGCTGCTCTGCTCCGGGGCTGGAGTCGCTCCCAAATCCCTTCCCAGCTGCTCAGGAAACTATTCCACTCCTTTTCCCCAGTGGCCAAACTTCATTCCACCCAGAGCACATAAAATTTGGTGGATCTAAAGTTACTTGACACTTTTGATATGTTTAAAATAAATGTAGAGGGATTTAATGATGTGAAAGTTCATGACTCAGTAAAGATTGCTCCCTCGCCAGGTCTGAGGATAGACACCTATAAAATCAAATTATTATTATCACAGGAGCCAGGAGAAAAAAGTAGGCCCTGCTGAGCTCTATTCACAGAGTTTTTGCATTCATTATGCTCAGTCTAGTTATGAAACAAAGGGACCAGGTAGGCTGAAATCTCAGAAGGTTTTCTCAAGTAATTCTCTGCAGCAGCTTTTTGTGATTACTACAGTGAATTTTTAGAAATCCTATCCACGTGAAGAGGAACAAGAGATGTCTCCCTTGCCTCAGTGTGGCTGTGAGTGCTCATCCTTGAGCAGCACCCCCTTAATTAGGGACTCTGGCAAAGTGGAGGTGAAGGCAGGGCTGGGGTTTGCTCTCTTCAGCAGAGAATTCCTCACCACCTCTGGCAGGAGTGACTGGGAGCGCTCCCAGCCCAGGGCTGTGTGTGGTGCACAGGGCAGGGCTTGGCTGAGACCCTCTGAGTGTGGGGCTGAGCAGAGCAGCAGCTTCCCCAGCCCCCCAGCAGCTTCCCCAGCCCCCCAGCAGCTTCCCCAGCCCTGCCCAGCCCCACAGCTGCCCCGTGCCTGCTGGAGCTGCCTGGCAGCACTGTGGGCACATCCCTGCACACAGCATCCCAGTGGCACTTCAGCAGGACAGGGAACATCCCAGAGCATCCCAGGGGCACTTCAGCAGGATAGGGAATGTCCCAGAGCATCCCAGGGGCACTTCAGCAGGACAGGGAATCGCACAGAGCATCCCAGTGGCACTTCAGCAGGACAGGGAACATCACAGAGCATCCCAGGGGCACTTCAGCAGGACAGGGAATTGCACAGAGCATCCCAGGGGCACTTCAGCAGGACAGGGAACGTCCCAGAGCATCCCAGTGGCACTTCCAGCAGGACAGGGAATGTCCCAGAGCTGCTCCTGCCTTCCTGCAGGATCTGCACACTCAGCTGGACACAGCAAGTGGGGCCTTTGCCTGGGCCTGGTGCTCCTTGGGAGGCTCAGAGGGTGAAAGGTCTCTGTGCACAGTGCAGTGGGAAGGTTGTGCTATGTCATAAAAACAAGAGAAAGGGAAGGATCAAATGCCAGCAGGGTTTTTTTTGGTTTTTTTTTTTGGTGTGTGAGCAAAACAATAATTAAGGGTGCATATTTCACCTGCAATTATTTACAACTGGAGTTTAGATCAGGGAGCTGTGTAAGCCCTGCTGGAAGCTCCAGGCTGGAGTTTAGATCAGGGAGCTGTGTAAGCCCTGCTGGAAGCTCCAGGCAGGGCTGCAGAGCCGTGTCTGGCCACAGGCTGCTTGGCTGATGGCATTCTGCTGGGGAGGGAGTGCCAAGCACTCTGGCTCCCTTTACAGTCTGAGCAAAAGCTTTCAGCTGCAGCCTCAACTGATGTGAATGTTCTTCTGCAGGCAGAAATATCCATTTATTGTCCAAACATGGAGTCCCTCCCACACCTCTGCTACACAAATGATTCAGGAACAGGGTCCTTGTCCTCAACTTGTGCACTTTTACTGGGAATAGTGGATAAAAGGTGATTTATGTTAGGCAGTATTTCAAATATATTTTCTAAGATTCAAAATGCAGCTTTGGAAATACATGTAAGGTTTCTAATGGAAGAATGCACTCGAGGTTGTGAATCTTCCTTTAATTGCAGGGTTAAGTGTAGGAAATCCTTTAGCAATCAGTTGCAATTAAAGAAGAACTGTCTCTGCACAATTTCGTGGATTTGTTTTACTTCACATCATCTTTCTCAGGCGGTTTTCACATTAAATCCCTTCTTCAGGATTTAAGTTTTACAACTGTGCTCAGGGACCTGCTGAGTTCTCCTGCACCTGGGCGCCACAGTGAGAGACAGCACAGCAAGTGTGAAATCTGGGCTGTGCTCAGCTGAGCTCTGGAACTGTCCTAAGTATACATTATTCACAATTCAAATATTAATGATCACATAAATATCAGCCATGATCCTGGCTATTACTTTTGAAACAAACATTTTAATTTTCAGACATCATATTTGTTAAAGCTTATTTTGAGTAAGAAGGAGGGAGACAGACCCTTGTAAAGGTGTGTCAGTTCTTGCCAGGGTATCTTTGCTTAGCAAACACAAGGCACAGTTAGATTTCTTTTAGCTCTACAGTGTTCACCTGCTGAAACATTTACAATGCTCCTATTGAAAAAAAAAAGTGGTAGGAGGAAATAAAAAGCAAATGTGTGTTTTTGGATGGACTGGGGATGTCTAAAGTGCATGCCAGCAGGTAGAGTCAGATTTATGAGGCTGGGTTTTCGTGTGTGAGCTCCAGAGCAAACGCCAAGGGTCTGTCTGACCAGAGCAGGGGGATTGTGTGAGTGGCCTGGAAAATCACAAAAATCACAAAAATCACAAAAATCACAAAAATCACAAAAATCACATCCTCCCAGCACTCCAGCTTTGCTAGGAGCCCTTTCCAAATTAATCTGAATGGAAGACAAAATAATAAATTATAAAATATTAAGCACAAATGAGCCTTTTGACTTGTCTAGACAGTCTGGATCAGATTTTCAAGGGAAAGTCATGGATGCCAGAAGTCAGCCTGGTGCATGCAAACGGGTGGTTATTGCAGAGTGCATTTGCAGACACTGTCCCAGGCTCAGCTGCCAGCTCAGCCTAGCTGGCTTTTCCAGGCTCTCAGCACCCAGCCCTGCAGCCAGAGTCCCAGAGGGGCTCAGCTGGGGGGTCCCAGTAGGGTGGGACTGGGGGGCACCTGGCTATGCTGGGTCTTCCCTCTTTAACCAAAAGAAACAGAGCCCTGGTGGAAAGCACGGGTTTGGTGTGAGCAGTGAACCACAGAAACTGCCCTGGGCTGCTCTGCACCTGTGAGCCTGCCCTCTGTTCATATTGCCTAACCTCTGCTGGTGCTGGTCACTTCCCAGGGGACGAGGATCCCTCACTCACATCCCCACCAGGAGCAGGGAGTGACATCCTTCAGCCCCTGGCAATCTCTCCCCAGGTCAGAATCCCCACGGTGAGTTCTGGCTGCTCAGCCCCCCTGAGAGACAGAACCCCCCGAGGTGTTTGGGGTGAATGTCGGGCTTGGACCCTCCGGGGCTGCCCTGCTCTGGCCCTGCTGGGTTCTCTGCCCTGCTGGGATTTCTCTGCCCTGCTGGGGTTTCTCTGCCCTGCTGGGTTCTCTGCCCTGCTGGGGTTTCTCTGCCCTGCTCTGGCCCTGCTGGGGTTTCTCTGCCCTGCTGGGTTCTCTGCCCTGCTCTGGCATGTTGGGTTCTCTGCAGCAGGCACACACAGCCCTGCCTGGCACCTCACCTCTGCATTTTTCCTGTAATTCCTTCTGATGCACCTCACCACAGCACCTCCAGGCAGGGTTTGTGTTTGCTGCTGGGCTGCTCCTCCTGTCCTACATATGCCAGTAACTTTCTGCAGAGTCAGACTGTCTTCCCTGAAGAGTTTTCTGTTGTCATCACTTCTGAGCTCCACTCCAGTTGCTGCCCCTGTTAATTCCCTGGAAAAGCTGCTCAGTTTTGTGCCACCAGCAGGGCTGTGCTGGCTGTCCTCCATCAGCTGCCTTTGGCACACGACAGAAAACCCATTTTCTGAACATAAAACCCACACAATTTCTTGGCTGATAGATCACACACATAAATACAAATATTAAAATCTTAATTTGTTATTATCTGGCGGTGTGTGTGGTTTTGTGGAGATGCTCTTTGTTAAATATTGTAAATACCATAATTCCCCCCAGAACAAACACTTCCATTGCATTCTTTACATGTTTTTGTGCCCCTGCTTTTTCAGCTCTTTCAGATTTGTAACCCGGGACATTACAGGAGATTTTCATAGACACAAATGGAATTAAATGTCCAATTCAATTGACTTTTAATTGGAGTTGAACAACTAGAAAGCCTTTGAAGAACTCTGGTACACTGAACCTCTTAATTTACCCTGAACCTGGTTGTTGATGAAAATCCCAACTCCTCAGCTGGAGGGAGAAGTTTCTCTTTGCTCCAGTGGCCACATTATCATCCACAAATATCCAAAGTGTTAATTCAGTTCATATCTGGCTGAAAAACAGACTTGCTCTGATTTTGTACCTTATGGTCAAATACTAGAGAAATGCAGCTAAAATGAGCAGGAAAATCAATCATTTTAAAATCGTTCTTATTTTAGCAAGTAAGTTATTCTATGTTTCAGTCAAACCCGATTTCCTATTGCCAAAAATCTCCCTGTTTTGTAGTGGAAATGGACAAATGGAGATATTTTTAGTAAAAGGAATATTTTTGAAGTTATTTCTTGAAATTATAGTTGTGCTCATTAAGACAGACTTTAACAAAATCCAGTTGCTGATTAAAATAATTACAGAAACTTGCATAAATTTCCCCAGTTCTTTTTGATACATATAAAGATAAACAAACCAGACCTTTAATAGTTCAGAAAGGCAAACATCCAGCCCAAACCTGGTACCAGGGAGGAGTCAAAAAGAAAATTCCAATTTGCATCTCTGAGAAGACAATTGGGATTGTAGAGGTTCTGGCTCAAGTCATGGAAGATGTCCTAAACCAAGGATTACAGAAACACCTTTTTTCCCCCATTCTCTCCCATTTTTCTCTCCAGTGCTTCCCCTGTGGTATTTCTGCAGGGTGGTCCCTGAATGGTGGGGCAGGGGCTGAGCTCAGTCCCTGGCAGGGCAGTCCCCCAGGCTGGCACATCCAGTGCAGATTTCCCTTTCTGCCTTTGCATTGCACATCTCCTGCAGCAGATAAGGGGAGACAGATGCACTTTCACTGCCAAAGCCTCCCAGAGAGGCTGGGGTGGGAAGGAGATTTGGTGATGGTATCTGGAGCAGTTTGTCCCCTGTGCACCGGGCAGGATGGATTGCCTGATCAGTAATGATCCCTGATGGATGGCTGCTGGGCCTGGGCATCGCTTAGAAGGAGGATGATAATTCAGTTTTACTGATGCCACTGAAAGGGGAAGTTAATCTATTAAATTGTTTAGAAGTTTTACAATTCCCCATGAAGTGTTTAAAGCAGAGCTTCTCCACCTTTGCCACTGCCTGACCTGCTCTTTCCTCTCCTCCTCCTCTCTATCCATGCCTGGAGCATGGATTAACCTGCTGGCCTCCAGCAGAGCCTGCAGGGAGCCAAGGGGATCCTTCCCCTGCAGGGCCAGGAGGGATCTCATATACACATCAAAAGTGATGGGAACATTTCTTGTAGGGTTACAAATTACAGGGGCTGGAAATGGGAGGTGCTGGGGGTCACATTTAATGTCTTGGACTCTGTGGGGTCAGGGCTGGGCTCCCTGCCTGGCCAGGGAGCTCCTGCTCTGCCTCCACCTGCTCCTGGCCCTGCAGGAATCTCCTTGTGCCCAGCCAGAGCTGGGGGCACAGCCTGGCACCTCTGGGGGCTCTGGGTACAGCCCATGGGAGTCTGGCTCCCGTGCTCCTGGCATGGAACCATGGAGGGGTTTGCCTTGGAAAGGACCCTAAAGATCCCCTCACCCACCCCTGCCATGGCAGGGACACCTCCCACTGCCCAGCCTGGCCCTGGGCACTGCCAGGGATCCAGGGGCAGCCACAGCTGCTCTGGGCACCTGTGCCAGGGCTGCCACCCTGCCAGGAAAGGATTCCCTCCCTATCTCTATTCTAGCCCTCCTCTCTGTCCATTTGAAGCCATTCCCTGTGTGCTGTCCCTCCATCCCTTGGAGATCCTCTCTCCATCTTTGCTCTTGGCTCCTCCAGGCCACCCCGAGCTCAGCCCAGAGCTTCTCCTGTGCAGGTGAGCAATGCCAGCTGTGCCAGCAGAGCTGCTCCATCCCTCTGCCCACCCTGGAGCCTCCTCTGGGCTGCAGCAGCTCCAGCTCCTCCCTGGGCTGGCCCAGAGCTCCTCTCCCAGTGTTCCCAGCACTGACTGGTTTGGCACGGGGTGCCACAGCCACACCAGTGCCCCACAGCCCCTGCTGGGGACAGAGCAGGAGTGGCCTGCAGGGGACAGTTCCTGCCTGGAATGATGCTCTGTGTGCCTCAAAGCAAAACCTGAGCAGAGCCAGCCCAGCCCCAGCCTGATGAGGAGCAGGGACAGATGGAAATGAGAGGAAATTAGAATAAAAGAAATTAATATTTGACGTGTACAAGCATATGCACATAAATATAAATACATTTCTAGCTAAAATCAAATAGTTTTTCCCCAGAGTGAGGGAGCTGTAGCTGCTGCTTGGGTTGGGCTGTCACTCCTGGAGATGATTGCAGAGCCCCTCAAATTGCAGCACAGCCTTTTACCCACCCTGGTGCCACCCATCTTCCCTCTGTGTCAAATGTTGATTAGGGAGGTCTCTGAAAGCTCAGCAGAGGAAAAAGCTGGAAGACAGAATTATGATAATGGAGAGAGACAAAGGTACAGAAGAAAGGGAATGGATATTATCAGCATGTTACATTTGTGTGCAAGGAGCCAGACAGGATTAAGCTGTTTTGAATAATGCAGCTGACAAGTGCAATGAAGAAAATTTGCCAGTGTTGGACTCCACCCCAAAGTACCCAATTCAGTCCATGTCTGACATCATGGGCCAGGGGTGGGATGCATCAGAAATCCAGGTACAGAACCATAACATCCCAGAATGGTTTGGGTTGGGAGGAGCTGGAATCTCACCCCATTCCATGGCAGGGACACCTTCCCCAGCCAGCCCTGTCCAGCCAGGAGCCAGGGCAGCCCCAGCTGCTCGGGGAGCCCCAAGGCAGAGCTCCCTGCTGGCAGCCAGGGAGAGCTGCCACTCAGAATGCCCTCAGCAGCAAATCCCAACTGCTGTGTGCCCCCCTGGCTGGGCCAGGCAGGGTTTCAGAGGAGTGAAACTGAATAAAGGCAGGGGAGGCAGGATGGAAAATAAACCAAAAAAAGCCAAAGCTGGCTGCTGGGGGTGCTGCAGTGAGGAGGGGTCGCTCAGAGGGACAATGATCACAGCCAAGGCTCCTCTGGGGACAGTCTGTGCCCCCAGTGAGCTGAGCAGGCACTGCCCAAGCTGTGCCCAGGCAGCACTGGCAGGGCAGCATCAGGTCAGTTAATGGAGGTAGCTGGGTGTTTCCTTGCCTGAACAAGTTTTCACTGGAAATTATTCAGTGTTTAAACCAATTTATACCAATTATTCATTATTTTAACCAATTTCTTGTGTGGAAAGGCATAAGTGTTTGCCAGGAGGGTTTTTTGAGCTTCAAGGAGGTTTTCTAGTCCAAAGCAAAGCCCCAGAACCAATGGTAGGTCAGTCACTCACCAGCTCTGGGGCTGTGAGTTCAAATGTCTCCATGAGGTGGGTTGCTTGTTAAAATTCACCTTTTGTAGGACCTCCTGGCACAGAGCAAACAGAGAGAAATGAAGTAGAAATCCCAATTTTTGGAGTATTTCCCAGTGCATTCTCTGTCCCAGTGTCCATCCCCTCACCCCACTCCTGCTCACTGCAGACAGGGGACACTGTCAAACAGCCACTTCAGGAAACCAAGAGATTTCTTGCTGGTTTTGGTGGCAGGTCAAGCAGAAACGTGGTGCTGTAATTGCCCTCCCAGCAGGGCCAGGGGTGCTAATGGATCCAGGGGAGCTCAGTGCTGACTGAGCTGCAAATCCCTCTGCCGCCCTCACCACTTCCATTTCAACACCCCCTGCCCCAGCTCCCCTCCCCATCCTCACACTGGCCAGCACAAAGGGGAATCCTTGGCAATAGCAGGGAGAAATCAGTGTTTGGGGAGGTGTTCCTGACCTTTGCATGGTGAAGGCCCTGAACATGGAGTTTCTGTGAAGTGGAACTGGATATTCCTGGTCCCTTCCATGGGCATCTCTGAAACTCCTGCCCAGCCCTTTCAAATCTGGGCTTTCCAAGTTGGTACAGCTCTTTTGGAACAGGAACTTTGCTTCTGAACTGCTCTGAGGAAAAAACTGGGGATCTTCAGGAAGGATTTTTAAGCAGTGATAACAAAATCAGAGGGCAAAGCGACCTTTGCCTCAAATCAAAAATACTGGGGAAATAAATAAAAATGTCTGAACAATTCAAACTGAGCCCAAACCTTCAATCCAACCTTTGCAGATTTCCACATTACTGAGTGGAGAAGAGGAGAAGGAGTCATTGGAAATGACAATTAATAAATCTATGGAAAAAAAGGTGTTTCAGATAAAGCAAAACCCTGAGTGCAACTTTGCCTCAGACTGAGCAGAACCTTTCGTACGTTTCAGAAAAGTTTGGAGCATTTTTTTCCTACAAGGCAGGATCCAGGAGTGCTCTGGCACATCCCAGCAGGATCCAGGATCCAGGAGTGCTCCAGGCACAGGTGCCATTAGAGGGCAGCCCAGGCTGCTCCAGGCTGGCTCCTGTGCCCCCTTTCACCTCTCCTGGGCTCTGTGTGGGCAGGGCAGACCCCTCTGCCCAGGAACCCGCAGGGACAGCCTGGTCCATGAGTAATATCCTGCAGGATAGCAGGATTTGGCTGTTTCGGAGAAAAAATACATTTCACATTTTTTCTCTCTTTTCTGTCGGGTCCAAAGAGGATCTGAGTTTGCTGAGGGCTTCCTGAGCTGCTCTGCACTGTTCCTCATGGCTGAAATGCCATTTTCCCTGTGCTGCCCCAAGCATGTGGAATAACATCTCCCAGCACTGCAAAACGTGCACGTTCTGATGCTGTGATCTCACAGAATGCCACAAATGCATCTTGCCCAAAGCTGCTCTTGGAGCAGCAGCAAGGAGTCCCTGCAGGGCTGAGGTACCTGTGGGAGCTCACCTGGCCCTGCAGCCACTCTCTGAACCCCAGGTTTGGGGGAAGGAGCTCTGGGGATGCTCCAGTGCAAGGCAGGGCCGCCAGGAACACATCCAGGAGGGGCTGGGATGTCTGCAGAGAGGAAATCACAGCCAGACTCATCCTCAGGCACATTCAGTGTGAGCTACAGGTGCAAGAACAAGGTAGGAACACTGAGTTTCAGGTGTGCAGCTTCCAGAATTTAAGCATCATGTGCCAGCGAGGTGAATATGAGGCAGCTTTTAATTTCTTCACCAAAAATGTTTTCATTTCTTTTCCGCTTCAACCCGTGGAAGATGGAAGAGTTTTTGCTGAGCTTTCCCAGGCAGTGGCTGGGCTGGGGTGTTTGTGCCTGGCCTCAGCTCCCAAGGACAGTGAGAGGAATCATCCTTGGAGTGCATTTCTGCTCCTCCAGATCCTGTCACCCACCCCGTGTGCAGCTGCTGCTGTTACAGATTAGGGCTGCAATTATTTTTTGCTGACTCTGTGGGTCTGAGCTTTTGCAGCAGAATTTCTCTAGAGGGCAGTCAGGACTCGGAGCTGCCTGGGAATAAATAAATATATAAATATATATCTCCTGTAGAAATGACAGATCATCTTTGCACAGCAGTAAAGGTTACAAGAGTGGGTGCACATGTTGCAGTGTAGGGTAGAACAGCTAAAAGCACATAAAGCAAACTGCACACTCTTCCTTCTCATAGCATCACCCAGGCTGAGATTTCATTGCACATTTGTATTTGAAATTACTCAGAGTTCTGCTTTGAGCTGGGAGGAGAAAAGGCCTTTCTGGTAGGGAAGGTTCACTTTGGGTGAGTGCAGGGCTTGGAAACAGGGAAACAAATTGGGGAAATAAATCAGGGGTCCAAATGGCAACTTTTGGGCTGGACTGGACTTGCTCCTGTGCCTCCAGACTGCTCCCTCCAGGAAACTGAGCTGCCAAACCAGAGCTGGGGCTCTGCAGGGAGCAGGAGCTGCTCTCCTGTCGGGCAGCCCTGCTGTGCCATCGTGCTCTGGGCACCTCATCTGCACACAGCAGCACCACGTGTGCCACTGCCATGCCAAAAATTGAAGTCTGGGGCAAAGATATCAGTGGGATGCTTTAAAAGACCAAGACACAATTTAGAAAAAACAGCTGGTTCAAACAGAGAATTGGGATGTGAGGAACAATGTGAGAGCAGGCTAGATTTTATTGTAATATTATGTTTTTAAGGAATACTAAATTTAGGATCTAAAGATGTTCATACTTGAATATATTTAAATAATTACTCTGTGAAATATTCATCCTACAATCTGTATTCTTGCTTTTCAGGTGTCTTAGCATCTCACAAATCTGTATTCCTGGCCTTAAAAAGTGTGTTTCTTGCCTGAAACAAATTTAAACAATAATGTAAGATGCCATGAAACTTGAAACCTCCTATGTCAAGTCAAGAGGAGACTCATCCCAGACAATTCCTTCCACATTTGGAAGAGAGTTTGGAGGTTTTTAGCTCAGCTCCATCCACTCACCTGAGAGCCCTTCCATCTCCTCTCAGTGTCCTCCAGGCTGTGGAGGGTCTAAGCCTGTTTTAGCTGTGGGTTCACAGCTGAGTTTGGAGCAGCCCCAGCTCCTTTCACTCCTCCACAAAGAGCCTGACACAGCCCTGGCCCCTTTTCCCCACCCTGTGCCTGTGATGAAGATCTCTGTGCACATTTACACCCAAAGCACTCCAGGAACTTTCCCAGCCCTCTCAGGTTATTCAGTACGAGCAGTAATCACAAATAGGATTAGAATGACCCCTTCCAAGGAGGAATATCCACCTCAAACAGATCCATTTCCCAGCACTGGCCCAGCAGTAACTGTGTTTTCTCACACAGCGTAACTGAAGGCACACTGTGCCCCAGGAAAAGGGGCTGTGATAACTCAGGGCACACTGTGCCCCAGGAAAAGAAAAGGGGCTGTGATAACTCAGGGCACACTGTGCCCCAGGAAAAGGGGCTGTGATAACTGAAGGCACACTGTGCCCCAGGAAAAGAAAAGGGGCTGTGATAACTCAAGGCACACTGTGCCCCAGGAAAAGGGGCTGTGATAACTCAGAGCACACTGTGCCCCAGGAAAAGGGGCTGTGATAACTCAAGGCACACTGTGCCCCAGGAAAAGGGGCTGTGATAACTGAAGGCACACTGTGCCCCAGGAAAAGGGGCTGTGATTTTAGGAAGGCTCTATTCCCCACGTGGGCACCATTGTCACACCCTGGCACTCAGAGAAAGCTGAGCCCAGCCAGCACAGTGTCTTGGCTTTAGCAGCTGGTGAGAAATAAGCCCAGCCTTGGTGGGACCGTTAAGCCAGCCTGACCATACCCTGTGCTGCACACAGCTCACTCCATAAAGCAATTGCTTGGAAAGCAGGGCCTTGAAACCCCTGCTTTGGACAGCAACAAGTCCCTGTTCTCAAGTTCCACTGGGCTTCACTTCAGCCAGAGCATTCCCAAAAAATCCCCAGTTTGTGAGAGCCCCAGGCCAACAGAGAGCTCATTCCATGGCCTGGGCTGGCCCAGGGCACAGCCAGCCAGGCTCAGGAATCCATCCCCTGGAGATGCAGGCACCAGCAGGGCTTTTCTCACCTCCTGCTGCCTCAGCTCCCTGTGCAGAGCTGCAGAGGTGCAGGGTTTGCACAGAGCACTTCCACATCTCTACCTGGAGAGCATTTCATGCCAAGTGAATGAGAAGCATTTTCCTGATCAGCAGAGATCCGTGTTGGCCCCTGCTGCTGGCAGGGCTGCAGTGGCACTCAGAGCAGAGAGGCTTTCCTGCAGGAATCAGGGGCTGGAGAGGCTGCAGGGGTCAGCTGTGGGAGCAGCCAGATCCCAGGGTCACTGCAGGGAGCAGGAGGAGGAGGCTGGGTGATTTCAGAGGTACCTGCAGGGAGCTGTGTGCCAGCAGCCCAGCCTGGTGATTCATGAGCTGCTCGTCAGGAGCTGTTAAATATCTGCTTTTTGCCAACCTCGCCGCTTCAGTCTGCCAAAGATACTGGAGAAACAGTCACTGGAAAAAATTTATAGTTTCTCTGGGGAAAACAAAAGCTTTTTGTGGCATAATAAGAAATCATAAATTAAAACTTTTTTTAAAATTAAGAAGTTACATCATGTTTTGATGTAATGTGATGTGGCAGGTCATGGTTTTAATTTTAATAAGCTTAAAAAAGAGAGAGCGATGGAGATTTGGGAGTATAAATATTGTTTCTGAACCTGCATCCTCTCTTGGTGGAGGCTGGCAAGGCAGGTTCACCTCTGCCATCTGGGTTCAGGTCTGATTTCAGGAAAACAGCCTGAACTGGCTTCTGGAGGTAGCAGCAGCAGTTAATGAACTGAACTTCTACTGCACAGACCTTCCAGGAAGCTGCCCAGCAGCATCAGCCCTTCTGTGGTGTTTGTCATTCCCAGGTATTGCTGAGCTCCAAAACCCTCATCATGCCCAGCTTACCTTGCTGGGAATCTGCTGCCCCTTGCAGTGGTTAAAAATCCCAGTCAGAGCTGAGTTCCAGCAGTGTTCCAGGGCTGTGTCCCCCAGAGAGTGCCCCAGAGTGCAGGAGCAGCTGCAGGGCTCCCAGAGCCTCCCCCAGAGCTGCTCCTCACACGGGGCTCAGAGCTGAGCCCATCCTGCTGCAGGCCCTGGCAGATTCAGGATTTTGGGCAGTGTGAGGTTGTGGCAGAGAGCAGAGTTCACAGATCTTTAAACTGATGGGAGCTCTCAGCACGTCCAGGACTGTAAATAGGTACAGAAGAGTCTACCTGATGATCAGTGGACCTGAGCCCTCTTTTTCTTTCCAGGAAAAAATAAAAAGTCTTGCTAATGCATGATGAAGGGCACAAAAGGGGTATCAACCTTCACTTTAACCTTTGGTCACTGCCATGAGAAATGGAAAGGGTCGGGCACATTGCAGGACCCAACAGAGGGGAAACAATCACCTCCTCAGCATTTCACACCCCAAATCTGCTTCGTTTCCCCTTCAGCTGGCTCCCTGAATGCTGTTTATTCAGGCAGTGATTTACCATTCTGACACAGCTTTCCTGGACAGGAGGATTGCCCTCATCCCTCCCTGGCTGTGGCTGCAGAGGGATGCTGGAGCTCCCACTGCCTCCTGTGGTCCTTCCTGGAGGATCCTGGCCCTGGGCTGCGTGAGGGGGGAGTGCTGTGACCCAGCTGAGGGATGGGCTCACCAGCAGCCCCTCACCCTCTGCCAGCCCGGGGAAATTGCCTTGGGGCTCTGCAGGGCACCTGCCTTTCATTCTCTTCCTGATTCCTCTTATTTATTTCCCTAAGAGTTCATTTCCCCCCTTCTGCCTCTCATTTTGATATTTTTAATCCCATTCAGAGCGGAGGGACAAGGGTGACCCGTTGTCCCCAGAAGTGACACGCAGTGTGTGGCTTGAGTGACAGGAGGTACCATTAGAACCAGCAGCCCTCCTCTGACAGGGACTGTCCCTGTTAACATCTCTGCGCTCTGGGCTGCGGGTTTGATCTCCCAGAGCTGTAAATTATGAGTGACTCCATCAAAGTCAGAGGCATTCCTGCAGTGCTGACACGGGAGGTCAGCTGGGAGCCGTGCTTTCAGCATTTCACATGTCTGGCTGGGTGGTGCTGCCCACCTCTGCCATTCCCTGGGGGCTGTGCTGGCAGGCAGCTGGCACAGGACCTGCTGGGACTGAGCTTCTCCCTGCCTTGGGTTTCTGCAAGATCAGGCTCACGTCATTTCAGCCTGGCTGTGGAGGCAGAACCCTGCAGTACTCTATTGGAAATCATATCAATATCAAAACACAATAAAAGCCAGCCAAAAACATCTGAAATCATTTTCTCTGTGTACACAGAGTGTGTTTCCTTGGGGTAAAACTGATCTTCCAGAGTTCAAGTGGAAAGTAAACTACTGCAGGCAGAGAAAGTTCAGCAGAATTGGCTGAGAACAAGTGGCCAAGATTAAACACCTCCAGAGGTAACCTGTGAGGAGAAAAATGATTTTGCCTTCAGTTCCACAATTTTACACCCCTGTTGTATGACTGGTTTCTGTGCTGGTAATTTCTCTGCATTAAAGAAAGCCATGAATGTTCTGGGGGAGGCTGAACTCTTAGAAGAGGCTCCGTGGGAAGGGGGGAAGAATGCAGAGTTTTGATTCATGCCAGGAGGAATGTGCTCGCTGGGAACAAAGTTTACAAAACTCGTTTCAGGAGGTACCAAACCACAATGAGATCAAAACCTGCATGATCAGACTAACTTGGAAAACTGAGTAAGGAGCTGCAGGAGTGGGTACGTAGGGAAAGTGGGGAGGGTCAAAGGTGGAGGAGCCCTTAAATCTCTTTGCAACTGAGAGAAAACAGAAAAAAGATTTTCAAGAACTCCATACTTTGTATTCTCTTAGATAATGAGAACATAAAACGCCTGGTTTTCATCTTTTTTACACTTATGTAAAATTAGGATCAACTCACCAAGTTAATGGAGTTACATAGGTTTAAATCTGGCATAAGTGAGATAAGAGCCAGGCCTGTCAGTTCATTAAGGACTTCATTAACTGTGACTGCAGTATCTCACAGAGCCCGTGTTCCTGCAAATAAAAACATGCATTTGAGGCCACAGGAAGGGATCCTGAATGTGCTGGGCTGGGGCTGCTGCACAAGCAGCTGCCCATCCCAAGGCTGAAGCCAGAGGGCCCTGGCTGGTGGCACTGGGGATGGGGAAGGTGTGTTTGTCCCACCACAGGAGCGTCCCTGGAGCAGGGTGGGGGCACACAGGGAGCCTCTGACCTGCCACTGGTGACAAAGAGCACAGCAGACACACACAGGGCTGCACACACACAGGAGCTGCCATTTAATTCAGCTTTCTCAGGACTCCTTGGCTGGCCAAACTCTCCTGTTTATGTTTATCTCAGATGTAAGTTAAATATAAAACTTCATTCCACTGTTCTGTGCTTTCTGCTGAGGGATTGCTGATGGTCTCATGATGCTTCTCAACCCACTCTATGCCAATTTGACTCAAACATCAAGAGAAATGTGTATTAAAAACCATCCACGAGAAGGATGTGAATAACAAAGCAATGAGCAGCTCCCTCACGAAGTTTATTCCCCTTCAGGACTGAAGGGCTCCATCATTTCAGCTTTGCTCTTTGATCAGCTGGGACATGCTGCCAGGGCAGCTGTGAACAACTGCAAATTTTTTTGTTTAAGTTATAGGTCAAGCAGCAATTTCCCAGCACAGCCCCTAATGAAAGCAAAGATTTTCTTCCTTTTAAGCACACATCAGACCAATCTAATTTACTGGGGAGAAAATTCACTTTAGTGCAGAAGGACAATCCAGACGTATACACTACTTAGGCTCTTGTTAAGTGAAAATTGGGATAAGTGGTACTAAGTGGATGCATAGATCTTCAGCTTGTCCTCTTCAATAGGGTGAATTTTACCCTTAACAAGAAGTGTAAGTGGAGCATCAGTGTTGGCTGGGTTCTTCTGAGGATCATTAGCACACAGCTGAGTTTCCCCATAAAGATGCAGCGGAATGGGAATTAATTGAGCTGTTTTAGTAGTTATGTACTTCCTGCTTTTTGCTTCTTACTTGTAAACTGTGAACTCTATTATGTCTTGCCCAAATTATGCTGGAGAAAAAGGTTTTGAATTAATTTCTATCAATCCTTCCTGGGATTTCCTTATGCATTTCTACTCCATTTCTGCTATTTGTTCTGCTGGAAATTTATCATATCACAAGGAAATCCTGCAGACGCTTAATTTAGCCTTGGAGTGCCTTGCTGGGTTTGTCCTTGAGAAGGTCTGCTCAGAAGGATGCAGCGAGGCAAGCTCAGATATGCAGATGTGATCTGGGCCCTCCAAACAAACTTCACAGCCACAGTCCAGCCACCAGGGAAGGGCTGATGGCAACCTTAGTTCTGGGAAATTCAAGCTGGGCCTGAGGGAGCTCCAGAGGAGTTGGGCTGAGTTTGTCCTTCCTTTAGCCAGCCCCAGCAGGCACAGAAAGGCTCAGGGCTCCATTCCCGGGGAACACTGATGTGGTGTCCAGGCTGTGTGGCTCTGGAGATGGATTTCACTGCAGAGAAGCTCTGCAAGGAACAGTGCTGCCAGGGAAGATGTAACTTCAGCTCCAGGCTGCCAGACCTCCATCCTGGAAAAGGGCAGGTCTCACTCACTCGCTCCATCCTTCTCACTCTCCACAACTCCTGAAGGAGGGTGCAGCCCCCAGATGGGGATCAGGCTCTTCTGCCACGTCCCAGCTGAAGGCATGAGAGGAAATTGGTTTCAGTTGCACCAGGAGAGGTTCAGATTAGATATTAGAATTTTTTTGTCACTGCAGGACTGGTCAGGCATTGGAATGGGCTGCCCAGGGAGGGTGGAATCACCATCTCTGGAAGTGTTCAGGTGGCATCTGGATGTGGCACTTGGGGACAGGTTAGGGGTGGCAGTGGAGCAGGGTTGATGGTGGGGCTGGATGATCTGAGGGTCTTTGGGGCCAGGTTGGGGTGGTGGTGGGGCTGGATGATCTGAGGGTCTTTGGGGACAGGTTGGGGTGGTGGTGGGGCTGGATGATCTGAGGGTCTTTGGGGACAGGTTGAGGTGGTGGTGGGGCTGGGTTGTTGGTGGGACTGGATGATCTGAGGGTCTTTGGGGCCAGGTTGGGGTGGTGATGGGGCTGGATGATCTGAGGGTCTCTTCCAGCCCTGATGACTCTGAGGCTCTGTGCCAGCTGGGCTCTGCTCTGCTCCTCTCAGCGTGGTGGCAGTTCTGGTTCCTTGGGATGGTCACTGCCATCATTCCCTGCCCAGCTCCTCCTCAGGGGGATGAGAATGGACAGTCCTGCTCTGTCCTGAGCAGCCACTTGAGAGAATTTCATTAGATGCTCCCAAGCAGGTGGCCTGAATTGCTAATAGAGCTTGGAAGATTCCCTTTTCCTGCTATACTTTTTTTCCCACTTGACCCCAAATCAATCTTCTGGCTGGTTCAAAAAGTCCCATTGTCCCAGGGGAATGTAAATGACACCTGGGTGTGAGAGCTGGTGCCTCTGGCTCGTGGCCCTGATGTCATTTCAGTGCTGTCCATCAGGGGAACATCCCTGCCACAGACACTGGGTTACCTTGGCTGCAGTGACTCATCATTTTCCCACAATTAAAGTTTTGAGCTCTAATGCAAAGCAGACTTATCTGCTTTGACAGGACAGTACAGAATAAACAGAAAAGACTAAATTTGTATTGGCAGCTACCACTGTGCTGCAGTTATGAGTAATCCAGCACAACCAGAAAGGACACCAGAAAATCAAAATAGACTCCAGTGGCTGGAGACCCAAAAGAGAAGCCAGAGCTGTTGGTCCCCAGGAACTGCCTGGTTAGAGCTGTACCAAGAGACTGGATGGGAACAGCAGCAATAAATGTTTCCATGATTTCTCTCCTATCTATATACCTCTATATAATATTTTAAAAATTTTTTATCGTCTTTTTTATTTCTTAAACAAACAACAACCACAACAAAAAGCAATAGCACAGTGGTTAATTTTTCTGTTTGCTATGAAGAGTGAGTGGGAAAAACCTCTCCTCACAAAGTGACCAGCACTCCAGCACAGCAGTTCCCTCCACCCTGTGCCCTCCTGCACTCAGAGCAGCACTCCCCACAGAGGGTCCCACCTGCCCAGCTTCCACTCCCAATAACTGGGACCCTGGGAGGGGACTGCAGGGACCCAGCCCCAGCAGAGGAAGCTGCACCCTCCAGGAGGCTCCTGGAAACCATCCCTGCCCACGCTGCTTTCCACTCAGGTTTCATTTGTTCTGGCCACGTGCTAAAGACAATTCCCTGCTGGCACAGGTGGGGACGTCTGCCACACCTGGACGTGTTTGTGGGAGAGGAGGGGAGTCAATTTGTACACAAAATATTGGGTTGAATCTTACCTTGGAGATCTTGGTTTGCAGATTGATCAACTCAGGAGCTGCACTGGGAAAAGGCCTGCACAGGATCCAGCTGGGTCTGGCTCCCCCAGCCCCTGTGCCCAGTGCTGCTGGGGGGCCCCGTCAGGAACTCTGGGAATGAGGAAAAACATGGAATTTCTTATTATATTTATATCACTCACTCCAAATTTACATGTGCAATTACTGCATCTGCACATGCAGATCAATAAAAAACATGTACAGATGAACAGAACTTGCTGGCTCGTGTTTTAGTAAATTAGGACATGATTACACACAGTCAAAAATCTGGATCCTAAACCTTTGTACACTTCTGTTGTGATATTTTGTAATTGCTAATTGCAACAATATCTGTGCAGGGTATGTAATTCAACATGACAAGTGTTTTTAGCAGCAGGTGAATAAGATAAGTTATTGAAACAGCAAAATTATTGCCAACATTGAGGAAATTAGATAAAAATGCAAGGTCCAAAGAGCCTCATTCATATCAGATCTAACACAAGCTGGAGTAAACACAGAGAATTGTTAACTTTCCATGTCAATAAATTATTTAAATAGTTTATAAGGAAACAGTGGCTTGGCACAGTTCTGACTTTTCAGCATCATAAACAGAGTAGTAATAATACACAGCTCCACTCATCTATTTATATTTTGGACTACTCACCTCTTGTGTTCTGTGTGTAAATTGGAAAGCTTTGAACATTAATATAGCAGACACAAATTCCTCCTTTAACAGCTCCCAGCCCATGGGGGAGCAGAAGCTCTTTTGTTACGTGTGAAATCTGCTTTTTTCATCGAGCCTGAGTTTTGGTCCCTCAGCAACACTTGGCATCGTTTATTCCAAACCACCACAAGCCCCACCTTGCACTGCCTCCTGCAGGGAAGAGGTGCTGGAGAAGGCTGAGTGGCTGTTTGGGAATTCCAGTTTAACCTTTGTGTGTGCCCTGGAAGCTTTGGGAGCTGCTGGTGGTGCCAAGGGCTCTCCAGGGGACCTGCAGGAAATGGACCTGCTTCTGTGCCAGGGACTTTTGGACTGCCACGAAGAGGGCTTCACTTTTAATTCATTTTTAAATGCCAAGCATCAAGGGTGGGATATTCTTCATGAGAAGGACAGGAGCACTTTGCCTTTCTCTTGCCTTCCAGCATGAAGTAAAGGTGTCCTGCAGGAGCCCTGTGAGCATGTTTGATAGGACAGGACTGGGATGTGGCCACGTCCTGCAGCACCTGCACCTTCAAATTCACTCCTCAGACAGCTGCAAAGGGATCAGGTTTGGCTTTCACGGGCCAAAAAGTGCATTCTTCACCCAGCTCTGCAGCCAGGATGAGGGGCAGCACAGACTCTCATATCCAGCTGCAAGTTCTGCCTTTCTTTGTGGCAATTTTACTAGGGAATCACCAAGGAAAGCAAGGGAATCACTAAACACAAGTGAAAAGGATTAATCTGAGCAGTGTCTCTCAGCTAAGTTTTAATAGCACTGGGTACTGGAATCCTGTTATCCCATCAGTCCCCCCTGGCAGAGTGAGCCCTGCCTGGGAGGCTGTGCCAGCCTGGGGCTCTCTGTCCTGCTGGAGCACCTGCAGCCTTTGGGGGCTGCTGTCAGCAGCGTTTCACAGCTCATGCCTCCCCCCTTAACCCTCTGCCCTGTTTGCCACCAGCAGTTTGAGCTGATTTCTGGGTGTTGGCTCCCTGCTTGTGTCCTGGCGATCAGCTCATAAATAGAACTGCCATGTCCATACCTATGGACAGGCACAGAGAAGCTCAGTAAATGCACAGGCACTCAGGAAATGTGTGTGCCCAAAGTCAGCACTTGTAAACCAACACCACAGGCCCACGGCCTTCCCACTTCTGCTTTCACTTTAAGATTCTTTCTTAATAAGGAATAATGAACACCAACACCCAGTTATTCAGTAAAGCAAAGCATATAAGCAATTAAATTAAATTAAATTAGCACAGCCAAGCAAACAAAGCAGTAATCATTCAAGTCCTCTATTTAGGCTGCAGCCATAGTGATAGACTGAAGAATAACAACACATTCCAGTAAAGACAATTACTATCAAATTTTTATTTTTCGAAAATCTCAAACACTGAGTAAATACTAATTTTTGTCACAAAAGGTTCCTTTTAAATCGTCTTTCCCTCTCACTTCAAAATGTGACAAATCCCAGACAGAGCTGGTCTTTTATAAGCCTCATTTTACAGGAGTATATTCAGCATTATCTTCTCCACACAGTTTGAGCTCCTATCCTCCTGGGAGTCTCCACCACTTTCCTTGAATGTACTAAAACAAGGATTGGCCAGTCCAGAACAGTAAAGGATGAAGGTATTAGAGAATAGTCTTGGGTCAAGAATTATTATTGCTAGAGGCCTCCAAAATCTAGTTATGGGTTTCAGCAAACCCTGTGGGCTCTTATGATAATGCTTTTCTACAGTATTATTGTTATATGGCACTAAATCAGTCAGATTCATGAGCAACAAGAGGTCAATGTCTGATTGAAATTCATAAGGTCAAAAAGGAAACTAAAAATCAATTTATAAGATATGAAGATTTAGGTTCAAACTATATCCATGAGCAATAAAATTTCACATCCATAAATGTAAGAAATCAGTTATTAAACTTGAGGGGGGGAAGAAGACTTATTAAGTTTTACACACACATAAGGCAGCTAACACATAATTTTATCAGACATTACTGAAATCCTATGTGTAATATAAGAGATGATGGGCTAAAATGCTAAATGGTTTAGCACTAAATTATTAAGTGATGTATCCCTAAGGTATTAAAAAAGATAAGAAATGCAGAGCAGGTGTCTCTCCCACCAACTCTTGATCACCAGTTTAAGTGCATATTGATAACAAATGCACTTTAGAGGCAAAATAGTATTAGTAATATTTTTGCAGTGTGAAAGCCTCATGTCAGAATAACTAAAAGCTTCTATCTGACAAAGAAATGTTCATATATATTACACACACACACACACACACACACATATATATATATATATATATAAAATCATGTTAAGTGTTAGCTCCCTGCGGAACAGAAATGAAGCTCCAGTGCAGTGGAGTTGGTTTGGTACTTACACATGAGTAAATAATGGAGGAGAAATAACAACTCCACCACATTGAGAAGGAGAATTATAGCAAAGACTCTTACCTGGGCTGAAATGAAAATGCATTTCTATTAAAATTACAGATTAATGGAGATTCCTGGAAGCCAAAAGGTATAAAAAAGGAACACTGCAGACAAATGTGGTTATTTCAAGCCTAGCCTGTGGATTGAACTCAAGAACTCTCTTTTCCCTTGCTAATAATTTTCCAGTTGTCCCCCCTTTGGACTGGTGATTGCTGCTCAAAATTGGTGTTTTGGTTTCTTGGTGCATGCAGCCTCGAAGGCAAACTGAACCAGCCAGACACTGAACTTCTGCTTCAAACCTTCCTCATCTTCCTTTCCTCCGGGCCAGGTCCCACGATGCCTTCTGCCATCCCTATCCACAAGGACAGGGATTCCATCCATCCAATCCTGATGGAATCCCTTTCTCAGGGATTCCATCCATCCCACACTTTTCCAGGGATTCAATCCATCCCACATTTCTCCAGGGATTCCATCCATCCAATCCCGGTTTTTGGGATTCAATCCATCCAATCTCCTTCCCAGGGATTCCATCCATCCAATCCCTATTTTAGGGATTCAGTCCATCCAGTGCCTCTCCCAGGGGTTCCATCCATCCCCCCCTTTCCCAGGGATGCCATGCCTGGACCCTGGCCCGAGGGCTCCTTGGCAATCACTTTCTGCCCTCCACCAAAGGTTCATTTTGCACCGGTGCTGGGATTTGCTCTCATTCCCATTCCCTCAGCAGCACCAGGCCGGGCAGAGCAGCCTGCACTTGTTGCCCTCTGCTGAAGGAGGTTTTGGTTTATCCTCTCCTTCCTTATCCTGCTCTTGCTCAGCTCCAGCTGTTTGTCTGGTGATGAATTTTATCTTTTTATCAGGTATTCACTTCTGCATCTTCTCCTGCCGTGTCTTGTGAGGAAACCTGGTGAGGCTGGAGCCAAGGGGTCACAGAATCAGAGCTGCTCGGGCTGGAAGGCGGCTGTAGGGACTCAATGGATCCCTGGGGCACTTCCCAAATTGCAGGAATGGCCAGCATGACATCACTGCTGGGATACAGGATGTGTTCAGAATAATGATGTAAAATTACAGCAAGTGGTGATTTTAGAACTTTCTCCTTTTTTTTCTTGCTACATAAGCAAACTGCCATGACTTAATTGTTTGTTAATGGAAAAAGCAACCAAAAAAAACTAGCAGATTTTACAATGAAAAAGAATCATTCTTATGCTTGTTTACAATGATTCTGAAGTAAAATTACCTAAAAAGGTTAAGATTGTTATATTAGCAATATTTTAATATAGTAGAGTTTAAGTTATATTACAAAAATTATAGATAATTATGGAAAATGATACATTCTGTGTCTAGCAGGATACCTAAACACTCCTGTAAAAATGAAATAAGGATCTATTAATGCCATAAACCTACTTAATAAAAGTTGCTTTTATATTCAAAACCAAAATATTAAAGCATGCTCCATATCTGAAAGTCAAAAGTGAAAGAATAAATTAACTAAGGTTAAGAACCTTGTAGCAGCTGACTAACAAAGCTCTAGGGCATTATAAAATTTCATGCTCTTGTAATAAAAAGGATAAAGAATTGGCTAGAAGACCACTAAAAGTTAAAATAAATGAACATAAAGTAGATGAAAAAGCCTGACACGGCTGAGACCACAAATGTGTAAAGACCAAAGACACGGTTTTAAGCCATTAGAGGACTGAATTAAATGCAAAATGAATCCTAGTAGTAAATTAATAGAAAATTACAAAGGTAAATGAGCTCTTTTTCCCAGTTACAGAAAACTTTTTATATAATTTTATCCAGCACTTGAAAACAGTAGAAGAGTGGTGAGTTAAATTCTGGCACCTGCTCAAGCCAGAAACAATTCCTAATACTTCTGCATATAGAAAAAAAATCAATTTTTATAGATCAGACAGAAGCAGGGTCACATGAGGTATTTTTCACTTAATATCAGGTGGGAGCAATTCACCTTTTAAATTATTTTCTCGAGTCTGTTCAAGTTTTACCTTTGAGCTCAGCCCCACCTTCACTCGTGTAAACCTTCAAAAGCAAGGATGAGAAAACACCAAATATTTGAGACTTGTTCAGTTGTTATTTCTTAATCAAGGGGTAAGAGTGAGAAGGGAAGAGCTTGGAAACGGTAAAGGCACATTACAACCTAAAGAAAAAAGAGACGAGGCAAGGCAGCCAAAATCTGTAACTCTGCAAGATCAAACAGACACAGTGTGGAAGGGAACAAACCTCTGGCCTGACACCTCCTGTTCAGCAGCAGGAGAAATGTTTGCCTCTCTGGCCACTTCTGCATTTGGAACAGCTGTTGAGGGTGAGAAACTTGGCAATTATGGACCTAGCCTGGCTCCCCTGTCAAAAACAGAGGCATGGGGAAGGAAAGTAAAGGAAAACATTTTCTGTGCTCAGAACCCCAGAATGGTTTCATGGTGAGGCTGGATCCCTCCGCTCGGGTTACAGCACCCAGAAATCTTCCTGAGCTTTGTTCTGTGCTGTGTTTGGCCTTTGGAAGGTGCTGGAATAGGGTGTGGTTGGGTCTCTGCAACGCAGAGTGCCCTCAGTCCCCGCAGGTGTGACCCAGGTGTGCCCCAGAGCCCTGTGCAAAGCCTTCCTGGGCCTCACCTGGCGTTTGGGAAGTTCCCCTGACACAGGACCCAATTCCCTGCATCACCCCAAGCCATGGGTGGGGGTGAGACACAGTTTATTGTTGGAAAAATACATTCTCCCCCACAGCTCCCAAACAGATGAAGGGCAAGAACTTTTCTAAAGTCAGGAACCCCACAAGTGATTGGAAAGAAAAAATTTATGGGCAGTGCAAGTCTGACTCTTAACAAGCTCAAGTTCAGAGGGCTTTTAGTGCTCTTAGCACAACTTCTGAAGTTTAGTTTCAGCTGCTTTGAGGAGCTGTCTTCCTCCAATTCTTATTTTCTGGATTTTTGGCATGGCTTTCAGGCTCTTTGTGGGTGTTTTACCCCCAGGGGCTGCTGCAGGCTGAGGATGTTGGTGTTGGAGTTCCAGTGCAGCTCCTTGAGTGACCTCTTTGTCATCTCCACCAGGAATGCTGCCCTTCTTGGCCGGGGAAGGGACATGCCAGAGGGAAGCCTGGTGCAGCTGTGGCATGGCACCAGAGGCACGTGCAGCTCTGAAGGACAGTGATGCACTCCAGGACAGGGAGCTGGAGGTGGGCAGCTCACCTGAGCAATTCCTGCAGCCACCAGGTTTGGGATGATGCAGCTGGCTGGGTTTGGTGCCAGTATGTGAGAGAGGATCTCAGTGCTCTGCCCATCTCAGCCAGGCAGAAATCTCACAGCAGCTTCTGGGTGGGAATCTTCAAAGTTCAGGCTGAAAAGGCACAAATGGCACTCTGGAAATGGAGGAGTTGGTGGCAAAAACTGAAGTTCAGTGATGCTGGTGATAACAGACAGAGGCTTTTGAGTGTTTAGCAGGAGCCCATCAGTTCTCTTCATTAACAAACTGTCCTGGCCCTGCTTCTAGAGCAGCCCCAGCACATCAATCTGACCATTTCTAATGAGACAGAGGCTGCTACTGCACGGGCCAGACTTGCTTGTCAGCCACTGCCTGATGGGTTTAAGTAAGAAATGATCCTTCATTAATTAACCTTCACTTGCTATGTAGATTCACTCATTGAGATGCAGGTAATTAAGCCAAGGTCATTCCAAGGACTGGCAGAGCAAAAACAGCCATGCAAAGGTGCTGTGGTTGTTTTGATCAAGGGCTTTCACTGCAGTTGTTGCAGCGTGACAGTGACACATTCAAAAGTGCCTTTTGGGGGGAAAAGAAAACCACCCTGGTTTCTGAATGTGTCACCCCAAGGCTAAACAGCTTTTAGACCCAACTTTATAGACTTGGTAGCTGGGGTAGATTAGGAAAAGAAAATATCAGTGAACTCTAGAAAATTCTAGAAGAAAAACCAATAAAATGTGGAAGAGAGGCAGGAAGGAACTTATTGGGAGGTCTTGACAGTGACTGAAATATCCCTGCAAAAAAGACTCTCAATCTTGCATTTCATTTAAAGTAATAGTTCCCAATTAAAACAGAACCACTCCAGTTAGAAAACTTTCTGTAAAAAATAGAAGTGTAATTTGTCTTGGTGCCCAGATTAATCTGCCTGGCTTTTAACCCTTGCCCATGAGCTGGTGCAGCCCTGTGGGGAGCTGGGCAGTGCAGGCTCTGCTCCCTCCCAGGTGGAAAACTCCAATTATGAACCTGCTGTAGCTTGGGGACAGAACAGCATTTTCTGCAGCTCCTCCAAATTAGCTCCTCCATCAGTCCGAGCCGTGTGAAGCTCCCAACTTTGATCACTGTTGAGAGCAAAGTGAATATATTGAACCTGCAAATAGCCTTTGGCTCTTTCCAAGTGGCTCCCTTATAATTTGAGTGTTAGATGAAAGTTGCATGTTATGGATTTTAATAACTCTCCTCCATTTGGGCTGCTGAGTGCCACTTGCTGGGGATTATATGACCCTACTCCCCAGCATGTCCCATTATGGGCACTTAACCTTGAAAGTTGTAAAGACAGAGCATTTAATCTGTTAAACACAGGCAGAATCAGAAGGTTATATAATTACAGGTAATTTGGCTTAGCACTTCTGGTGCTTTTCAATCATGAAAAGAAATTTTGTGGAAGATTTTCTCCTCAAGAAATGGAAAAGAAATGAAAAATATATTTTAAAAAATGAGCATTGCAGAAGAAAAGTATTTTTGAGCTATACACATAAATTTGTTTCAATTAAGGCCTTCAGTAATCATTAGGAAATTTTTACAAGCAAAGAGCAAAATTCAGTGTTAACACTTGTGCAGAAAAACCTGGAGCAGATAAGAATGGATTTGAAATGCTTTTCCCACAAATATTCCTGAGAAGTGTAAATTAGAGCCTTCAGCAAATCACCATCTCCTTATGGAAATTCCACAGCTGGGCAAACAGCAAATTGTTTCCATTATGAAATAAAAAATCAATAAAATTAAAATCTTCTGAAAAAGAGGAAATAATTCACTACAGCAGAAAAGACCAGATAACAACAGATTATAACAGATAATAACCAAAGCATTCTGGCTTTATGGTGATGAGGGAAGGGCACAACTCTGTAGAGATTACAGAAGATTTATTCATTCTAAGTTTTAGAAAATTGATGCTTCAATAAAGAGAGATTTTTGGAGGGCCACTTTACCATCTTCAGGTGTTATTGGACCTATAAAACATTGTAATTAAAGGATGCAGGTGTATTATTATTATTATTATTATTATTATTATTATTATTATTATTATTATTATTATTAGTCGCCTGGAATCAGATTTAAAGGGATGATCAGTCCTTGTGGCTCAGAGGTTTATAACCAATAAATACCTGAGAAAAGTTTTTACAACACCTTTCAAGGTGGGGGAGAGAGGGAGATGAGAAATAAGATATAAAAAGCTGAGTGTCTGGTAATCTCAGCCTGAAGTTAATTTTCCACAAGGAGCCAACATCATGCCATGGAAAAGATGGAGAAATCCATGACTGGACTAACACTCAGACATGCTCCACACACAGTGGGGTTTAACAGGGGAAAACCTCGGGGATTTCCATTTTGATCCTCAAAACCTACCTTCTGACTGATTTTTTAAAAGAAAAATGAAACCATTTGCATTCCCAGTGCCCCCTGGGAGCTCCTGGTGGCCCAGCACACGATGGGCACTGGCCCAGTCACCCTGCCCCGAGTGCCACCCTAGTGCCACCCGAGTGCCACCGTCACAGGCGCTCGGGGCTGCTTTTGGCACATCTCACACACGTCCCCAGAGCTGCAAAAATGAGCAATTAGAACTGTGTTTCATTTGAAAATCTGAATTTTCAGCACCACCAACATTTTTTTCCCAGGAAGGCAACACTGTCAAAATGTTTTGTTTATGCAAAGCTCTAAATGGGAAAAAAAAAGCCAACCAAACTAAAAATATGAAGTCAGCTGAACCTGAACGGAGCTCCAATTACACCCATTTTTTTAAAGCTTTTGCGAAAGTGTTTGAGCTTAATTAGGTTAAGCTATTTCAAAGCATGCCCAGTTGTTGTAATTTGTTTATGATACAGAGTTGCTCTTTGATCATGAATGTTCATTTTTATAGAAACCCTGTTATCAGTCTCTGGATAAGAAACAAAATGAGCAGTGTTTGTGGTAAGAAAATTTAGAAAAGTTTAAGAAGCTCAGAAAAAAGCTGTCTCCTTAATAAAAGAAAGACGTGACTTAATTTAGCATGTGATGGCAGGAGGGTAAGTAAATGATCTTTTAGGGAAGAAAGGGAAACTGAAGTGTGTTCATTTATCCACCATGCCAAAGATACGGTGGTGGAGAATCTCAGCCTCAACTTCACCACTTCTTGGGGAAAGCTCCTCGAATATCTGCTAGCAATTTTTATCATTGGGAATTCTCCCATTCTCAGAGAAAGAGAACACAAATCATTCTCCAGCCTTGAAACTGCTGCCTGATAAGGATATTTTAGAGAGAGTTAATCAGGAGGGTGAGAAAGGCACAATGGAGTGTGAGTGTCCCCCTGAAAATGCTCTGGCTCCTCATTTTTAAGGAGCAAGCCGTGGCTGTCGCTGGAATTGGGTAACAAGAACATCCTCAGACCATCTTTGTTTCAGAGCAGGAATCTGGGTTAGAGGCTGTGGGTTGGCTTTCAGCTTCTCTCTCTGGGTTTTTTTTGGTGGTTTTGTTTCAATCTTTCCCGTGGTGAGATGGGTGCATTAGCTGCACGCTTTTCTAGCTGCAGATCATCCAAAATACATGACTACATCGTGGCCTTTGGGAAGGGCTGCATTCACAGAGCATTTAAATGAGCTTTTTTCCGAGATGGCATGAAGATATTTTCGCACTCCGAGGGGAATAATGCAGATCTGTCCAAGTTCCCTGTACCAGCAGAGCTCTCTCTCCCTGGAACACGCTACAGAATGGAGAAAAGCTTCATATGCAAAAATTGAGTTTTAAAGCTTTGCTCAGCTTTTTTTTTTTTTTTTTAATTATTATTAATTTCTCTTTGAAGCATTGCTGATAACGTGAGTGGCCTGTGAGCATCCTTGCACATCCCAGGGTGCCAGGATTGGTCAGCTCGGAGCCACCTCACCTGATTTATGCACAAATTAGTCACGGATGCAAATGAGATGTGCAATATTTGTACACTTCCTCAAACCTTGGTCTTAATGACTCGCCTTCCAAAACAAAACTAATGATGTTGAAGAGCAATATGCAAATATTTGCTCTTTGACAATGACATCTCCAAGAAGCAGCCAAGGCTCCTGTGTCATTAGTAAGGCCAATCAACTTACTCAGAGTAAACAGCTGAAGTTCAGCCAGCTCAGTCTCTTCTCCTCCTCACAATTAACTTTGAGTTACTTTCACATTTTTCAAATGTGTTCAATGTCCAACATTTATTTTGAGTCAGGGCCAGATTTATGAAGAGATTTTTGTCCACAGGAGCTGGACACAATCGCTGCTGAGGCACTTCTTCCAAACTCACCGAGCACCTCGAAGCTTTACCTGCATCTGACCCTCATTTTTGGTCTCTCTGGTGGACAGAGCCTCCTTTTGTTTGTGGTCTCTGCACTTTTGGACCTGGAGATGATTTCTCAGATTGAAGGGACTAAATCACCTGGTATTATTTTTACTCCAACTAGGCTACGTTTAGATACTATATCCATGTTTAAAATCTGCTTTCCATAAATGTTATGCAACATTCCCTTTAAAATTGCTGTTTCAGTTAACATTTCTGCCCATAAATCAGTCACTGGAATATTCAGAGAAAGCAAATATGAAAGGGGTGTGAACACAGCTGAAGGCTATTCAATGTTTTATTCAAAGGAGTTTTCATGGAAAATATTTTGAGGTATTTGCTTAGTTCTAATCATTACCATGGGACGCCCTGGAAATCCAATAGTGACAGAAATGCCAAAACTTGAAAGCAATTAAATGTGTTTGAAGAAAGAAATTTTCATTTTCTGTTTGTGCTGAAGTTTTGGTGCAGGAGGGAGGCAGCCCAGCCGAGCCAAATTCCACAATTCTCGCAGCATCCAGCAGTTTGGATGGATCTGCCCTGAGCTCTTGGAGACCTTCTGTGGCTATGGGGAGCTTTTTTTCCCCTTTTCTGTCAATATTTTTGGCCAGGAATTTGGCCACTGCTGAGCTCCGGGCTGCTTACATTTCCCTGGGACAACACTCCTGGGAATTCCCATTTCCATGTGTTGGGATAGAGCTCGTGGGGGGAAAGCTCCACGTTCTGGGTTTGAGTGCAGCAGGAGGGCAGAGCAGGGCAGCATCAGGGAAGGGCTGGAGGTGGCACTCAGAGCTCTGGGCAGGGACAAGGTGGGGATGGCTCACCAAGGGTGGAGTCCATGGGCTGGGAGGGCTTTTCCAGCCTCAGCAGTTCTAGGATTCTGGGACATCTGAGCTGCTGCTGGAGCGGCTCAAGTCCTAAAACAAAAGCACCAGTGAATTTATGGTGGTCAAGTTCAGCCCAAGCGCATTGTCCCTTCTGTGAGAGGTCAGGCACCTTTAGGGGACATAGATTTTCAGGCTGCTGGTGGCCTAAAACGTACTGAATGTCTGCAGGCCTTATTTCCCATTTGATGGGAGTGCAGGGAGCCGATTCCACCAGGGATTCACTCCCTGAGGTGATGAGTGGCACCTTCAGCATGCTGCTCCAGCCTTGCCGTGGTGCCAGGGCTGTGCCAGCCTTTCCTGATGGGATTTGAGCTGCAATGGGAGAAGGCTTTTCCTCCTTGCAAGGATGGGAGAAGGGTTTTCTTCCTTGCAAAAGGAGAAGGCTTTTCCTGCTTGCAGAGCTCAGCATGGAGCCGTGGCTGAGCTTTAGCAGTTCCCTTGCTTTGCATTCCGGGGTTCCTTGTGTGGGCTGTGTTGAGAGAGATAGCACCAATGATAACAGCAATGATAACAGCAATGATAACAGCAATGATAGCCACAATGAGCCGGTGGAAAGGTGCTGCCCTGCTCCTCTCCTACGACAGAGCACGGGTTGTGATAGTGACATCGCATCTGAAACACATTTGGTCGAGTTTTGGAAGGCCAGAACATTCAGGCATTCCATAAATGAGGCTGGATGGATGAACTCCTGGAGTATAAAAGAGTGCAGGGTGGGTTTTCCCTGCAGGACCAGCACTTAGCAGCTATTCAATTAGCAGTTCAAGATAATAAAGCATGAACAACAGCTACTTTACACCATACTTCATCTCTTCCTTCCTCAGGAGTCCAGAATTACCCTGCTGGATGCACAGACATCACACAGCTCTCCTAACACCCCCGGCCTCCAAAGCCCTGCTCCTGTGGGTGCTTTTGGCTGGGTTTGAGCCCTTGGGCTGGGATGGGGGATGAAGAACCCCATTATTTCTGTTAGGGACCTCCACAAGCCCAAAAGCACCGGAATGGGGCTGTTTGTGGGACGCGCCCTCCAGGCTGTGTCGGGGCTGTTATGAAAACAGTGACAACCAGATGACAAAGGGTCACTCTGCATGAAAAACGGGCAGGAACACAGGGCATGATACACAAGCAGAAAATACAAAATCAACCCAACAGCTACATCGTGTTTCTCTCTGTAACCTGCCTGGTCCCCACTCTGCCATCAGTGCAGGGTAAAATGACTTTACACGTTGTAATTGGGGGAATAATGGAGCCAATTTTCTACAATCATCTATACATCCCCAAAGCACACCCCGAGCCACCCCAGGAACACGTTCCCATTAACTGTCTCCAGGCTCCACTTTTGGCACAGAACTTTTCATTCTAATGTTTACTTTATAGTGGTGCCATTAGGAAATATTAGAAATGTTAACATTTTAATATAATGAGGCAGATGCAACTTGGGTTTTTTCTTGCAATATCAACTTTCTGGAAGTTATGGAAATGTGACATTTTTCAATAAGCAAGCAAAAACCCCATCAGCAAACCCAAATAAATGAAAGGAGGCAATTTAGATGCAGCTGCTCCAAATGTGAGGTGCTGGTGTGCTGAGCCCCTGGACTGACTTTAATACCTCTTGAGGGAGGAGACTGGGGACTAAGCCACACTTTGGTCCAGGGAAGGAGGAGAGCCTGTCTCTTGTTCTCATTGAAAATGTTCTTTTAGATATTTAGATGCTGAAGTCAACAAGGTGCTTCAGCACACGCCTGAATCCCTGCCCAGCCAGCTCCCTCGGTGCCATAAAACAACGTTTGATCATTTGCACAATGCTTGAGAGACAACTGGTGATTTGTAATCCGTAAATCCAATGAACTTTTGACATCTCCCGTTGCCTGGGTGAGACAAGACATCCATCCAGCTCCTAATGGGGGAAAGTTGAGGCACAGTATGATTTGTTTTCCTGATGTAAATGTGGCACACAGCTATATTTTGTGAATGGCTGATGGATCTAATGAAAGCACTGTCCCTTCACCACAATACAAAGTATAATGAGATGAAACATTTGGAGGTGTTGAGACACTCACAAACACAGGTAGGGACTCATAAAAATCCTTTTAAGCAGCCACTGGCAGACCCAGGCACTAATATTTTAAATATCTGGTTGATCAGCTATGAAGGTGGCAGAAATTGGTCCTTTTCCCTCCAAGACTGAGGAAAATCTGGGTTCAGAGAAATTCAGAGAATGCTGAATCATGCAAGATGTAGGTAAGAAAAACTGGAAATTTCTTGTAAAGGTATTTTTTTCTCCCCTCCGTGGGGAAAATTCAAATTGTAAAATTCTGACTTCATGTGGAAATCTGGCAGTTTCAGTCAGGCATTAGTTGGGAAAGTTTTTTAGGTCAGCCTGGGATTGTGGATAAGGCAGGAATGAGTAACACAGCCTCTGAGTAGCTAAAGCCCTTGTGGCTCTGGGATGTTAAGAGAGCAGACTCAGCCTTATATATCTTATTTAATCAAAGAATATATAACTTCATCAGAGCTGGCTTCAACTTTCAAGTAGAAATAAACCACTTCTATTACTGGAAATTATTAGATACTCATATTGCAGCCAAACATCCCAGGGTTTTTTGCCTTTCTGGAAAGAAAGAGAACAAAAGGAAGAAAAAATCTTAAAGAGAGAAGCAACAGCCGAAGCAAAAGCCCAGCAATATTTATAGGTAAAGCCTCTTTTTACTTGTAATAAAATGCAAACCTCATCTCAGTTTGGGAATGTTTCCCTAGGAGGGCCTGGCTCTGAGGGAAAACCTGGGATGCCAAGCTCTGAAATCTTTCCTGGGCTCACTTGGCTGAAGGGTTGAGAGCTCAAGGCAACCACGACAGGTCAGCTCATCCAGGGAAAGCCAAGGCTCTGGGTGGCTCATTCCAGGGCCTGGGAATGGGCACACATTGGTTCTGGACACTGAAGGCACCCTCAGTTTTATACCCTGGTGTTCAGGAAAGAACAGCAACCTGAGTATGGCTAAAACATTGCACACAGCTAACATCTCCCACTAATATCCAGTACATAATCTAATATATGCAATATATAGCTAGTACAAATAGCCCCAAACAGAGCTAATTTACCAGCACAACCCCCTGCAGTGCACAGCTGAGCTGCACAGGGGGATTTAGTCTGGTTTTGCTTGCCAGCAGCCCCTGTGTGCACCAGCACTTCCAACCATCCTGGCCATGCTGAGGACACATCACCCCAGTCACCTGGAAAGGGAGCATTACCTAATGGAGGGGTGGGAATCCATCCCTCCCCCTGGATCTGGTTTCAAGCAAACCTTCCATGAAGGTGAGGCTGTCCCTGCCTGCAGCCCAGCTCCCCAGCCTCCCCAGAGCAGCTTTTCTGGTGGATCTCTGACATCTGAATGAAAGGGAATCCTGTTCCACCCCCTGAACCCCTGGTGCTACAGCCAAGGACATCCATCAGTATCTGGGGCTCATCCCCTGCACCCCAGATATCTGAGTGAGACAGAGAGAAACACCAAAGGTTTCCAGAGATCCAGGGGAAGATCTCTAAAGTCTGCTTTCCGTCCTCACTCCAGAGCTGGCATTATTGAAATAATCCTTGAGATGACCCCGGTTGTCAAAAATCAAATCAGATTTATAAAATGCTTAGGGTTCCAGAGGAAAGGTGCTGTAGGAATAGGTGGTGTTGTTATTATTATTATTATTACTATAATAAGACAAGCTCCCCATGTCCCTTGGCGATAATGCAGCTCTCTGGGAGGGATAAACTATGGAGCCAACGTGAACCAGATTATTGCCTCATAAAACGGGACACCTGCCCTATTATCCCTTAAATAATAAGTACATAAAACAAATTTGACTGTAATAATAAAACATAATGGTGAAATATTTATGGGTAATTTTTCAATGCAGCACACGAGGATTAAGCCACGCAATTTCTGTTGGCTTTTACAAGAGTTGCTCTGGCAAATCCTCCCCGTGAGGTCCCACAGAAACTGCCCTGTAATGTCTGCAGGAGCTCGAGAGGGGTGGAAAAGCGAGATGGGGATTTTGAAATGCGATCAACAAGCACAGGACCCACCCTTGGCCCCAGCAGGCAGGAGGGGAAGGGGTGCTCCAAGCAATCCACCAGGACCAGGACCATGAAATGGGTGAGGAGAAAATTGCAGGCAGTCCCTCCTCCCTCTCAGGTGTGGGCAGGTAATGCAGCTGGGCAGCAAAGGGTTAACTGGGGCAGCCCAGGAGCTGGGGCCACCTCCCATCACAGCAAACACCAAAGAAACCCCAAATGCAAACTGGGCTCAGCTCTGCCTGGAGACAAACAGCACCGAGCCCTTCATATGACAAACTAACAAATACTATAAAGAATTACTTCAGGAATCTAATCAAATTACATCTTTTACATCTCAGAATTCCTCACTTACCTCTCACCTTTGCTAAATTCTTGTAACTGAAAAAGCCACAGGGAGAAAAGAAAAAAATAATCACATTTTCTGATTGTTCATTTGGCAGAACAGTACAGATAAACAGGTTCCATAATTTCTTTCATACAGTTATTTCCATATTCATTTCCCTACTCTTCTGTGGGATGACTTCTGATAGAGCAACAAAGAGAAAAAAAAATTGAAATAAGGAAGTGCATTTCAAAGCAAGAGAATTTATGAAAGGCATCTGAGGCAGCAGAACCTCTAACCTGTGAGTACTTTCAATGTACTTTAGATTTTAAGTTGTCAGGGTCACATTCTCAGTTTGTGAAAAGCACTCACGTCTGGCTCCCGAGACAGAGCCTGATTTAGTCTTTTATAGGCACATAGTACATGCTCTAATTAACCCAACTTAATTTTTGAGCACAGCCCCAATGTCTAATAGCCATGATGCAATATTTAGCAGATTATATCACTTATTATTTTATAAGCCACCAGATAAAAATTAAGAGAATATCTGAACTGCATCTTTCTTTAGCACCGTCTCCCAGATAATCAGATTATTTTGATTTGCCTTTTTTGTAAAGCACAACGAGTGCATTTACTGCTGGTGCCTTTCCAAGCCAAAGGAAAGACATGGTATTTGCTCTGGGTCTGAGGGGTGTTCAGGTGAGCCCCCAGGGCTGTGCCCACACCCCCATCCAAACCCCTGCCTGCAATCCAGGCGTTTTGGCAGCGTCTCTGCGGGTCCACAGCTCCAGCCCGGCCAATTTTCCCCCAGCAGAGCCAGGACAGGCACACCCCCGTGGTGTGTGCGTGAAAATCTCTCCCTGCCCGCCTTCCCCGCGTGCTGCCTCCCTGCCTGAAGAGTTTCTGTGTTTTCTCTTTGTATCATTCTGGCTCTGAGTACTAAAAGCCACATCCTGTTATGTTTGGTTGCTAGGTGGAGAAATGTTATCATGGGCTTCAGCAATAATTTATCCATAGAGCTAGAGGAGCTGTCATGTACTTCTGACAGTGAGCTGCAGCACTTTATCAGCTTGCCTGTAAATCAACCGTGTGTGGGTGAAGATGCCAGCAATGTTTGATCTCTCTCAGACACTCTAATAATCTGCTTTTGTCTGATTGATTCCTTCACATCACCAAGCACATTGCAACCGGGAGTGGAGTGCCCTCTGTTTATCTCCGTTGGTCATCTGCTGGAGGGCAGCAGGGCAGAAAATGCTGTTCTCACCGAGATGGAAGAGTTTTTTGGAATTAGGGGCTTTACATCATATCCCGGAGCAGGTTTAGTCCAGTAAATCAATGATAGCAGAATTGAATGCACCATAAATACCTCAAACCGTATCTCTTACAAGAATGTAAGAGTAATTCATAGAAACAGGAAAGGTAACTTTGCTGGGAAGAATTACGACCCCTGCGAGCTGCAGACATGCAGGTCTTTTACGGCCTGTGTTTACATCTCCCCTCTTGAACTCGGCCGAGAAATGCTCTGTGCAGGCATTTGGTTCCAGGCACTTCAGAGGGAATATTGAGCAGAGCGGAACGCTGTCAGAATTGATCACGGCCTCTCCATCCGCAGCACAAGTTGGGTGAATTTCTGTCGGATCCTGCTCGAGGCAGCAGAGGCCGAGGCGGCGCGGCCTGCTCGGCATGGCGCCGGCGCCGGGCAGGGCCTTCGGCCAAACCTCTCCGGAAAGGAGGCAGGGCGAGGAGCAGCAGAGCCCCGCAGCACAGGTGTGCCCCTCACCAGGGATAAATGGAGCTGGTTTGTTGTGTCCTGTCCACCCAGGGCTCCCCAGCGGGGATCAAGAGCCGTCTCTGGCAGCGCTCGTTGTGTGCTGGCCCTGGAGCAGCTCAGCCGTGCATCCCCGACCCCTCTGAGGGCGAGGATGTCATGGCTGTCATTGACTAAACCCCATCAGGGGAGCATTTGGTGCTGGCGTCCCCTCCGTGGGTCACAGGCAGCAGGATATTTGGGGAATGCACTGATTTCAACCCGGTACACTGAGGGGAAAGGCTGGTGGTTCACAGCGCCGCTGAATGCTAAAAAAGGGTGAAAATTCACACTGCATAATGTATTTGTAATTGTGCTTAAGGCAATGAGAGGAGAGAAATTCATGGAACAAATCTGGCATACGGTGTAGCCCTCTGTGGATGCTGCAGGAGCAGCTCCATCTCCTCCAGACTGATTGCAGGGAGCAGTGGAGACTCAAGGGTGGATCCACAGCCTCCTCCTTGGCCCATCACGGGGATTTCCCCAAACTACTGAAGAATTGGGATGGAGACTGGTTTCAGGGGGAGGCAGCCCAGCTGGTGGCCACACGGGCAACACCTTTCAGGTGCAGCAGAGGGGCCTGTGCTGCTCTCCACATTTCATAACCCTTGCAGGCAAACAAGACTTCCATTCACAAGAGATTTTTTTTTTCACTGCACACATCATAAAAGCAGGGAAAGTGATAAAAGCAAGGAGACCTGAAGTTACAGTGTGCAGCAGGGTGTATTCTCTGTTCTTTCACCAACAGGCAGCATTAAATGATTTTAGTTTCACTGAGTATCATAGAACATCCTGATGGCTCCTCAAAGACCTGAAACTGGCCTCCTTTCAGCTTTGCACTGGAAGAGGAGCTGCACACACGGACAGACTGATGGACACAGAGACCTGCACCTTGGGATAACAGAGGTACCTCGGGAGGGTTTTAAATCCAGAGCTGTATTCCAGTTTGGACACAGCTGCCTGACCTCTCCTGTAACCATCTGAGGGCTGTGATTCCCAAAGTTTGCTTGGAAAACACAGCCAGAACCCTACAGGCTGAAATCAGCAGGAAGACACTGAAAGGCCCCAGTTCTGCCTTTCCTGGTGTTGATTTAGTGATGGTGGATGTCCATGGAGGCTGTGCTCAGACTGGCTCAAATAACTCAAGCCTAAATCCTCCATAGTCTTAAACTTACACACTCTAAACCGCTCTTCAGCTTTAAATCACAGATTAATTAAAATAAACCCACTATTAAGTCTCAAACCCTACTAATTTCTAGTATGGCAATATAAGGGTTGGCACTTTCCACAGAAAATTAGGAAATAAAAAAAAGACAAAATAACAAAAAGGAAGAGGAGAACTGGAAAGGAGGAAAAGGGAGCATGTCTAAGGAAACTACTCTTCCAATAACATCGAGATATCCTCAAGGGAGGTGTATAAGTAGGAGATATTACATGGCTGAACAGTAAATATCACATTTCTTTTTACAAGCATGTTTCTGCATTTTATTATATCTTGACTGGCAGATACATAAATTTTGAATATCCATTCTGAGGAGGCTTAGGATCTGCAGGCTGTGTTCTCCATGGCTCTAAGTGGTCCGTGGCATTTTGCTATTCCATAACAGATGGATTAATTAGTGAAATATGTTCCAATCTAGAAAATGTAATGTTTTCATGAACTAGCAAAAAATGATGAAATTCTCCACCTGTCACCCAGCTTCCAGGGCACTTTGTGGCCCATGTGGAAATAGATGCAGCCCAGAAGCTTCAGGAAGGAACTATTTGGGCAACTCTGGTGATTTGGCCTCTTTCTAAAGTATTTTGCTGCTGCTGTCAGGCAGCACTGCTATTTCCTGCAGTATAATCCCAGGCAGGAGGATTTCTGGATCATCTACCCGAGTGCTGGCCAGTGCTGAGTGATTGATTGAGGTTGTGACATGACTTTTACAGACAGCATTGCAGGGCTCCCACCAACACATGGGACTCGCTTGTTATTTTGTGGTGAAGGAAAAACACTTGGAAGCTGGGAAGGGGAATTTCTGGCAGCTGGGAGACCTCAATAATGTGACATTAGACTGTGTTTGTTTGATGGTGGGAGACAGGCCTGATGAAACCAGGCATGCAGTTTACAATTCTAATTAACATCAGCAGGGTTTTAAAGGGAAAAACCTCACCAACTCATTGGTTCAATTCCTTGGGTGATACGTTCCCACAGTTTTGGTTTACCCCAGGTAAATGTCCTTGTGCCCAAAGAAATCATTTTCTCTCTCCAAGAAGCACCATCAGGAAGGAAACATCTACACAAATACTGCTTTTAATGCACTTGTTTCACTTTTCAGGGCTGAGTCAGAGACCTGAACGTGAGCAGCCCCTCAGCTGTAAATTCCAGCTGAATAATTCCCCTTGTATTGAGCCCACCACTGAACATTGTTAATCTCAAAGCCTTTGTAAAGGAAGGATTCAATTTTGAAGCCTAAGTTGAGACAATTCTAGTAAAATCATATATTGGCCAGGCATTTAAATGTTCTATAAAGGATATGGGGTGGACCAGAGGCCTGAGAACAGGGCCAAAACCACAATGGAAGAGTAGAAACCTAAGTCCAGGAAATGAGGAAATGAATAGGATAAATCCTGCCTGTAGGAGTAATATTCCTGTCCTTTTCTGCTCTCTCCTGCTCAGGAACCACTTCTGGTATAGGAGAAGGGCTCAAGTTCTTTCTTTTAAAACTGAATAAAGGCATCAATGCCCACCCAGATGCCAGGGTAGGGGCACTCAGGTGGAAATGGGGGATTCAGGTTTGATTCCCTCTTCTGAAAAGTGCCCTTACTCTGCTGCTGGTGCATTTTCTGAAGGAGAACACAGCAGTTTAAGGTGCAAACCTGCCCTGAAATGAGTCCCTCAAAGGGGATCTGCTCACACACTGACATGAGGGGTGATATTGTCTGCTAACTCTGCCAAAAGTGGGGCTCACTTGGATCAGCCCCAAACCTCGGGGCTGGGAAGGCACTGCAGGACCACAGGAGTCCCAGGATGGCTGAATTCCCATTTATCTGGACAAGGGCTCCACGCTGCTGATTTCCAGGGCTGCAGAAATATTTACCACTGACATATCTCAGCAGATCAAAGGAAGCTGCTGCTGCTTAGCATTTCTGGCCTGTAATCTGCATTAATGTCTGTGCTCCTTCCAGGCTTATCTGAAATGTTAATGAAAACGCTGAATTTGCCCCAAAGCACCAGAAATTGGGAGAAGAAAGTGGAGTGAAATTTTCCAGCACTCTCAGAGGGTCTCTTTAAAGCTGAGGTGAGCCAGGTAGGTGGTGGGTCACAAAGCACCCTGAGCTGCCAACTTCTGTTCACAGGTGTCACAAAGTGCATCAGAGTGCTGCAGCCAGCCTGTTTTAGCCTGAAAAAGTACAAATGACCTGGCCAGCCCTGCAGCTGGGGGCATGCTGCACTGGGGCTGAGTTTTAGTATTCAGGTACAAAGATATTGCTGTCCTTTCTGCTACAAGCAAGGCACCTCTTGAGAGCACACAAACCACCCCAACAGGGCCACCTGCAGCCCACCAACCGCCCCAAAAGGAGAACCTGCAGCCCCAGCACTGTCCTCTCCTTCCCTGCCAGCTCTTCACAGTCACACAATCATTTAACTTTGGAAAAGATCTCCAAGACCACCAAGTCCAAGCTCTGGGCACTCATGGTACAATCAGTGCTGGTATCAAACAGACCAACATGGTGCTTGCCCTGCTGAAAACACAAAATATTTCAGTACTTTTTTCTGTGAATCGATTAAAAATAATAACAAAAAATATAATTAATATAGAAAATGTAACGGGAGGGATTCTGCAGATAGAAATTAGCATCCAACGGCTCATTTCTTGTCTGGTTCACTCCCATATCCTGAGGATATCCCAGGAATCATCATGAGAGTCTGGGACCATGCTGTAATGTCCTGCCAGGCAGAATCAGGGCAGCTCTCACTGATTGTGGAGGTCTAGGTGTGCAAAATCCATCCCTGACAGACAAGGCATCAAGGGCTGAGAAAAGAGAATTTCATTTCAGCAGGAGGTATTCCCAGTGCAAATGAAAGCTGCTCCTCTGGATGTGGTATTAGAGATAGAGGGAAACTGCAAATTGAGTATTTCAATACCTCCCCACCCCGGATTTTAAGCAGTTAAAAAAAAAAAGAAATCAAGGAGAATGAAGGCACGCTCTTTGGCTGCATTGAGAGCAATCAAACCCGCTGGGACTGGGGAGCTTTAATGGGATCCAGCCTCTTCCAAGGCCCCTGGGTCCAGTCTAGCCCACATTAGGAGTGATTGGAAGTCATTGTCACTCCATGGCTGCTCAGTGATTGAAGTGACATGGGTTGGTGGTCTTAGTGCAGCACAGAGTGAACACCTGTCCATAGCTCACCCAGAAAGGAGATTCTGCTGGCGTCAGTTCAGTGCTTTTCATCAGGAGCAAATTTAAATGCAAAGTAAATAAATCCAAATAATTTATAAACAATCTGTGTCACCTGTTTTTTCAAATATTGGTACCTCAAAGTTGTCAGGTAAAGCCCTAACAAAGAATCCCAGAATCTGTGAGGTTGGGAGATGCCTCCAGAACCATCCAGTCCAACCTGAGAGCGATCCCCCACACATCTCACCTTGGTCAACCCTCTCACAAATAACACCAACCTTCTGAGCACACTGGTTTGGGATTTATGATAATTCACCAATAATAAGAACAGACTCTGGGCTAAACTGCATCCTTTGAATTTGGTTATGACAAAAGTTATATCAAAAATAAGGACTAAGTTATATCAAAAATCTTGGGTAGAGATGTGCAGTACATAAAACTTACATAAAGGATTTCATTGATTTTTAAATTCATTCAAGTCCCCCTGGAAATCTTATTGTCTTCTCTTTGGGTTTTATAATTCCATTTTTATGAATCAAATTTGCAAACTTTGAATTTACTTAGCCTTGGAATGTGCTCAACCATATAAAAAGCCAAAATAGCTTCTCCCAAATAATCCCAATTATTCTCAACACTTACTTGCTATTAATTTATTTAATCTGATCTATTGCTTAAGCAAATGATTAAAGTGCTTTCATTGGACAGGGTTCTGAATGGACAAGGTATTTCACATTATTTGCTGAAAATCCATTCTAGTGGGGAATGTTTACTATTCCTTTCACATACAATTATTCCTCTCAGTGTTAATCAGACAATTTTTCAAAGGTGTAGTCATGAGATTGGACTGGCTCCATGCCTAATCCAATATCTGCTGCTCAGTAAACACACACCTCTGGATATATGTTTCCAGCCAAAGATATCTATTTTCTAGGCAGCTGAATTTTAGCAGAGTGACACAGTCAGAGGCAGGAGCCCAGCAGTACAAACAGATATTTCCTCGATGGAGATCTCATTGCTATGCAAGCTATTTTTAGTTTTGTGCTTAACATGTTTTGGGTGAAAAAACCCCAAATCAGAGCTAGACTATTTTCCTGAGTAATTCTGGCCTGCACGTGCCGTGTTTGGGACACGTCAGTGACTCAGGGCTGCACAGGACAACAGAAGACATCATTTCCCTGCTTCATGCTGCATTACTTCAGCAAAAAGCAAACATCTCTGCAGAGTCACAGTGAGTCACCCCATGTGCTACAGCACTGACTGCCACGAGAAAACCTCCCCGAGGCTCAGGAATTAAGGCTTCATTCAGCAGCAATGCAGGAATTAGAAACTTGGCTGTCCAGGGATAATCTGTAACAACTCTGCTGGGACAACAGCCTACACTGAAATCAAAGCTGGGGAAAATTTTGAATTCCCAGCAATGGCATTTCTGTGCTCTGCAATATCTGGGGCTGCCCACCCTCACTCAGCTGAGGGACACTGGAAATCCTGAGCTTCCTCTGGGGTTTCCAAGTTAAATCTGGAGGTTAAAGAGCATCAGCTATTCCACAGGGTGGTACCACCAATCCGAGTTTGTGCTGGGAGCAGATTTCAGGCAGAGGTTTGTCCCTGGGGCTCTGCACTGGTGTCTGCTCCCAGCCCGTGTGTGAGCACAGCAAATCTCAGGTCTGGGCACAGCAGCAATCCCTGTGTGTCCTGAGACACCTGCCCTGAGCACAGCCAGGCAGCTCAGGAGGAAAAAATCACCGTGGAAATGGATCAGCTGGTACCTCAAAGTTGTCAGGTAAGGCCCTAACAAAGAATTCCAGAGTCAGTGAGGCTGGGAAAGGCCTCCAGGACCATCCAGTCCAACCTGAGACCGACCCCCATCCACCACAAATAACATCAACCTTTTGAGCATAAAATAATAAATATGAGTTCAGTAATGAAATCAAATAAATATAGAATAGAATAGAATAGAATAGAATAGAATAGAATAGAATAGAATAGAATAAATATAGAATAGAATAAAATAAATAGAGACTAGAATAGAATAGAATAAATATAGAATAGAATAAATATAGAATAGAATAGAATAGAATAGAATAGAATAGAATAGAATAGAATAGAATAAATATAGAATAGAATAAAATAAATAGAGACTAGAATAGAATAGATATAGAATAGAATAGAATAGAATAGAATAGAATAGAATAGAATAGAATAGAATAGAATAGAATAGAATAGAATAGAATGGAATAGAATAATAAAAGAAGTTTGGGAATGAAATCCCATCCAGCTCACGGATGAGCACAGTGAGCTCTCAGCAGGGTCCTGGGGGAACTGTGGAACCATTCCATGGAAGAAGAACTTGCAGGATCAGCTCCCAGCCCAACCCACTGGCCAGGCACAGCCCTGTGTCCCACAGATATGTTTATCAAAGCACATTTCCCCTGTTTGTGCATCTGTTAATGCAGGATCTGCTTTTATTTAACAATGCAGCAGCCAATACAAGCGACTCCACCCCCGCACTCCCGCGCTTTGAAATATTCTTTTGCTCTTAATTTTCAGCCTCCTCCGCCTCCTCCTTTCCCTCTCTCCCCCTTTTTTTTATTTTGGTTGGTGACCACAAGTGTAGTTTCAGTAAATAAAGCTGGTGCTTGATAATGTGGAACGGCCAGGAGCTTAACTCTGCCCTTGGAGATCGCTTACATCAAACCAGCAATCAAAAAGTGGTGCAGATAAAATTTGTCATCAGGGATTTCCTACAAAAGAATTACAGTGGAGAAATAGCCTGATCGATACTATGGATTTTCACTGCAGGGGCTGATAGTCCAATTGCTGTGAAACACTCACACAGATAAAAGGGCACGGCTGCCACTTTGTTACAGACTGCTGACTCAGCCCAAAGCCTGGCAGGTATTTATAGGCCAAAGTGATACAGAATTATCACCTTGCAGTGCCCAGCTCTTGTTAGTTCTGAGATTGCCTCCCTTTATGGGATTGCTAAATGCAGGTGAATGGAAAAATGATGGCTAACAGCTGTCAAAATGCAACAGAATGAAGTACTTAAATCTTTTTTTATCCATTAAAAGGGTAACAACCAAACATAGATCATGGTGCAGACGTTGTAATGATATTTGGGGCCGGTAAACGAGGGGTTATAAACAATGTACAGCTGATCAAAATGGTAAGAAAAATACAAAAGGGAAAAAAAGGCAATAATAAAAATTCTTCTTGTTACTTTACAATATGTGGCTTGCCATTTACTTTGCTGCTTTTCCAGGGGATCTCCAAGCCTCTCAAGGCTGCTCTGAGCAGCCTCCAGCTCCACCAACACCGTGATAATTTTATACCCCATATAGCACAGGGAAAACTGCTTTAGGAAACCATTGGGCTGGCTCCAGGAGCTCTCCTTCCTTGTTCTAAGCCAGTGTTTTACACCTCAGCAGGATTAAATGCTGATGGATACTAATATTAACTCACTGCTTCCAAGGACTGTTTCACACACAGACACTTTGTAGGACCAGAGCACGATGAAGGAGAGGAAATACTTTCATTTTTTGGTCCAACAGGTAGCACAAAGCCTCTGTGTCCTGGTGAACGCTCCAGAATTGACTCTCCCAACCATTATTGCATTGCTAGGACAGGCCCAAGGAGGGTGAGGAATGGGCACAGTAACCCTGTGTTTATTTTTGGAGTTGTCTCCAGTGAGAGATTGGCCTTGACTGCACAAGGATGACGCCTGGAAGGTCACAAGGAAGCTCTAGTGAGATATAAAAAGAGACAGGAGGATCTGCACAGACTTTGCCCTACCAGAGCCTCCAAGGTCTTCTCCTCATCCCTGATGGAGGCTTTAGCAGCTTAAAACCAGTTCCAGACCTAGTTCAAAGGTATTTTCTCAGCAGAGACAGAACCAAGTTGGGCTTTAACACTTACAATTATTTATAAACTCCCAGTCCAGCTCCCAGAAAACTTAATGTCCAGATAAATACTTTTTTCTAACATTCCCTTGACAAATCCTGGCATCCTCAGCACGTCACCGACTCTTATATAACCAAGAGTGTTTCTTTTACTTGTAAATCCATGGTATGTCTTGGTGTGCCAGCAACCCCAGATTTACCCTTTCAGCACTCAGAATATGGCTGGTTTTAAATACAATTAGGGAAGTGAGGGAACAGCAGTTTCCAAAGGAAACACCAGAGAAGGGAGGAAAACAAAGAAGAGAGAAGGAAAAAAAAAAAAAGAGGAGGCTTTTGATTTTCATAACTGGGCTGTGCTAGGACAGGGATAAGGGAGCACTGGTGGGACTTAAAATTCCCTGTTAAGTGAGAGGAGGCATCCCAGTCTTCAGAAGAGGTTCAAAGATCCACCATGAATAAAGCCTTGAAGATCTCCTCTACTTGGCTCATTGTCTTTCCCCCATTAATACCAGTTTCAAAACCATCTTGTGTGTCTTGGAGAAACACAAATAGGAGGATTAAAGAACTGAAATTTTTTAAATGTCTCAAGGAGGTCATGGCCAGCAGGTGCTGGAATTCAGAGTGGTTTATGCACCCTATGTGTTAGACTTCATTTAATACCAGAGCTTTAAACTAAAGGAAGGGACACTGCACAAAACCTGCCAACAATATCATCAAAAGCAGCACAAAGAAACTGGACTTGGGCATCGCTGGAGGAAGTTTTTGGTGAGTTTGACCACAACATTTGACTCTGGGAGCCTTGGAGGGAAAATGCACAAAGTTTAAATTAAAATACTAGAATATGAAGCAGAACATCAAATGCAATCATGATTTGGTTGCCTGTAAGAAACGCTGCAGGTTTCTAAACAAACATCTTCCCTATCCAGGAGAGAAGCCACACCTTTCTGTGTGCTCCATAGGGAAAATTACTGTAGCACTTGTCTGAACTGCCTGGTGCTGGTAGAATCATAGCTGCTCTCATCAGAGTGTTGTTGGATGAAGTTTACTGTCACTAGCAATAAGCAGTAGATAAAAGGAGGGAGGGGAGGGGGATAAGAAAACAAAAGGGAAAAATAGAAGCTAAAAAATTCACCAGAGGTGAAAAAAAGGGGGGGCAAAAAAGAAGATATACATAAACTAGCTGTTTTTGTCTTTCTAGTTGCTGTGATGTGCACAAAGGAAATAGACTGAATAAAATCACATCTCAGGAACACCAACATAAATTCCCCCTTGCTTTGACAAGTACGTAATTTTGTGCAGTGATGCTCTTCACATCTGGAGAGTTATGAGGCAATTTCATTCCCATCTGACAAATTTACAAAGAAACATTAGAGAGAAGGGATTAGAAAAGCGAGAAATCTTTATAGACTTTTTCCTCAGGCTGTATTTTCCTTCCATCTTTTGGCTCTTCCTTGAGGAATATGTATGAGTGACTCATTCTGTATGAACGCCATAACTGAAACACTTAGCAGATAAGCAGAACATGAAATGTGCTTTAAATCAACTAATTGTATTTACATTATCTGGGAGGGCTGATCCCCATTGGCTGAAGTTGGGGGAAATTTGCTATTGTGCATTTTCAAGATAACAATTTAAAACTGGGGAGAAAAAAAAAAAAAAAGGAAAATATTATCTCCAGAACTTCACAGAAAAGTCCAGGCCTGAAAAAGAATTTGCATAGGGAAAGAACTTCTCACCTTCCAGCTCTGATTGACCTTTTTGGCCTCATTATGGGCTCATCAAGGCCAATTTAACACTTTGGGAAACTGAGGAGGATTACAGTATCTGAATTCATGGAGAAAAGAAATGCCACTGGAAGGCTGGACAGGGAAGGAGTGGTTGGGCTGAGCTCACTCTTGTGCATCTCAAAGAGCTTTTCCAAGGAGGTTGAGCTCCAGAGAACATCTGCTCCTCACAGGCCACCAGGTACTTGACTGAATGCACTGATAGAATTCAGACTCCTAAAAAACTAATAAAAATGGAAGGATGAGAGGAGCCAGGTGTTGCCAATACCTGTGAAAGGCCTGGGAATTTTGGGTTTGTGGCTGCACCACCACAGGTCCTTTCTGCTTTTCTGGTTCAGCCTTCTCCTTGCTGACAGTGGAAAATTCTGGCAGGGATTATTCCAGGAATAAATGCTAACAAGAAATCCTGCAAAAGCTTTGCTTTCTCCTGCAAGGTTTTAAAGCCCAGGCAGCCATGGCTCGTTGTAGTTACACTGCTGAAGATGTGTAAGCTCAGCTGATATATGGCTACTACAGCAGAGCAGTATTTTATGTTCTCTGCATAATCAGGATCAGTTTCATTAAAATTTCTTTTTTTTTCTTCACTATTTTAATGCCAAGACCCTGCCATGGATTGCTCTCTGTTACCCCATGGGATAGTTCCCTGCCACCCCAGCCTTTGTTTCCTTTGTGTCTCTCTCTGTAAGGTCATTTCAAGTGCTGGGTGCTGGGACTTCCCTCCTCCTTCCATTAATGAAAATTATGTGATGGTGCTTGGAAGTTCCAAAACATATTCCTTTCTTGGCCCCGAGATGAAATATAATAAAATGCAGATGCTTTCTGGTGGAGAGCACAGATGAAAATGTTTTCTGAGCATGGCTCCTGGAGAGGGGAAAGCAGAGGGGACACAGCTCCTGGAGAGGGGAAAGCACAGGGGACACAGCTCCTGGAGAGGGGAAAGCAGAGGGGACACAGCTCCTGGAGAGCCCCAGATGTGGCAGGAGGCACTCGGGGCTGGGCTCTTTATTGTCCTCTTCAGGGGGCCCAGTGGGGCTGCTGGCAGCCAGCTTCATGGCCAGGGCCCTATCAGTTAGATATTAGCTATTAGAATAGATTTTATATCTATCTATTATATCTATTAGATATTAGCTATTAGAATAGATAGATATAAAAATCTATCTATAGAAAGATATAAAAATTGACAGGTATGTAAAAATTAATAGATAGATATAAAAATTCCCTGTGGTTTCAGTAAAAAGAAACTTTAATAATTTTATTGTCTGGACATGATATTTTCTTTGTGTATGGGTAGAAGGGGAAGAGTTTGCACCACAAATGATTTCCACTAAAAACATTCAAACCCCCTAAGTATTTTAGGTTGGGTTATCAAGAGGCTTATCTCTGTGGAGAACTTTGTGATTGCTGCTGTGCTCAACAGGTTTGTACAACTCCTCTGACTGCATGGGATTAGTTGGCTGAGAGCTGGATGCACACAGGATATCTTACACAGGAAATTAAATTAATACAGAACCGTGTTTTCAGGAGCACAAATGGACAGCTTGTCCCTTTGAAAACTCACTGCATTCCTAGCTCTCTTTGAAAATTACTAGATGGAAATGAAGGTGGAAAGTCTCTTTAAAAATCACTTCTGAAAAAAACAAGAAAATAATTCTTTAGATTTTTTTCCTTTCTCTGTGTGTGAGACATTTAAACATAACCCATTCCACAGTAAGGGTAGTGGAAATCAAAAAAATAATATTTGAATTATTTTGATCATGATAATCCCCAATTGTTTTGAAAGTAAATTATATTTGATAGTCTCTCCAGAATGTACTTACAAATTCATAGGAACACCATTAAAATACAGCATTAATTAACATCCACTTTTATAAAGTGCTTCTAATATTGCATAAACAAGCAAGAGTTGAAAAGCTTATTTTTAACTTGGATCTGCATATGCAGTGTGATCATAGTGAGTTACAAAAATACCCAAATAGCACTGGGAAATGAATTTTCACAGTTTGTTTCTGGTTGAAGACACACCAAAGTACCTGTCTTTAATTTGAGGAGCTGTGAACAAAAGGTACTTGCCAGCTTAGCTTCGTGTTTCTGAGCTGTGGCAGTGCAGCCATGGGTGGAATACTGATGTGTCAATATTCCTTAGCCCAAATGATAATCAGCAACTGACTTGAAATAACTTAAAACAATCAGAGGGGGCTGTGCTGCCTTGTGCTGGGCTGAAGCAGGCCTGTGGCACATTTGATTTCTCCAAAACCAAAGTCATCCCTGCAGGGTGAGGAGCTGGGCTCAGGCTGGTTTCACTCCCACCAAGGGCCCCCATCAGCACCAAGAGCCAAAGGATGGAGAGTCCAGGGGCTCCTGGGCACAGACAACCTGGAGAGGCACCAGTCCAGCCTAAATCCACATTTGGAAAGGAAAGCAACTCTAAACCCCCTCAAAACTCAGTTTTACCAGTTGAGATCCTGATGGATGTGACCTGACTTACGGCCATGCAGGCAGTGGTTAAGCTCACCTTGATTTCACTCAAAACATCTTGCTGAAATCTAACCCAAACCTTTAAAAACAAATGTTATTTGTGACAGTATCAAATTAATCTGGAGTTGGAGGCAAAGTCTAAGATCTACCCTGAGGAACAGGTGGGAGTGGGGAGCTCCTGTCCCCACTGGAACACCTGGAGGAGGTCATGGAAACCTCTCTGCCAAAATCCCAACACTGAATGTTGGTTTTGGGGTTGAATGTTGGCTTTTGGGTTCAGCTGAGCTCATGCAGGGTCTCTGAATAGATCAATTTCTGAAGTTCTATAAATGCAAAAAGGGCCTTCCTAAATCCCCCTCCCTGCCCAGATGCAGCTGCCACATCCTGAGTTCCACTGATGCAGGAAGGAAGGGGCTTCTGAAGGATCAAGATCCCTCTGCATCCAGGACAGATCTTTCATCCAGAACCACAAACCTGCTAGAAACCCTGGACTGGAAACCACTTATCAATACCAAGCATCAATCACTGACAAAGAGCAGCAAACTGTTGGTACCACAAGGACAGAGCAGGAATTTCAGGGCAGTTCTCATTTCTTGAATCCTTGAATAACAGCAGGGAACTTATTGTGGGAAATCTGCACCCTTAAGATACCAATTGTTTTAAAATTAAATCCTTTTATTTTGCTCATTCTCCTCTTTAAAAAGACCAATCCTTAAATGGGTCATTGCTATCCCTTTCTGGAAATGTTTATTTATGCCCAGATGCACCTGTTATGGTGGGAACAGTCACAACAGGGACTGTGGTGCTCCAAAGAGATGAGAAATATGCAGTTTGCCTTTCATTAGATCAAGTGATTAGATGTGAAAAAGAGACAAACCCTCAGCAAGACAGCCCTTCTTCAGCCTTTAAATGTGATAGACATCTGGAAGACATTATTATAAAAGCTTGATATGATGCTTTAAAGCACTGCTCGTTCCTAAGATCACTCAAGGGCTCCTTCAGAAGCTGCAAGTCTTCAACAGTGATCCAGGAAATGCCAAAGCACTCTGGGCTTTTCAAAGGCTGAAACCACCCCCTTGCCGTGGTGGAAGAACAACAGCAAATGGTTTTGCTGCTTTTTTGGCTGAACTCTTCCAGGTCCCAGGTTGGGATGATTACCCTTCTCCATGTTAAAGGGTTCCAAAGAAATGAGAGGCTGTTGAGAGCCAGCTTTGCCCTGGGAGATGTTCAAAGCACCAGCACCAGGAGCTGCTCACATAGTTAACATCACAAGTACAGGAGAAGCTCAACACAAACAGTCCTCAGAAACTTCTGAGATAGTATTCAGGAGCAGGAATTCAAAGGTGGAAGGAATCTCTCTGGAATCTCTCTGATTGCACAAGCCAAGTCCCTAGAGTGATAAAATCACCCCCAAACCCGTGGGGTTGTTCCTGAGCCTCCAGTGCTGTTCCCCTGTGCAGATTCCTGGTGCTGAGGTGGTGGAGAAGCCACTTGACAGCACTGTGTCACTGAAGAACATCCACATGCAGACAGAAACTCCCACTTGCTGCTTTAAATCAGCTTTCAGTAGTTTTTGTATCACCAAAATAGCACAAAATATATATACCCCAAGCTTGTGCCCTAAAAATTCATATACCCACTAGGGAATGCTGAATAAACCAAAACCTCGAAGTGCTGGGGACAGGGTAATCCACAGACTAAATATTCTGACCTTGAATTTTACATTCTTTCCCATCTCTAATTGCCTTGCATTGAGTTTTCTTATTTCTAATCCAAGTTAAAGTGTGTGGCTGCTGCTTCAGCCTCAGGTGTTTTGCCAGTGGTCTTCACGTGTGGACAAGTCACTCCTGAGCCCTGAGTTTATCTCTAGCACTTGCTTACCCCGCAGAGGAGCCGCAAAATTGGTTCCTGTATGAAGAGATCCAAAGATGGAAAACACAAAGGAAATGCAAAGTGATACCACATTTCTCATTTCAAACGAGTGGGTGACAAATTGCTCATCAGATTGTACAATTTGGGTTGCTCCTGCTTGCTTGCTAATTAACCAGTCTGACATTATGTTTCCTCCCTCTTGCATCCACCCTGCCTCTGAACTAATCAGGGTTCAATGACAGCATCACTTATCCCAGGACACATTCCAATAATTAAGGTTTGGAGGACATCTTGCAAACTCCAGCACATACCAATAGGATTTTCTCTCCCTCCACTGCTGTGCTGGTGACATGTGACAAGACAAAGCCCTGCTCTCATATACATAACAGCAGGATGCTTTCCCACCTTTTAATGGCTGGCTGCATCTCCTCCCAGCAGCTCTGACAGTGGGAAAGGGCTCTGCAGGAATGGCTGTGCCTCGAGGAGTCAGACCTCGCAGGCAACAAAAGCCCTCGTGGTGCTAAATCTGAATTTTGAGTGCAGGAACACCATCCCATAAGCTGTGCCTCCCTTCTTACACTCCTTTGCTCTGCTCTGTGCTTCATGGCTTTCCATGATCCCAGCAGGTCCTGGCTGTGCCCAGGAAAGGCAGCACAGGTGGGGACACCTTGGACATTTAGGGAGGGGACACAGCCAGGAAGGACCCTGCTGCTTGAGTGCTTTTTAACCCTTTTCCTGCAGCAGTAGCACGGGCTGAGTGCTGGGCTCTGCAGTGCTCAGGGTGTCCTCAGCAGCCCTGACAGAGCCACAGTGACTTTCCCCACCACAGAGGGGCTGCCTCTGCCTCTGCCCTGGCTGCTGGGATTTCACTCAGCTGCACAAACCAACAGGGTCACCCCAGCCATGGCTGTTCATTCATTCCTTGGATGTTTTCTCCCTGCAGTTCCTTCCAGGAACAGCCCATTGCAGGAAGCCTGAGCCCCTGTCCAAGCTGAAGGTCTGGACTTGGCATGAGCAAAGCTTGATCCCATGAATTTGGGCTGAAATTGCAAAAAGCCCCAAAGAACAATCAGGATTCTATCTGCATTGGACCCTTCAAAAAGGTGAAGTCTTTTACAAAAAAGATTCATATTTTCATTTTAGCTAATAGTTGTTAGCTTTTCTTAGAGTACCCACTGGAATATGGCTACAAATGCTCTTCTCCAGGAAGCTGAAATGTCCTGGTGATAGTTCTGAAAAGCAGATGGAAACACCACTCATTTTCTCTTAGTGCCTGATTCTGAAACACTGTTTTCCTCAGCAGCAGAAACAGCAGTGGAATCACACTGAGAAATTGGGAAAGGGAAGATTCCCTGTGGACAGAAATTCCTGGAGATGGGCAGTTCAGGCAGTTCATCAGCCAGCATGAATCAAAACACTTTAATTGTCTTCTGCAACGCTGCACTACTTCACACACCCCGCACCTGGAAAGCCTCCACCGGGCACTTCAAATACAATTAATAAAGATAAAAGAGAATAAAAGACAATTTGGTGCCCCTAAGATCTCCTAATGTAACTTAGTGTGGAAGGCAGGACCTGGGAGGGGGACGGGGACTGGAGGAGCCTGGCTGGATTTGTGCAGGGACATGGAGATGAGAGGAATTTACCTGAGCCTGGGGCAATCTCCAGCACTGCTGCTGGCTCTGGGCTGGGGCTGGAGCTGTTCCTTCTCCACTCTCTCTTGCATCAGCAGGTATTTGCTGGTTTTGGTCCCAAAAAAGTGCAACAAAACCTCTATTTCACAAAGAACTTTCAAGGTCACTTGCATAAAATGTACAAAAAGCACATTTTTGTTGATGGAATGGCCTTTTGATAATGAGGTAATTAGTGATATTACAGCAGGAGAAAAAGGGGGGATTTCTTCCTCCTTTTCTCCCTTTTTGCAAACCCAGTGAAGTGGCAAATTTTGTCGCAGTTGCTGTATGTGCACAATATTTCACCCAGCTCCACAAAGTAATGTGTTTTTTGAGTAGCTACTGTATTTGCTGAAACTAAGTTATAATAATTTGATGACTAGGAACAAGATTAATTCAAGGAACTACTATTCTCATGACAATTGCAAAATCCAGTAGGGGACAGAGTGAGTGTGAATAGAAATGTTTAGGCATCTCCCTGCTTCATCAGTGAGGAGCCTGAGATGGAAAAATATCCAGCAAGGATCTGAGGGGGGTCACATCTCTGGAGGTGCAGCAAGGTAAGCAATTAATTTCTCCATAAGAAAACCAGGAGCTGCAATCAAAACTATCATCAGAGGAAACATGAGTATCTGTACAACAGGAGGATAAAACCCAGGGAAAGATATAATTACATTAAATTATAGCAACTGCCACGTAAAAGTACCAAAGAAAGTAACAGAAAGCATTGTCATTTCCTTAGAAATGGGGTTTGATGGTACTGCAGTGTTCCCATCCCCTCACACGTGGAGATGTGCCAGCTGCCCAACCTCTGGGGGAAGCAAAGCCCCATCCCAGCCCCACTCACAGCACAACTGGGAGCTGCACTGAGTTTGTCATTTAGGATGTGACAATCAAAACTGTGGCTCCTGACTGAGACATCTTCCAAAGGAATTCTACTTTTTTCCCCCCAAAACCTGCAGCTTCTAGTACAAAGCAACACTGGTGCCTCGATCTCTCACAATAGGAATGCCAACCACCAATAATTCTACAAAGAATTTTGGAGAAATGGTTCACAGATTAACATTTTCAGAGTGGAAGCAGATGAGACCAAATTTAGAGCAAGTAAGTGATATGCACATATGTTATGTAAAGGCCTAATATTCACTGAAGAGAAGGAAGTATTTCTCAACCACATGTACCAGGCAGTTGGGATTTGGAGATCTATAAATAGTATGTTGAAATTATGGAAGTAGAGAATTACAGCACAAAAAAAGAATAACAAATTAAAAATTATCAGAAATTGAGCTGGAAAGAAAATTTTCTGTTCTGAAGCAGAAGAAACACCGAGACTTTTCCTGCTGCCATTCTTTTACAAAAGCTCTTTCCCCCAGACAGGTGTTGGCTCAGGTTTGGCACCTGCTGGGATGTGCTCAGGGCTCTCTGCATTGTGGTTTTCAGAGCTGTGTGTGAGATCACTCAGTTACTTTGGAGATATTTTTGTGCAAACAGAAGAACTGCTGTTAAAGAGCTTTCAGCTGCTCTGAAGTCAGTCTTTGTCTTGCTTTGACCAGATGACACTGGACAAAAAAAAAAACCCCACCGACTTTTCTCAGCATACCTTGAAAACATCAAATTTTAGTCAAATCACTCTGGAGAAACACATTGCAGTCAGGCAGCATTCCAGAGTAAAATTCCCAACCAAGCAGAGAGCTGGCCTGTTTTAAATGTCCAGCACCTTGCTGACTGCTGCACGTTGTTTTACCTGTGTGTGCTTCACTTGCAGCCTCTCTGCAGCACTTTCAATCAGTGCAGTCTCAGGAAAAGTGGATTTTCTGAGTGATGCACAGTTCCCTGAGCTGAATGTCAGCACATGTGAGAGGAAGAGTCAGGGGATACAAAATGTTATCTCCTGATGTCAAACCCTGGTGGCAGGGCTGTGCTGGCAGCACAAAGTGCAGAGCACAGAGCCGGCCGGGCTGCCAGGCTGAAGTTCCCCCACCAAGTGATTTAAGCAGAACAAATTGAAGCTCGCAGGAGTCTGGGCAGTAAAACCCCTGGAGTTGTTTAACTGGCTTGGCTTAAAGTGATGAATTAGTTGGGCCATTTCTTTTCATGGCAAGCAGTGAATCTGGGCTGTCCATCAGAGGACGAGCTGGAAGCCGGGTGCTGGGGGAGCAGGACAGGGCAGGAGCCTTGGGCACTGTGGGGAGGATGCCTGAGGATTTCAGCTTTTTTGTTTTCCATCTATTTGTAGTCCTGCAGTTCTTTAATGTATAAATCCAAACTCCACACACAGTGTGAGCTGCTGCTTTCCCAGTTTGGGCAGACACAGCAATTCCTCTCCAGGCTGGGAACCAAGGACACCTCACTGCCTCAGGGCCCAGAAATGGAAACAAAAGTGAGTTGGGGGGAGCAAACTTGGGGTAAATTACTTCATTACCTGGAGCTGTAATTGAAAGATTAACCCCCAATATGCAAATGGACCAAACTTATAAAAGTGTCAAAACCCGTGAGCCACCATCCATTTTTGGGTGCAGACCCTGGGGGGCTTTGTCTGCCCTAAATGTACCTGAAGGCCCTTCAATAAAAACTGCTTTTCATTGCCTTAATTCTGTCTGGCCTCTGTTTTTGGGCAGCTCCAGAAGGCTCCACAGAGATCTCCAGGAGGGGAGGACCCAGCAGGGATCCTTTGGATGAAGCACACAGATCCCAAGGCGGAGAGGAGCAGAGCCTGGCTGGGTCAGAGCTGTTTGGGGACATGGGGACAGTGACACCCTGTGCTGCATGAGCACCTGCCAGGATTATTCAGTGCTTCTATCCACAGAGACACTCAAGCATGGTGTATGAAGTATTTTACAACCTCAGGTCAAATTGGGGCTAAGATAAATGAACACAGCTCTGTTGAAGTCTGAGGAGTTGTGCCCATTAATTCATGCCGTGCTGCAGGGACAATGCACAACAACAGGATGAGGAGAGATGCCACTGCTGTTCTGCTAAAGCAATAATGAACCCCCTAATTTACTGTTTCCAAACCAGCTTATTCCATTTTAGAGAAGAATGCACTGGGTTGCACCTAGCCACCAAATTTGAGCACAGCTATTATTAATTTACTTTTTATGTATTTGCATTGTGATGGCTGAGAGCAAAACTTGGGCAGAGCGGATGGTCCCACACAAGCAGCTGTGCAAAGATGTCCCAGAATCCAGACAAACAGCATTGTGAATAGACTCCTCTCGGTGAGGAGAGAAAACAGGGTGTCAATCACGCCTGCTGACAGGCTGCAATTAACCCAGCATCAAATTGGAGGGAGATGGATGGGACCAGATGGTCCTGTTATCCTAACAAAGGATTATACAGCAAGTGTCCTTCCCGGGGAAGAGGGGCTTTTTAACAGAGACCTTTGGAAGAACAACAACAAAAAAAGAGAACTAAAGAGACATTACAGAAAACGGAAATGAGCAAAGCGTGGTTTAAATATGAATTCCAGTAGTTAATTATGTGCTTCAAGTACAAATACATGTTATATTTTGATCATAATGGTGTCTGCTGAAATTTATCCAAAACGGCCTCCCAGTGACAGGATCACTGCAGACAAAGTCAGTAAGAAATGATCCAAAAATCAGCATTCTTGCTGTCCCTGAAATAATTCTTTAATTTGTTAACCTAAAACTGCCCAAATGCTGCCCTCCTATCCTGCTCTTCTTAGGGTAAATCCATGTTTTGAAGCCCAAATAGCAGCAAGTGTACCTGGCTGAGCAGGGCCCCCCAAAACCCTTCTCAGAGCACTGCAGGGAGCAGAGCTTGGGACTGTGTGCTTAGAACTAAAGCTCTCACTGTGAGATGGACTCTTAATTATGGGGAAGACACAACCGATTTCTGCAAAGAAATCAGGAAAAACAGGCAAATAAAAGGAATTTCTAGCAAAGTAAAATATCCTAAAAATCTGTTATCAGGGTTTTTTTCTGTTATCAGAGTGTGAGACAGATGATGCAGCAGGTGATGGCTCAGGCCTGTCCTGCAGACACTGGAACATCCTCCAGTGACTCCAGTTCCCTTCTCCCTGTCCCCTGCAAGGTGTCTCACGCTTTGGTGGAATTTTTCTGGCAAAGGCATGAAGCTTCTGTGATATTTCCCGCGTTTATGATTCTCCTTCTTTTCTAAATTCCACAAGATCCAGGCCTGCACAAGTGGATCAAGAATTTCCTATTCCTATTCCTATTCCTATTCCTATTCCTATTCCTATTCCTATTCCTATTCCTATTCCTATTCCTATTCCTATTCCTATTCCTATTCCTATTCCTATTCCTATTCCTTTCCTTTCCTTTCCTTTCCTTTCCTTTCCTTTCCTTTCCTTTCCTTTCCTTTCCTTTCCTTTCCTTTCCTTTCCTTTCCTTTCCTTTCCTTTCCTTTCCTTTCCTTTCCTTTCCTTTCCTTTCCTTTCCTTTCCTTTCCTTTCCTTTCCTTTCTTTCCCCAAAGGAAATGTTTTGCAATGTAGATTGGCCCAACCACAATTAGAAAAGAGGTGCCCTGCTTGACACCTTTTCAACATTATCCAGTTGAAAGAATATCAGCTCTTTTCCAAGCACGGAAATTATAGAAGATCTAATCAGCAGATAGGATATAGTCATAGAAAATGCACATCAGCACACCTTAAAGAAAGTAAAATAAATCTTGAAAGTTTAATATCCCCCTTTCTCGGACCTAAATAGGCCCCTTTGGAAAACTATTTTATTGTTTCTCATTAAATTAGAATTGTGCTGAGATGCCACTATCTACCATTTTCTATTATTATTAATGTAAAAAAAAAAAATCATTGCATATTCAGCATCTCCCCAGTTAAAACAAGTCAGAATGAAAACCCGAGCTCTGTTTTTGCTTAATTCATGCTAATTTAAAAACAGAAAGTTCTTTACTTCTTTTCTCCCTAGTTTGCATCTGCATTTAAAGATAGCAATATTTTCTAATGATAATTAAGAACCTTTAATTTATTGGTTTATTACTTCTGTGCTACATTAGCAGCTCTTACAGAAGCAGCTGAGAGATAGCACATGTGAATGTGCCTAATTCCCCCCTCATTAGCCCCAGAAACACGGAGCAGCTCCCAGCCAGGAGTCCCTGGCCTTTCCCTGCTGTCCAAGCTGGTGCTGGGAGCTCACACCACAATCCCAAGGCTGCTGCTCCCCGGAATTCCAGCTCGTGACCCTCTTGTGTTGCTGCTCTAAAGGGGAGCTTGTCCTGTACCACCATTTACCTGTTAAGGAAATGTTCCAGTTTCTGTGCACTTTGCTCAGGGCAGAGCACTTGAAATCAGGCTGGTGTTTTTATAGCAAAACAGCAAGCAGCAGATATAAATATGGATAAGAGGAAATTCAGTGTACACTGAAGACTTCCTAATGCAATGGTGGGGATCAACCTTACTAATTTGTCCAAAGACTCTTCAGTTTTCATTTGCTACTAAAACAGAATTACTGAAATTTTCCAGACATTTCTGGGTCTTACTTAACATTCAGAGAAGTCAAGTCAGGGCATGGAGGAGAGGAGCTGCAGGAAGAGGCCAGGTTGGACAGGGATTAGATATTGGGAAAGAATTCCTGGCTGGCAGGGTGGGGAGGGGCTGGGCTGCAATTCCCAGAGCAGCTGTGGCTGCCCCTGGATCCCTGGCAGTGCCCAGGGCCAGGCTGGGCAGGCTGGGACAGTGCAAGGTGTCCCTGCCCTGGCACTGGGAGGGATTTAAGGTCCCTCCAACCCAAACCATTCTGGAATGAGAAGAAACAAACACAGGGACTGTGTTTCCCTAGACCAGGTTGCTCAAAGCCCTGTCCATACCTGGCCTTGAAAGGCCTGGCAGAGCTCACACAGGTGGACAATTAATATTTTGGCTATCAATCCCTCCAAATTCCCTGCTCTGTGCTGTAGGCAGGAGGATGCTCTGGCTTGGACCGTGTCCCTTGCAGATCTCAGATTTGACAGCTGCTCTTCCCTGTCCTGGCACAATCTGGCTCTGGAGAGCCCATGCTCTTGCAAAATTCAATGTCTCCTCCACCCCACCCCTTGGAAAAGACTTTAGAAAGGTGCACACCCTTTCCCACTCCCTTTTTTTTAAACTGCTGGAGAAGTTTGGGGCATCTGCAGCGGGAGGGATCCCAGGAGTTCATTAGTGGCCCAGTTTCCCGTGGCTCTGTGCCACAGCCCTTCTGCCTGAGCAGCCTCGACAGGCAGCCCTGTCCTCACGTGGAGTTTTTAATAAGTGTCAGGAAGGCTGAAGTCCTAAGGTATCCCTAATGCTGCTTTTTTGGCATCGTTAACCGCCAGAGAGGAAAGAATGAAATTGAAATGTCTGTCTCCAGAAAGAGAAGAAATCTCACCTGGGCAGGGTGTGAGGGAGGGAAGGGCTGGGGAGAGCTGCAGAGGATCAGGTTCAATCCCTTCCAGCTCAGCTGCTCCAGCCCAGCAGGGCTCCGTGCAAATGAGCCCTGTTTGACACCCACAGGCAGCGCTGGGACAGGCTGGGGAGCTGATTTGGGAAGAGCTGCCCGTGGAACTGGCTCCTGGCTGGGCTGGGCTGTGTTTGGGACGGGCAGAACGGGCACAGAGAGCACAGGAGGGGACAGAGACTCTGCTGCCCCAGCTGGAGCCACAGACGCACCACAAAGGGGATCTCCAGGGGTTTGGGAGCAGGGATGGACCAGCAGGGACCTGGGAGGAAGGGATGGATCACCAGGGATTCAGGAGCAGGGAATGGATCACCAGGGATTCAGGAGCAGGGATGGATCACCAGGGATTCAGGAGCAGGGATGGATCACCAGGGATTCAGGAGGAAGGGATGGATCACCAGGGATTCAGGAGCAGGGATGGATCACCAGGGATTCAGGAGCAGGGATGGATCACCAGGGATTCAGGAGGAAGGGATGGATCACCAGGGATTCAGGAGCAGGGATGGATCACCAGGGATTCAGGAGCAGGGGATGGATCACCAGGGATTCAGGAGGAAGGGATGGATCACCAGGGATTCAGGAGCAGAGAATGGATCACCAGGGATTCAGGAGCAGGGATGGATCACCAGGGATTCAGGAGCAGGGGATGGATCACCAGGGATTCAGGAGGAAAGGATGGATCACCAGGGATTCAGGAGGAAGGGATGGATCACCAGGGATTCAGGAGCAGGGATGGATCACCAGGGACTCAGGAGGAAGGGATGGATCACCAGGGATTCAGGAGCAGGGATGGATCACCAGGGATTCAGGAGCAGGGGATGGATCACCAGGGACTCAGGAGCAATGCAGAACCCCATTTTCACAGCAAACCTGACCCTGCATTAGATATCATTGATGTAGTTGCAAATACATTCTCAATATTTAATATTTATTACTTAGCTACATAGATTATAAATATTATTACTTAATACTTATGAATGTGACTTTGGTAGTGAGAAGTTTTTAGATTATATTTTTAAAGACTATCCTAGCTCAAAGTTTAAATTTCTTTCTAAAATGAAGCTCTGTCTTTGGGCAAACTAATGGGATAATTTTAAGGAAGGAATTTTCTGGGGTTTTTTACTGTTACACTTCACTGAAAAATTTGTATTAAGCTGTGCTTTAAATCAACATTTCCTCAAATTGAAGAACTGATGCTAAAGTTATATGGCAGGTTATAATACTTGCAATTTGCATAAAAATAAAAATAAAAAAATCATTTTATCACAAGCGCTCTTTCTAGCAAAGATTTCTAGACCCAGTGGCCAGGAAATAGTGTTGATTTTCAGACCAAATCCATCTAATTACACAAAAGGAAATCCACAGAATTGCCAGGGTTCAGGGAAGAGATAATCAAATCACAGCCACTCGGAGTGAGGGAGAGGCTCCATGTGGAACTGCTGAAACAGCAACTTAATTACAGCACTTCAGCAGCTAAAAGTTCTTTAATGGATGGCACAGGTTTGAAAGGGATACAGAAATAAGACACAACAAAACAGTCCCAAAAGCAGGTGATTTCAGGTCTTCAAGATGCACAATTTTTTACAGTTATATTAATTTTTTTTGGAAAAACGTTTCCAAGAGCTCAGCACAAAGCAAGATCCGTCTGGAGTTCAGCTCAGTGGGGCTAAAGGCAAACTAATAATTTAATTCCAGTAAATATTAATGATCTCAAACGTATTTCTTGAGATATTTGTGCAGTAAGTTCTACATTTATTTATGTGCAAGAAAGAAGGGCTTTAATTTCAAAATCAGATCTCTATGGCCAAAGTATCATAACGATTCTTATTGATTCCAAAGAGTTTCTGCTGATTCTCATGTTTGAAATAGAACAGATATTTTTTCACCTTTCCAATGCTCTCCTTTTGTTGCAGATTGTTAATTAACCAATAACAGTGAAAATTAATCTAACAGCAATTTTTTTTAAGACCATGCAGGTACTGCTGCCTCTTTCAGGAGAGACTTTTATTCAAAATTTGCCCCAAATCTTAAAAGCTGGCAAAGAGAAGCCACTGAATTTTACCTAGATGCTATTTGGAAGTTATATTAATTTTATTCATTAATATATTATATAATTTATATTAAATATGATATATTTAGCACGTCTGTGCTATTTTATCTTATGTACAGCATGGCAAAAAAACTCCTTTCATTCCTTTTTATTTAAAAAAAAGAAACTTAATTAAACTTCACATCTTTCAAGCAGCAGCAAAACTGCTATTTAAATTTGGGTGTTATCAAGGAGATCTGATTCTGAGAGTTAAATCAGCATTCAGCACCTCCCCCAAATCATCTCCTCATCAAGGGTCTCTTGGGATTGTCCCAAACTGGGAATATTCTGATCCCTTTGGAAATTTGAGTCCCTGGGGACCTGCACAGGGAAATGTGGCAGAGCAGGGATTTGCTTTCAAACATCCTCTGGGCTCAGGGTACAGCCATTAGCACTGGGCCATCCCACGAAATATTGGTGCCAAAGGAATGCCGTGGTGAAATCGCTTTTTTGGAACTTGTATGAGACTTTTTTTACCAAAACTCCACTGAGACAGGTTCAGCCTTTCCCTCCCCCACCAAAGGCAACTTTCTGGTTGCAATTTTCCACGATAGATGAGTTGGGTGCAACAATTCCCATTTGGGACTGGGGAACGTTTATTTTATTCTTATCAGCCCTAAACTTAACGTTGCATTTCCACAGGCCCTTACATAGCAGCACATAAATACCTCTGACCAAAAAACTGTGTCAGCAGCGCCTTTGGGACTTTTCCCTCCCATTGCCTTATCCTGAGCTCTGGTGCATGCTGGCTCTGGAGCTGGGCTCAGCTTGCAGCCACAGGAGCCTTGCTAAGCTCAGACTTGCACCCTGGTGTTTTAAATGATGTGCCCCACTAAATCCAGAGTTTGGTGCTGCAGGTGGTGGTTCATGGACTCCTCCTTTCACAAAGATGGTGAGAGCACAGCTGGGGCCTCAACATCTGCTTTGTGCAGCTGCAAGAGCAGCCAGGATCCAGGAGCAGCCGCCCCGGCGAGTGGGATCCGAGTGGGCTCCCTCCGCGTGGAGCGGTGTCGGCAGCTCCTCGTTGCTAAGGAAACGATTTCCTTGGTAGCTGCATGTTTGCCACATCTCATAAACTGGTGTCAGGAACAACCTGGTGTGGCGTTGCAAGGATTTAAACCACAAGTGGGCTGGAAGTTTATGAAGGACTGGTCTGGAAACATGGTGTGCTGACTCACGGAAAAGCTCTGATTGTGTCAGAGTCAGCAGGTGGCAAAGAGTTAAAAGTATTTGCATAATAAATAAAAGTACTTTGTCTTCTAAAAATTGGAAATAATTTGAAATTCTTTTACAAGGACACACTTTCTAGCTGTTGGGAACCTCATGTGCTGCACTCAGGTGGCAGCAGAACGGATGGGGCATTCTTTGTTTTTTCACATCAATGTAAACCCTAAATGATATTTTTACCTTCTAATACTAATTCCTTAGTAGTTTACAGCCTCAGAGTGGGCAAAGCAGTTTCTAAGCACACTGAAAATCAGAAATGTAAAAATACACCCCTGCACTTTTGAGCACAATTATTAAGAACAGTTGGTAAGGAAATGATCAGGTCTACAATTTCTGTATCCACTGCAGCTCCCTTTGCCTCTGCTTTCCAAGGATTCTTACAGCAGCATTGGGAAGAACTTTCTTGGGCAGACTTTTTTGGGAGTGAGAAGTCCCAAGTCCATCAGTTTAAAGGCTGCACCATTCGTACATTCTGTAAATTGTGGTATCCCCATGCTACAAACCAACCAAACCACCTCCATGTGACTGGGAAATAAATTCAGTGGAGAATAAGATCAGCTCCGCCAGATGAACCACACTGAGCAGCACTATCACTGTTTCTCTAGCTGCTCTACAGATCTAGCAAATGTAAACCCCCCAAAACCTCACAGTATTTGTGCTTTTCCCCAGATAACCCAAAAGGTCGTTGTTTTTTCCCTCTCAGGCTGTGAAGGAAGAAGCCACAAGGATAAAAGGGCTGGGACTCTCAGGGTGCAGATGAGGTAAAGAGCCCTGAGCTGTTCCAGCTGCCCTTGCCCAGAGCCCCTCTGTCCTGCAGGAGAAAATTGGGGCTGGGGGAGCTCTGGGGGGGGATGCAAACCCTAAACCAGCCCTGCTCCCTGCAGGAGCTCTGCTGCAGAGAACTGGGGCTGGGGGAGCTCTGAGGGGGGATGCAAACCCTAAACCAGCCCTGCTCCCTGCAGGAGCTCTGCTGCAGAGAACTGGGGCTGGGGGAGCTCTGAGGGGGGATGCAAACCCTAAACCAGCCCTGCTCCCTGCAGGAGCACTTCTGCCCTGTAGGAACTGCTCTGGGAACATGCTCCTGAGAAACAACTTGAGTGAACTTCTGTCACTTAGTTCAACAGAAAAACCACACAAAAAATCGCAGTTCAACTCCTGCTACCTTGGGCTTTCAGTTATTTTTCTTTTTTTTTTCCCTAGGCATGTTCTATCATTTGATGCTGTCCCAAAGCCACCACCTTCCTTCCTGCAGGAAGAGGGCAGGTTCATTCCAGTTAAATAAAGTAACCCTGATTATCAATGGGTGGGTTTAGGCACAGTTATTGTGTGTACCTGGGTGCTGTCTGTGGCTCCTTGAGAGCAGTGACATACCTTGTGCTCAAGGTGCTTCTGTTTCATTTGTATTCTTGGTGGTTTTGTGGATGGGCCCTTCAAAACTGATTTGCTCCAGAGGAGCAAACCTATCCTGGCCTCTCTTGTGCTAATTAAAGAGTCTGCTACTTAACACTGGAGCCCAGAAATGAGAGATGGGAAATAAAAAGTGTATCAGAGGACTTTAATGGGGACATCAAGGTTAATATCTGCCTGTGCTCTTTCTGGAGGAACTGCAAGCACGACAATTTATTGGATGGGACCCGAGCTTTATGTTTAATTACCAAGCCCTGGTTTCCTCAGCAGCACAGCTCTCCATGGCTGTGTGAGGAGCAGCCAGAAATGCATCAGTGGCACCTGAAGCAGAGTGCTCAGCAGGTGACAGAGGCTGCCACCACAGACCCCAGGAACCCCTCGCAGCGGGTGACACTGACAGCAGCTGCTGAGCGTTCATGGGGCCGCCCTGCCACAGCAGAGTTGGAGCTTTCAAACCACACCGAGGATCACATGAGGAGGGATTGTTTCTTGGCACAGGTTCCTCTGACACTTTCTTCTCAAGAACTTCCCTGCAACTCCAGAAGGAAAGCGAACAGGGGAGCGTCACGGTGGCGTTTTGGTGTCACTGGCAGCCTTCCTGCATTACTGACACCCCTGCTCCCGTACCAGCCTGCAGAGCTGCAGCCAGAGCCTCCAGAATTTGTCACTGTCACTTCCCGAGCGCTCGGCATTGTTCAGGAAATGAACAATGTTCAGGAAATGTATGTGCAAAGCAGAACTGCCCGCGCCCGGCTCCGCCGCGGCGGCGGGGCTGCGAGGCCGCTCCGCACCAAACGCGGGTTTTATGTGTCCTATTATGTGCCCCAGCAAGAGCCATAAATAATTGTGACAAGGGGTTTTTTTTTGGTGTTACATGCGAAAGTCCTTGAGCGTGCCTCCTGCCCCGGCCCCCCTCCCTCTCAGCACTACAGCTGCCAAGCTGCATGATGATAGATGGCACTCTGCAGCAAATGACAGCCCGATAGATTTTTTAGTTTGTGCTTTAGAGAGAATCAGATATGCTGTATAAAGCAATAAAAAAAGCATACTCACAAGGTGGGTTAAAAATAGCTGGCACAGCAGGAGATGAGTTTGCTGTTTATCAAAAAGTTAAAGCTTCACATGCAAAGTCCAGGTGATGTGTTAATTCTTTTAAATCTTAGCCAGGAGCAATTTTCGTGGACAAACCTATGGGGTGCAATTTTTTTACCCTTCCATTTTTTAATATAGGGCACTCTAAAAGCCTGGTTATAAACTTCCCTGAGCTAGGACAGCATCCAAAATACAAGGGGGAATACACTTGATCCTTAAAATGAGATGAAGAAAGTCCCGAGTCTGTACGAGGTTCTGAATCAAACAAGGGATGTTTGAAAAGTTAGTTTTCAAATCAGATCGTGAAACACGAGCCCAGACCCCCTGAAAACTTTCAGTCCTCAAGCCCCTGAAGTCAGCAAGAGTCTCTACTCTGAAATTTGATCAAGATTATTTGAGAACCAATACAGAAAATTATTTTCATCTTGGACAGATCATGTCTGACAAAAAGTGCATATTTAGGTTTTTAGGATGGATTGTGTTCTCTCTATGCTAAAATGTAGCAATTTGGGGGTGATAAAGCAGCTGGCAATAGTGAAAGGGGAATTCAGGTGTGCCAGAGCACTCTGTATTTGTGGAATCTGCAAAAAGGAATTACAAACCTGAGCCATTGGTCAGACAGAAAAGCTAAAGAGGGAGAAGGGGGAGAAAAGGGTGAGCAGACCTCTGCTCTAGTCACTGGTCAATTCTGACAATTACAGATTCGTAAGGCAGTAGCTTTTCCTCGTGCTTCATATTTCTCAGTAATTGCAAAGGCTGTTGTGGAGAACAGGATGTTCCCCTGACACGTTCACTGAGCACAGCTGAGATGTGCAAACTTGGAAGGTGTCCTGTCCTCCCCACTGGATGTTAACTTGACTTGTTTTCCTCTGTGCTTCCTATTGATCTGGATCCTGTGTAACAAATGGCCTGGCTTCCCAGCCACCTTGGAAATGTCATGCAGGAGTCAACAAAAATACTGGGTGTATGTTTTATAAAGAATTACAGCTGGCTCTGAATTACTCTGGCTTTCATCTCAGCAAGCCCAGCCTGGTTCTCTGGGTGTCGATGGATGAGCAGGAGGACCAGGAAATGATTCAGTGAGCCAGTGAGTTTCCCAGTTCATGGACATGACAGCCTCAGACATACTTATTCACCCTGCCCCTGTCTCACACTGCACTCCAAGCTGCTCTGTAATTTAAGAGTACTCACTATATCAGATCTCAACTCTTTTTCCCTCCTGATTTCTGATGAATCATGTTAGGAAAGCTGTGGTTTTAACGCTGGAGGATGTGACATAATGCAAAACAGCACAAGAAGTATATTAAAAAAATATGTCTGTCAGACTTTATATGGCTGGGAGGGGATAATTTGAATTATATGCCCATAATTCAAATTTGGGGATAATTCAACACCCAAACAGATACATTTCTAGCTGTACCCAGCCATCTGATATAATACTGGCTATTGTTTATTACTTACTTGTATGTTGTTACAGCGTCACCTCCCTCTGCTATGCTTAGGGGACAGTTTACATTTCCATAATAAAATCCATTTTCTATAGGTTTATAACTCAGTTTGCATTTCACAAGGCCGCTGCCTGGCATATGAATTTCACTTCAATTCCTTTTGGTTTAACTAAAATTTCAAAACAGCTTTATCTTTAAAAAAAAAAAATAATTAATCAATGCAACAGAGAAGTATGTAATGCCATTTCCCAGCCCGAGGAGTTTGAGTAACTCCCAGCCATTCACTCGAAAAATGACCTATTAAAGTCCTTTTTACAAGAACCTGATGGATCTAGGACCAAATGGAACTACTTAAACAAGCAGATGTTGCAGCACTGCTATTTTTAGAGATAAGGGAGGGCAGGAATAAAGCACAAAGCACGAGAGGAGAGAGGGAGCAGCTCGTGCACGGGTGACAGCAACAACTCAGAGCCACCCTGGCACCCGTGCCCACCATGGGAACAGTGCCCAGGGCCTCACTGAGGGGTTTGTGGGGCTGAATTCCCCACAGGCAGGACCCAGGGAAGGGCTGGAGCTGGGCTGGGGGGATTTGGGTGGGATTCAGGAAAAGGTTCTTCCCCCAGAGGGTGGTGGGGCACTGACCAGGCTCCCCAGGGATTGGTCACTGCTGCAAACCTGCAGGAGAGTTTGGGCACCACTGCCAGGGATGCACAGGGTGGGATTTTGGGGCTGGATTCATGATCCTCCTGTGATTCCAAAGTTGCCAAGAGATGGAATCAGTAGCGGAACAAAGGCTCTCCCAGAGCCCCTGAGCAGGAGGAACCAGGGACAGGGGTGAGATGTGGCTCCATCCCAGAGAAATCCCAGAGCTCTGCTGCCTTGTGCTCCACAGCAGCAAGGGTTACCAGCAGGTCTGGGAGTTTGGATGCAGGTTTGGGAGTGAGTTTGGATGCAGGTTTGGGAGTGAGTTTGGATGCAGGTTTGGGAGTGAGTTTGGATGCAGGTTTGGGAGTGAGTTTGGATGCAGGTCTGGGAGTTTGGATGCAGGTTTGGGAGTGAGGTTGGATGCAGGTCTGGGAGTTTGGATGCAGGTTAGTGAGTTGGGATGCAGGTTTGGGAGTTTGGATGCAGGTTTGGCAGTTTGGATGCAGGTTTGGGAGTGAGTTTGGATGCAGGTTTGGGAGTGAGTTTGGATGCAGGTCTGGGAGTTTGGATGCAGGTTAGTGAGTTGGGATGCAGGTTTGGGAGTTTGGATGCAGGTTTGGCAGTTTGGATGCAGGTTTGGGAGTGAGTTTGGATGCAGGTTTGGGAGTGAGTTTGGATGCAGGTCTGGGAGTTTGGATGCAGGTTTGGATGCAGGTTTGGAACATGTGAGGCTGGTGCTGCTGGTTTGATTCTCGCAGGGTTGCTGATCTCAGCCCTCCTGAGCAGGGCTCCTTTCAAACAGCCATCCCATCTTCCACACAGGTCGATCCATGTGTCTCTAATCATCAGAGCCAGGCTGGGGCTGCACCTCATAAACATTGTCTTTTTGGAAGAAAATGTTTGCTTTCAGGTCAGACTGAATCACTGGGCAGGCAGGAGGAGGCAAGGGGGAGTTTATTATGCATGTCTGGTCTGTCCAAGAACAGACAGGATTAACAGCTAATTTCCTGCCATTAGATTTCAGCCCCAAAGAAAGCTTTTTCAAAGAAATTACTTGCATCTCAAAGTGACTTAACATCTGCAAGGAACAAAGATGAGAATCTCACCAGGACACAGCCTGAATTCCAGCTCCTCCTTTATGACTCTTTCTGCTAAGGAGCCATGAAGTTGCTGTAAATCTTTACAAGGAGCAAACCCAGCAAACTCTGCCTCTACCTGGGGCCAGGAGCAGAGTCCTGAGTCCCTGGTGCCAGCCCTGGAGGGTTGCAGGATGTGCTCCTCTGCCCCAGGCTGTGGGGCTGGAAGATGCTCTGGGTCCAGAAATGAACCTGAGCCAGGTCTGCTGCGAGCACATTTGAAAGGGCTGTGGAAGCTGATGGCAATTTGAAAATCATCTGCAGGCCTCACACAGCCCAGTGCTCGCTGAAACCTCCTGCTTTCCACTTCTGGAGCCCTGAGGTCCCAGCTGCAGACGCCTGCCTGTCACCTGCCTGTGCCTTCGTCAGCTCTGCCAGTGCCCACAGAAATTGCACTGGAGTTGAATGCCTTGGCTTAATCCCTAAATTCATTCCTCTAAACCAAAATCTGCCTTAAAATCACGTCTCTCTTGGCTGTCATTAGCAGGAGGAATTTGAGAAATACGTACTTTAAAAGTTCCCCATCTAATCACCATCAGCATAAAAGATCTCCCCAGGCACTCTGCGATACCGGGTCAGATCCTGGTGCCAGCTCACCACTACCAACACCAAAACCAGAGGCTGTGTGGAATTTGTTTCACAAATTACATTTGCTCAGAGCCACATAACAAAGGAAGCCAGGATCTAGATTAATTATCATGATTATCCTCCAACTCAGAAGTCAGTGAGTGCTCAGGAACAGATTTCTTTTTGAAGCCTTACACAATTGCTGATGGGAGCTCACAGCTTATGCACACAAACCTCCAAACATACACAAAGGCAAATAAATAAAACAAAATCACGCACACAAAAAAATCCTATTGCCAAAATTAGGGGGAAAAGCAACCCTGAGCAATATGTATTTAACTCTTCCTGCACACCCAAAGTTGCTAGGGAACGAGGCAGCCTCACAAGCTGCCAGGACAATTACATTTACAGAGAGCTGACAAGGATTGACCTTTGCCTACTCCTTCCTGTCTGCCTTTTCCCAGGCGTGGAGGAGCCTGGTGCTTGACAAACAGGTTTGATGGGCACGTTTGCAGGCAGCAGGGTGAGCTGGCCCTCTCCTGCCAGCCTGCTAAGGACCAAGGAAGCTTTTAAGAGAGCCCTGGCTGTCAGTGCTGAGCTCTCCAGGAAAAGGTGGGCTTCCCTTCCCTGAGCTTTCCAAGCAGGAAATTTGTTTAGCACTTTAAAGCACAGCCTGATCGAGCAGTCCCATCACCCACTCGCAGTGGAATTGCAGCATAATTCTGGGAAAAAATTGAAGTCGAGGCTCATCTTGCCAAAAGCACACGTGGCAAAATTTGCCAAGTGGAATCTGTGAGTTTGTACAAAGTTGCATATGGATGTTCCTATACAGAGGTCATACCCCAAATTCCAAATGAAACCTCCAAAAAATCTGCATTAAAAACTTGTGCATGTTTAATATCATCAGCTAAGGAATTCCATGCCATTATCTGTGTATTTTAATAATTGCAACTTTCAATGGTAGTGACATAAAAACAATTACTTTTTGAAATTTCTCCCCGTATATGCATTTGAAACTACACAGCCATTAAAAACAGTCTGTCGAATTAAAGGTTGTGCAATTAATTAAGTGCAAATCCTGTAAAACTGGACCAAGGAGAAAATTCATCAAATGGGTGAAATATGACCTATCTTGTCCAAAAGACAAATATGTTTAAACAAAATATGAAAATTGATGACAAAATTACTGGTAGCAAAATGCACACGGAGCAAATATGAGACAGCTGCACTGGGATTCAGCACGGGAGGTTCACCCTCATGGAATTTGTGATTCATTATCTCCACTGCCTTGTAAAACTTTTCCCAGTTCATCTCCAAAGTACGGCCTTTGTACCTATGATAGTAAAAATTCTCTATAAAATCACACAGAAGTGTTTAGCAGTGATTTACTGCGCCTTGCCACCATCAGATGAAATCTATCATCAGCTGGATGTGGTACCCACAGCCAGGTTTGCTCTGCCCTGGGAATCCCTGCCTTTTCCAGCTGCTGCTCCTGCCCCACCCTGCTCTGGTGGCTGTGACCCTTTGGGGACAGCCCCCGTGGCTCTGGCTCTGCTCTGTGCTGGCCACTGGAGTGTCCAAGGGAGATCTGGGTTTGTAGAAAAATGGGGATTGGTCTCTGCTCCAGGGAACAGGGACAGGAGCAGAGGGAACGGCCCCAGGGCAGCTCAGGGTGGGCACAGCAGGAATTTCCCCATGGAAAGGGGTCAGGGATTGGAACTGCCCAGGGAGGGTTGGAGTGCCCATCCTGGAGGTGTCCCAGGATGTGGCACTCAGAGCTCTGGGCTGGGGACAGATTTGGGATTGGGCACAAAAAATGGCCACCACCTTCTGGGTGACCATATTTTAAAGGGTTTTCCTATCAAATAAACCCAAACATGAAATTGAGGCTTTTTCTGTTTTACCCCCAGCAGCCCATTGGCAGGGAGAGCTGTGCATTCTCTGCCTGACACAACTTGAAGCTATGTTTTCCACACCCCAATAAATGGCTCTAGAAATAAGGCATCAGTTGCATCCCCTTGCCAGTTTTGGGCACAATTCCCCCTACACTTCTTGCTGATGGGCTGCAGTTGGAAACCAGTGCCATACTGGGGAGCAGCATTCCCCCAGTCACATTTAATTTACTGTTTAATATTCATTAGATCAGACAAAAATAAGATAACGAGTGAAGTATGGTTGTCACGGTTGTCTAAGAATATTAAGAGATGAAACTCAAGGAATCCATGGAATATTTATGTTTCATAAATCAGAAAACCTCAATAAGATGTGGGAGGGGGGGAGAACGGAGCCAGGATGGACTTTGCCATGGGGACAGGAACATCTCAAGGGTCCAAGAATGACATTTTTAACGAGGCAGAATTGTCTTCCCTCACCAAACCTAGGAGCACAGAGTGAAACACTTTTCCCTTTGCTTCATTTTCCCTGGTAGGACCCAGCTGTGAAACCAGGCACAGACAGGGAATTCTGCCAGGTGTGGAAGCCCAGGGCACTGGGAATATTTCTGTGTCTGCTCTGGGGTGCCCTGACCCCCAGGGCAGCACTGACTCTGACCCTCATCCATGGAGAAAGCTTCCCAGCCTCCAGAATAGACTGGGATCCACAAAAGTGTGAAATGGATTATAGAGAGCAGGGTAGGTTCATCACTTGGTGAGAAATTGAGGTTTGGTGAGAAATTGAGGGTTTGGGATTTTTAGTGTGCTGTGGATGGAAGCAGGATGAAGGGCACAGGGTGTTGTCCTGGGTTTCTTCTTCATGCTGCTCCTTCCTCCTTCTCCATGGGTTTGGGTGGCATTTTGTAATTGGGCAGAAAAGTCCCCATTGCAGCTCTGTGGGATCAGTTATTGGGTTAAAAAGGAAATAATCCAGGTGTCAGTTCTTCATTGGACAGTTCAGTCTTAAAAGCCCTTGGAACCAGAGATTGTTGGCCATTCTGTGCCTTCTAATGAAAAGCTGCAGAACTCACTGCAGTGAGACTGTTTTACTGATAAATAATAAACACCTGAGTGTGAACATGAGCTATCATCTCAAGTGCCTTCAGTCCAGCCCCAGAGACACCCAGAGCTGGTGCCACGGCAGCCAGGGAGCAGCAGCTCCAGGTCTGCTCTGAGAACACCCCCAGACTCCTAAAGGAGCTGGGCTGGGGTCTGCAGGGTGCAATCCCCTCTCCTGGGGATGGGCAGGGCCAGGGCTGGCGTGGCAGGCAGGCTGAGGAGCTCAGGAATCCAAATCCAGCTGTGCAGTGGATGCTGCAGAGGGGAGGGCTGCAGGCAGCGCCAGGAACCCAGCCTGTTATTTTCATATTAAAATGTAATGGTGCCATTAAAGTTAAAACCACTGTTAAACTTGATTGAGTAAATTAGTTAATTAACCATCACATCTAATGCATTCCTCCAAGGCATACCTCAGCTCCTCCAGACACAATTCCAGTTGTACATTATCCTAGCTGTGAATTTTACTATGATTGCACTCCTGGAGTGGCTCTCTGTTTGTCAATGAAGAATGCAAGCTGTCTTTAGAATCTGAGATGATAAAAGCAGGGGAAAATGGATATATTTCCCATTTATCTATTTCCTTTCAAGAAGCTTCTCACATTTTATAAATTTTTCTCTTTCTCTGCCCTTTGTTGGAAAAATTTATAATAAAACAAGTTGAAGGTGGAATGCTTTGGTCATCTCTTCTTAGGATTGAGTATGCAAAAAGTACCAGAGTTCATAAAGAACTCAAAAGGAAAGTTAACTAGATCTTCCAAAATATGATTTTGTTTTTAATAATGTGCAATTTTCTTCAAACATCTTTTTGCAGAAAAAGTGGCCACAAAGCCGGGATCATGAATTTTGCATTTCCTTACCCAATTTACAAATAAGGTAGACTAAACCACAGATATTTTGATATAGAAACACCATTTGAGCAAGAAGCTGCCTCATTTGGAAATATGTGTAAAATCAAGAAATAAAATATATCCATCAAGGTAACAGGCTGTGAACTGAGCATATTTTCCTTTAACTCCTCTATTTTCAAAGCTGTTGGAGGAGCTGCCCTGTTGTCCTAAGCATCCCTGTAATCCACTCCTAGAACATTTCCAGAAGAATTTCATTTCAACAGAAATTTTGAAGACTCAATGCTTTTCTTTTATAGAATTGCTCAAAAACTTTCAATCAAAATACAATTTTCACCAAAAAAAAAAAAAAAAAAAAAAAACCCAAAAAAACCCAAACAAGCTGCTTGCTAACGTTCCTGCTCATGTTTTTCCACATTTTCAACAAGTCCAGTAACAGCACAAGGTGTGTTGCACACCCCAAGAACATCTTTTTGTCACAGGTCCTCTAATCTTGACTCTCAGAGCACCACACAAGTGACCAACACACTTTTTGTAATTTTTGAAGCCCAGCACTTCAGCTGAGACATTTCCCCCATCCTTCAGTGCCTTGGGGAATGCTTCATTTTAAAAACATGAGAGCACAATTATGGCAATTCCCTTATGAAAATGTGGCCAATTTTCTGCTTTAACCAACGTAAAATTGATCTCTCAAGCTCTGCCTCACGTGATCTCCTCGCAGATCCTCCTGCTTTTCCTCTTCTGCCACACCCAGCCATGAAGATTCCCCAGATGAGCTCTCCCTCCTTTTAATTTCCATTTTTCTGACAGATCTTACACCTTGCCCAAATCCCTGCCCGTGTTTGGGTGGCCTGGGTGCAGATGGGACAGACCCCAGCCCCTCTCTCACACACACCCGGGGTCAGGAGCAGTTTGGATGACAATAACTCACATTTCCATCTTTTCTACCCCACAGCCTCCATTTCCCAAGCAGTGCCCAAATGTAGCATCCATGGATTCTGTATCCTACCTATTGTGAAAATGCTATTTTTCCATTTAATATTTTTTTTCATTGTCTACTTGAACTGAGCAAAGGGTTTTGCTGAAGGTCAGGGTATTGATTGAACTCCACCCTGGGGGCTCTTTCCCATCCTGTGACAGATGCGAGGGACCTGGGGGATAATGGTGTCCTGGGAATGGAAAGGACAGAGGGGTGGATGCTGCTAAAATTGCAGAATTATTGAGTTATCCCTCCTTTCTCCCTGCTTGAACACAAAAACAAAGAACATTTTTGAAGGAAGAGAACGCAGAAAGGACTTGGGGCTGTGGGGTCTCACCCTGAGACTCTGATGGAACCCTTCACTAACAAAGAAGAGTGAAAATACTTGAGCATTGTCTGTGCCACGGACTCTGCAGGGAAATGTTGAAGTTCTGACCTGCTATCCAAATTGTTCCTAAAATTAGAAGCCCTGGAGTGACAAGGTTTGGCTGAGCTGAGAGAGGAATTTGCTGAAGAGGAAACTCCTTCTTGAATAATTAACTCACTTTTCTGTCTGTGTCTCTCCTTTCCCCATCAGATTGCTAGGATATGGAGGGAGGTAACATTCTCTTCCACTCTTGATGAGATAATACTGATGATCTAAGGAATTTCCTGCTACTCTTCTGTATTTAATAAAGCATCCAAGATTAGTGGTTAAAGTCAGCTAAATTTACCAAATTACAGCATGTAATTGATTTACTGATAGGTAGGCATGACTCAACTTTTACTCAGATCTTTGACATCATCAAAAAATATTAATTTATTCAATCATTGCTGAAAAATTGCATGACATTTTTAACCACTTAAGTAAAAAAATAAAATAATACAATATTGGTGCTGTTACTTGTATATTTATGGTCATGACTCTTCAGAAGCATGCTCCTGGATTTCTGTGTCAAAGGACATCACTGAATGTAAGGAATGGATTGGCAACCAGGAAGGATGATGGCATGGACGGGGCTGTGACCAGAGAGCATGCACAGATGTGAATTTAAAAAAAAATAAATCCATCTGCTCCTAATGCTGGTGGATCACTGATAAAATCAGAGTATATACAACAACACACAGTGCTGCTCACTTATAAATGAATGTCTCTGTGTTACTTGATCTATCAGTTCAGGAATGTTTTTGCTCTGTAATTCCTCCCTCAGCTCAGCCCATCCTCTGCTGGATTTGGCTTCCTCCTGGTCCTCAGCCCTCCCAGACCTTCCCTGCAGGCTGACAGATCAGCCAGGTGCCTCCAAGTGCTGGATCCCAGTCCTCACTTGCTGTCTGTGTGAGCTTTGCCTTTTCAAATTCTCATTTTTACCCCTGCCAGCTGCTCTGCTCTCTCCTGGCTGAAACACGGAGTGCTCCACCCCTCCTTCATCCCTGCCAGCTCCTCCTCATCCTCCTTTGGGAGATTGGGTGTTTCCCACTGCTTTCCCAGGGTCTGCTCTGGGCGGCTGCTACTCCAGTGAGTAAACTGGAAATCGTGATGCTCCCCTGCTCCTGCTGCTACTCCAGTGAGTAAACTGGAAATCTCTGTTCCTGGTGCTACTCCAGTGAGTAAACTGGAACCCCTGATGCTGTGGCTACTCCAGTGAGTAAACTGGAAATCTCTGTCCCTGGTGCTACTCCAGTGAGTAAACTGGGAATCCCTGTCCCTGGTGCTACTCCAGTGAGTAAACTGGAGCCCCTGATGCTCCCCTGTCCCTGGTGCTACTCCAGTGAGTAAACTGGAACCCCTGATGCTCCCCTGTCCCTGGTGCTACTCCGGTGAGTAAACTGGAACTCCTGTCCCTGCTGCTACTCCAGTGAGTAAACTGGAACCCCTGATGCTCCCCTGTCCCTGGTGCTACTCCGGTGAGAAAACTGGAACTCCTGTCCCTGCTGCTACTCCAGTGAGTAAACTGGAGCCCCTGATGCTCCGCTGTCCCTGGTGCTACTCCAGTGAGAAAACTGGAACTCCTGTCCCTGGTGCTACTCTGGTGAGTAAACTGGAAGCCTGCTGCTCCCCTGTCCCTGGTGCTACTCCAGTGAGTAAACTGGAACCCCTGCTGCTCCCCTGCCCCTGGTGCTACTCCAGTGAGTAAACTGGAGCCCCTGATGCTCTCCTGTCCCTGGTACTACTCCAGTGAGTAAACTGGAACTCCTGTCCCTGGTGCTACTCCAGTGAGTAAACTGGAAGCCTGCTGCTCTGCTGCTGCTGGGGCTGGTGCAGAGCTGGGGCTGCGGCGTGCAGGGGTCATTGCAAAGTCAGCAGCCAGGAGAACTCCGTTAATCCATGACAGCCGTCCGAGTTCACCACCTGAGCAGTGAGTGCCCCGCTCCCCGGCACCGGCAGAGCCGCTCAGCGGTGCCCCAGCGCCCAGCAGCATCCTCGGGAACTGCACCCACCCGCCTGCTCTGAAACGCCCCAGCACCACCCCAACTGCTGACTGCCCCTGTGCCAGCCTCAGCACTGCCTGCACACTCACTGCTGTCTGAATTAAACCCCAGTTTGGTTATAATGGCCTGTCAGAGCCAGCACTGCAGCGATATGAGCTCCATAATCAAGTTTATCCCAAACAAGTTTCATCGTATGAACAGATATTTAACAATAAAGAATTATTGTTTTCCAATTTAACTATCTGCTGTAGCTCTAAGTACCAGGTAACTCTGGCTCGGTGAAATGCAAATTCTGTGAAATCCAATCCATCAAGCAGAAATTTTCCTACAAAAGGGTTTCGCAGAAATAATAGCTGTCAGCTAACAATTAATGCACCCAACATGCTTAAGTACTGCGCTGAACTTTAATGAAAGGTTACCCCGTCTGTTAAATTGCTTCATACCTTGTAAGACTAAAGTTAAGCAAAAATTAACATCAGTGTTCTGGGAAAAGAGCATGCAAACAAAATTCACCTTAATGACGGGGGAGTGTAATGTTTTCACGGAATATTTTGAACTATGATTCCATTAGAACACTGTCAAAAAGCAAAAATTTCATGCTCAGAACAAACATGCTTTGGGATTTCACCTGCAGATGGAAACATACAGGAATATAGAGAATCACACGAGGTTCTCCTTGAAAACCAGCACAGACAGAGCCTGGGATTGTGCTTTTCAGGATCTCCATTGCTCCTGGCATTCTGCTAAAGGCTCCCTGCAGCACTGGCAAAGGTCATTCCCAAGGAGGGCTCACCCAGCACCCTGCCTTGCTGAGCACCAGGCACTCTCCTTTGCTGAGCCCTTACAAACATTCCCACACTTTAAGTAATGCTTGGCAGCTTTACTGCCGTTGTCAGGAACTAAAAGGTGCAGTAACCCCGCACACAATACAAAAGATCAAACCAGCAGATCGTAACTCATCCCCAAAGGGCAGCCCAGTAAAAGTGATAAAGGAAACCACACTCCAAGGACTTCCTCAGGCCACTGCCCTGATGGCTGGGGCTCCTGGTGCTGCTCATCTCCTGCCAGGAGCACGCAGCCTGCTCCCTCCCTGCCCTGCCTGCTGTCACCTACAGGAGCAGAGGGATCCTGCTCATCTGGACACCTTGGTGCCACTCTGCACCCCCAGTGTCCAGCTTTCCGTGGGGATATTGCAGGGCAGGAGAGCTCTGTGCAGTTTGGGAAGGGTGGGAGCAGTCCTTCTGGGAGCACAGGGAGCAGTCACACACACACCTTTGTGTCTGAGGTGCTTTGGGGGGCTAAAATGCAGACCTAGGCAGGTGTGTTCAGGATTTATTCAGGATGAAATTCAGAGGTCACCCCTGCTGCCCCAGCAGCCAGCACCTGCCCTGTGCAGGCAGGATGAGCTCATTTCTGCATCAGGCACTCAGTTCCACACTTGTAACCAGAAACTCAGCAGCCCACTTGGTTTTCCTATGAAGACATCTATCAAGACATGGAAAAACATGGGAAACATCCTTTTGCCAGGAGGGATAGGGACCCTCAGCAGGAAAATATCCTTCCCCCTTACAACAGCCATGCTGGGGACAGTGGTGTCAAGGGGTCCCAGACTGGACCCTGCCACCAGAGCAGCAGGGCAGGAACATTCTGGGGGGTGCCATCCTAATGGCCATTCTCATCTCCTTCCCTCTTTATCTATCAGTAGGACAATCAGTAGCCTCTAAAAACAAACAGAAGCAGAAGCAGAGAACCACGAGGTTGGAAAAGGCCTCTGAGATCAGGCCCAGCCTTTGAGCAGTCACCACCCTGTCAACCAGAGCAGAGCACTGGAAAGAACAAAAGCAAAGGAAAAGAGGAAAATCCCAGGCAGACGTTGTGAGTGCATGACAAGGCCTGGGCTTGTCTCCACATCCCTGATGCCATTTGGCAGTGATGTTTAGTGCCACCTGGGCTGGTGCCCCGTGGATAAGCAGGAGGCTCTCATGACCCCAGAATGCCCAGTTGGGCACCTTTCACACTCACTAAATCCTCTTGATGAAATCTCCATTCTCCAGTAGCCATCCCAGTGCTGTGTGTGCCCTGCCCCACTTCAGCCACACCGAGGGCTCTGCTCAGTGCAGATGTGGGAGATAAAAACTGCAACTGATGCAGGCACCCACCCCCACTCACACATTTCCTCGAGATCCTCTAGACTATATTCATGAAAAATGATTTACAAAATACAAATAGATTTTGGCATGAAGTAAGCTTAAATTGACTGCTTTCTATCAGGAATTAATATTAACCAGAGCTTGTCAGGTACTAAATATTTATTTTAGGAATACATACAGCCTCTGCTTTCATGTAGGTTAAGCTGTAATCTTTGGCTTGTCAGTTCCAGGATATAGCAGTGGATAAATCATGCACTCTTGAACTGATAGATGTCAGAGCCGTTGTATACAAATGGAGGGATATGTCAATGAACACCCCAGTTTAGGTTACATTTACCATAAACATTGACATTCCTTTGCAATGAGACCATTTGCTGGCTAAGCAGTCACAGCTTCGCAGGATTTGATGCTTTTGTGCTCAATCAGGTTCTAATGATTTCAGATGTTTGCAATTAATGAACCATTAGATTAATTGGTTGAGTATGGAAGGACTGGTGTAAGAATTGGGTCAGAACCAGAGACAAGCTATTACCTGAAGTGACAGCAATCACCAGAGGCAAACCAGTGAGAAATTGAATTAATGATTTTTTCACCCTCTCTTTCCCTTTTGGCAAAAATTACCACCGGGGCAGGGCTTGAACAGAGAGAATGCTACAAGTGTTGGGGGCAAGGGGTGAAAAAGAAACATTCTCATCCCTCCTCATCCTTCAAACTGGAGCAGCTCAACCTTCACCAGCCCCAGCTCGCCGTTGAATATAAAGGAGGTGCCGTATTTCTTGTGGATCACCCAGAGCCCCCCAAAGCCTTCTTGCCAAGTCAATGTCTAACATTAATTATGGACCACACAGGGCACCTCAGTGAGGTGATTAATTGTGCTTCAAAGCAGGGGAAGGAGCGAGCCCAGCATCGATATATGGTGGTGGAGGCTGGGTGGAAAGCCCAGGGTGCCCATCCTTTAGCCACTGAACAGGAGGATGTTTACTCCCAGTGGATCAGTGGTGCTTAAATTCCAGCAGTGTGACAAGTTATCCCAACGAGGTGACGGCAGTTTAGCTGAATCTGGAATTTCACAGAGTAAAAATTAACCCTGGCTGTTCAATAAAGGGGCTTTTTGGGCCCTTTTCTTTCCAAGAAAGGTTTTATTCTAATGAAGTTCTCTGGCTTTGTAGTGCACTGGTTTAGAAATAAGCGTGTGCGTGGTGGCTGTCACTGCCTTGTGCACCTCAGGTGACATTATTCATGTGCTGCTAGAGAAAAAAGGAGCAGAAGGCAGCAATGCTGTGAGCAGCTCACACAGCCTCAGCTCAGAGAACAGAAACAGGGGGCAATTAAAAACAAGGGGCAGTGTTGGTTCTTAATCCTGGCTTAGGTGGATTCAGCATTACAGCTCGTGGCTGGAATGGGAGTTAAATACTGGCACTGACCATCCTCCTTCCCTTCCACAGGCTTGAGCCATTGAATTTATTGATTTCTGTTACAGCCAGGGTGTTTGGGACCTGGCTCTAAATTCCTGTGGATAAGTCATGGATCCTTTTGTGGCACACTTTTATTCTTGTAATGGAGCAGTCAACTGACACATCCTGAGATAAAATAAACAAGTTTTTAGCTTTGGCATTATTCTGCAAGGAAATGCAATTATTCTGGAGCTTCTTGTCCTTTTGGTGTTTTTGTTTTTTTTACATTCTAATTTTTTTGCAGCTAAACTGAAATGTTCTGTGTGATTTCGGGTTTTTACAGCAAGCGACTTGCTTGCTACTGAAGGCAAAAAGAAATTTTGCATTTAGGGCATTTTAACTGGGGATTTATATAAATTTCAAGTGTTCAACACAGACCTGCTTTTGAACATGAAAGGAATCCCAGAACTTGCAATTTTTACAAGTGAAACATCCCACTGATTTCTAAATAATAGCTTGCGTTAGAGCCATACCTTTAATGTCACATATTAACCCCAATTTTCATCTTTTGCCTCTGCACTATTTAGGAGATTAAAGCTGAGTGCATAAAATTTCCCCGTCTTTCCACCTGAATTTAGACTTGAACCTATTGTAAATAAATCTGGCAGAGCAAGGAGACAAAAAGAGCTGGAAAGGTTTCAATGGAACTGAGCCCACCGAGGCAGTGGGGGACCTTTAACTGATCCTCACAGACTCTGAGCCACCAGGCAAACTAATATTTGTATTTTCACATGTCTAACCCTTGTGATCTCCAAATAAAGGGTTCTGCTCCCTGAATAAGTCTTGTAGCACCATCTTATTCCCCAGTTCCCTATTCCCCAAGGACTTTGCTGTATCTTCTCCCAGAAACTGCCCCAAACCCCTTTTCTTCTTTTTTTCCCCCCTCACAGCCAAGAATCCTCCACTGAAAGCTCCAGGAGCTGCTGAAATCACAACTGTTTTGGTGGAAGAGTGGGCAAGAGTCGAGAATGGCAGTAATAAATGTGACAATGATGTGACCAACCTTAACAACTCCCAGTTATGAGATATTTAAGGCCTGCAGAGCAGCTCTTCCCTTCCACTGTTTTCTATTAATAAATCACATTTATGAGACAGACAAGGCCAGAGAGAGTCGATGAGACTCTCTCCATTGACTTGAGCACAGGGGGGAGAATCACCCAGGATAAATGCACAGATAATCCTGTTTACCTGGGTGTTCCCAGTGAAAATCAGCCAGCTTTCAGGGTGTAAAACACCTTTCAGGATGGGGCTCACCTGGCTGGGCAAGGGCCTCGTTCCTCCACCTGAGGTGTAACCCTCATTTCAGGGGAGGGTTAGGAAGGGAGAAATGCAAAACGCTCAGAGATACAATCACAATCTTATCCCTTCCACCAAGAACAAAGGATATAAATGGGAATCATTAAAAGGCAAAAACGAAACCAAACCCTTGGAAGGCACTGTAAATAAACCCCTGTAATTATGCATCACAAAAGAAAGTCAACTGCAAATGGTTCAGTAATCTCATTACCAGGCTTACTAATAATCATTGCAATATTCTCCATCTCCCCTAAGATAATGAGCAGCACGGTGGATGTTGGAAAAATAAATAAATAAACAGCCAAGCAACGATTTCTCATCTAAATATTTAACAAAATGGATGGGCTTGCCTAAAGGTTTGAGATTGAACCCAGTGTAACAAATTTTTAATCTGCACTATTTTCCTACTTTTAAAGGGGGAGGGAGTTCAGCTCATCTGAGAATGGTGTTGAAACCAAACAACGTTTTCATGACAACCCAAAAATAAAGAAATAAAACATTTTTAAATATTTCAGTACTACAAAATTAGCCCAAGTTAAAGGCAACAATTAGTAAACAACTTTGTCATATTCAGAACAGTATCTTTCCCATTAACATTTCTATAGTTCCCCAATTACATTATAAATCAAAAGTAATACAAACAGACAATGTAATAATGAGAACACATAGACTGCATCAAAAATTAAGACCCCAGCTTTTCCTTTCCTCTTGGATCACTCTGTTAACTTGTCCTAGTTTACTTTCCTGGCAGCAGGAGCACAGCCAGGGAGAGGGAATTCACACCTTGGTGAATAACTCCTGAAACTGCAGCTGGAAAGAGTTGGAAATGCGAACAAATTTCCTTCTGCAGTGCAGGGCAGGGCATTTCCCTGCTGCAAACGCTGTCTCCTGCCCTGGGGAGGGAATCAGCAGGGAGCTGGGACAGGTGGAGCACCAGGCACTGCAGCTCTCCATGGCTCCCCAGTCCCTTCTCCCTTCCCACCTCAGGTCCCTGCCCTGCTGGGATCTCCTCCTGCCCTGGCTCTGAACAGACCTGGAGCCATCCCAAATATTGCAGATGTTCTCCTCAGGGGGACAGGGAGGGAGCCAAGCTGTCCCTGAGTGCCACGGGGACACAGGGCAGGACAAGGGCTGCCCATCCCTGTGCTGCACCCTCCCTTTGCTCTCCTGTCCTGTCCTGTCCTGTCCTGTCAGCCCAGCTCAGCTCCCAGCTCTGCAGCTCTCAGCTCAACTGCTCTGCTTTTCTGACTTTGTTTTTCTTTTTTCTTTTTTTCTTTTTTTCTTTTTTTGTTTCTTTTTTTTTTTTTTCTTTTGCTTATCTGCTACATTTCTGTCATCTCCGTTTACTCCTCTGGTGTCCTCTGACAAGGAAGAATTCAAAGAAATGACCAGAAATGGTTCTGGCAGCTGTGAGCACAAGTGATACTACAGGAGAGGAAAGCAACTCACTTTGGGAAGAGAGGAGCACAGCAGGGAAAGAATTAGAGGGCTTGGATCAAGCTTAGGGATAAAAACACGTCCTCAGAGTTTTTCAAGCACTTCAGCTCCTTCAGAAACAGGCTGGGAGCACAAGGGGTGGATGGAGAAGCACGGGGAGGGTAAAATAAATGCAATTAACTATCAGCCTTTATCTTAATGCACTCCTTGCAGCACCACTGCTGCTGAAACAGAGGTGAGCTGGACAGGGCAGAGGAGGAGATTAAATTATGTATCGTTCCTGTAACACTTTCTTCAGTTAAATAACATAATATTTTCAAGGTTACCGTTAAAATAACAGGGTTGTCCAGTGGAATTTATTCCCACTGGTGTTTGTGTACTGTATATATTTATACCACATGAGCAGCCCATAAATTCTGCTCATAAATGCTGTTATCTGCACCACCAGCAGTTTCTCATTTTTATGGGGGTATAACTTTAAGGTGTGGTTTACATCCCGTTCCACCTCATTGCTTGCAGCTCCTGCTGCCCCATTAGGCTCTGATCCTGGCTCCTCATCCTCCCTGATGTCACCTGGTCCTGCCCTTGTCCCCAGCAGCCAGGGGACCTCACACAGCGCCACAGCTCAGACCCACCCAGCCTAAATCTTAATCCCAAACTTAAATCTTGAATTTAAACTCTAAACTCTGAACTTGTCTGATCCCCTCTGAGCACCCTTGGCCATCCCAGCTCCCACCTGGGTTAGGAGCTGCTCCTTCACACCAAGAAAAGCCTTCCCAGGGAAGAGCATCACCATCCCACTCCTTTCCAGGTGGCCTTGATTGCCAGAGAAACATTTTTCCTTGAAAACAAAAGATAAATGGAGATTATGGAAGAGCTGTTCCAAAGGTCATCCGAGCTGGGAATCGCTTGGTGTGTAGGACAAAGCTCAGATAACTTCACAGGAGAAAAAAAGCCCATTCCCAGAGCTGCAATAAACCCTTTATAGATCACAAGAGCCTCAAGAGGAACGGGAGCCCACCCATGCATCACTGCCAGTGCCTCCAGAGTGATTGCTATCAGTGGGACTCTGAATCCTCTGCCTGCTCTCATCCATCTGGCCTGAACTTCCCTGCTGCTAACTCCAGACTTCGGAACCTGAACTCAAGTGTTGTTTTCTCCAATTTTCTTCCCTTTTTATGACCTTTTTCTGTTGCTATCTTGATTTATGGTCATTTGTGTGATTGCATTGCTTTGCTTTATGGCAGTTTATGTCATTCTGGTCCTGTCATAAATGACTACCATAAAGTGAGGTAAAATATCATAAAACATTAGTGAGTCACTGATATTCAAGGTTCTGGAGTACAAGCCTGACAGGTAGCAAGCACAGAGGAGCTGTGCCATCCGAGGGATGGATCATTATGGATACATGTGTGTGCTGGGATCTGCAGGAACAAATGCCACCGTGGCTCGCCTTGTCACTGGAAACAATTTAAAAGGGCAGCATTGAGTTATTTTTGTGAGTTTAAAAGTCTCATGTTCCTGCAGTGATTTCTTTTGCAACAAAAAAAAATAAAAATCTTGGGAAGTGGAAGTGGAGCTGTTCCCCTGTAAAAGCTCTCACTGCTTTTCATGTGTATCTAAAAGGGCTGCTAAGGGGTTGTTGTTCTGCCATGAACCTGTTATAAAAATCAGGTTGTTTTGTAAGGTGATCATTCTTGGTTGTTTGTCCATCTCTGATTGCTCTGAGCAATGCTTTGGCTTTGCAGCACTTGGAGGAAAGTGAATATCCTTGAATGATGATGCTCAGAAAGCCCAAACTGATTCTTTTGATGTATTCTACTCAAAGAAAACCACATTTCACCCATAATCTAAGCACTTATTACCTTTGTAGCTAAGAGTACTCCAAAGCATTTCATAGCTTTCCTCAGTTTAGTAAAATAAGCCATTGCAGTTATAGACTCTCCAAATAAATATAAAAATAAAATGCAAAAATATTTTGCCACTGATGTTTGTGTTATGAATCCTTTACACATTAAGAATCAATAATCTGTACATTCACTATAAATTCCTCCTATCAGTTGCTGTTACTTTATAGGATAACTTAATTCTGAGATGAAAATGGGTATTTGCTGGAGTTAGAACTGGGAATGCATTACCATTAAGAAATATAGAGATAACCACATGGAAATTTATATTTGTTATTTGAACATAAAAAACATTGTTCAGATTTCAAACGGCCTTTTTTTATTTGCTACTATTATTGCAAAAATAAAAGACTTATCATCTCCAAATCTATTTTGCCTGTAGTGACATTATTTACTGGGCTACTTAGCTGGATACTTTGGGGGGGAAAGTATTTTTAATGCAGGTTAGGGTTTTTTTTTTGCTTTTGGTGACATACTGCACTTGGATGGCATTTTCATAAAGGAGATTGTAGCATTCAACCTCCAACACCAAGAGCTTTATCGAGCCTGCCCTCAAAGGAACAGATTAAAAAATAAATCCCAGATTTCCCCCAGATATGCCAGCCTTGATGGTTTTTAATGCCAGACCTCTCCCATTTTGGAAGTTTGTGGTGGTTTCTGCGCTGCTTTTCAAAGCAAGCACTCGATATCTTTGGTACCCAAAAATCTGAGAAGAAGCAAATGCATTCATCACTGCTGATTCCTGGGGAACACGTGAACCAGTCAATCCGAGTCCTTCAAGAAGAAAACCAATTTTTGCTGTTGGTACTATGGGCTGTTTGAGTTTGGAATTAAAGTAAAAAATGATCTGTCCAAGCAGCACAGAGGAACTTTATGCACAGCTCTGTTTTTATAAAAACGACACCCAGGTTGTGTCCACTCATCCAACAGTTTCAGAACCGTTTCCATGATGATGGAGATTCCTGTCACCAATGGGGCTGGCATTTGCCTGCACAGCAGCAAAACTCCCCCTTAAAATAATGTTTGAAAAGCGCTGAGCAGCTCCCCTCCCCTCAGCCCTCCCCAAAAGCTGACTAATTATTTGAATTATTTTATTGCCATCAGCTCCCACTAATGACCATCGGAGCTGCAGTGATGTGGACAAGGGAATAACTCAAATTTTCCCCAGCAGTAATTGCTAATGAAAGACAGTGGGTATTGTTTGCTCTTTGTTGTTTTTCTTTTTTGACTGGCTGGTTTTGTTGTTTGCATGTGTGTGGTTTTCTCTGTGTGAGTTTTCAATCCTGAATATATGAAGAGTTGGGCAGGCAAGATTTCCTGTTAGAATTACTGGAAATATGGAGCCCCTTGACTCTCCATATATTTTCAAAGAACAATTATTGAGATATTTTAATTTGATTGTCTTCCAGTCCTTCACTTGTGCTTCCTTATATCTGTACAGTTAAAAATCTCAGTTGAGCAAAGTTGAAGGAAAAGGTGTTGATCAGAAATTCTATTTTGGCATTAATTTAGAAACATCAGATGTCTTAACTTCCATTAAAACAAAAACGATAAGACTCACCAAAACTACATTCACCTGGAACTCCTGGTTTAGGATTTTCAAAGACAGAGGTTTTTACTAAGAACAATAATAATAAAGTAGCTCAAAGAGAGGGTGGACCCCTTGATATAAACTAAATGCAGAGAGGGAGAAGGCTTTGCATGAGGAATAAAGAGCACCACCTTTCCCTGTGCAGTGATCTAGGTCCAGCATGAAAAGAATAAACTAGAGAAGTGTGTGTTTGTCTGCCTTGGTGCAGGGGGAGAGCACACCCCTGCTCAGCCAGGCACAGAGGAGCAGTGATGGGGACACTGCTCAGCCTTGGCCACCAGCCTTGGGACTAAAGGCTGAGAAATCCAGCACAACTGAGACTAAGGGAGAAATAATGCTGCAGCATATCTGCTGCTTGCATGAAGGAGACAGGCTAAAGAGTTAATAATGCCTCTGATCAGCTTTTAATAGCCTCTAGATGCTTTCACACAATAAATAGATCTGTTGTGAAAATACTCGGGAACGCAGTGAAATACCACATGCATTGTGCCCTTTAAAATGCTTTAAATAGCACAATTATAGATTTAAAGATCGTAATTGATTTAAATTGGTGGTGGAATGTAAAATTTTATATGATGCATGAAACCTCTTAAGGCTTTAAAACTGTAATTATCTTTGTCACTCTCATATTGCACCCCAAAGCTTTTCTTTTAATGATTTAGATGTTATAGGAAATAAATGGAACGTTGTTCCTGTGGATTGCCAAATGAAATGCCAAGGGGAAATGCCCAGGGCTGCCCCTTTGGGAAGAGGGGGCAGTGGCAGGGCTTGGCTGAGCCCTGGGTGCCCCAAGGTGTCCAGGCTGAGCAGAGGAGGAGGAGGGGGATGCCCCGTCCTGGTGATGTCCACACAAACCAGTTCAAAACCCCAGCAGCTCCTCCCTGCCCACATCACCAGCCTGGGCTGCTTGTTCACAACAGGGGAGGGCTGTGGGCACCTAAACACAGGCATTTTGAGAGCAACAAATGAATTATAAATTATTTCTCTATTGGCAAAGGCTACGTGGCAGATTCCAAGCCCTTCTCCCATTTCTCCATGAAAAACCACTCACACACCATGGAAATCTCACACGTGAAACCAACAGAACAGTTCTGGTGTCCTGTCCCTGCTCCCTGTGGCAGGTATTTGAGTTTGGGGTTCCCAGATTTCCACACAGCTCTGCCTCTCCTCTGAAAGCAGCCCCCAACATTCCCAGAAGTGTGGGTAAACCCAAAACTCAAAATTCAGCCACGGAAGGAAAGGAGCTGTGGTGGGAGTGACACAGTGAGTGAAAGCCCAGCCTCTCTTGTAGGGTTAACCACTGATCCCCATGACAGCAGACTCTGATGATGTGTGAAGCCTCCAGACATTATTTAAAACCCAAAAATTCTACATATAAGTAGCCAGAAAGAACAACATTAACTCAGGAAAGATTATTTCAGTTTATCTGACCCATATTTGGAAACTTAAATCAATTTAACATAGCAAAGCTCCCTCCAGTACATGAACAAGGAAAAGTCTTTCAAATCTGTTTATATTCCTCCAGATGTCGATGCTGATACCAGTGCCCAAACAATGAAGTAAACAATTAAGAATTTCTTTTAACTTCTCCTGCTTTAGTAATCCAGGGAAGATAAAAAAAACAAAACCCACAACCCAGTGAATCAATGAACTAAAAATGGATAGAGTCGCTAGGAAAGGAGATTGTATTCAAGCTAAGAGGATATTGCCAACAATAGGTAGTTAAAAATGGAATTAACAACTAATAAAAGTGGTGAAGCATATCCTTTTAAAGAGCAATTGGAAAGGCTTTTCATTAAAACAACTTTAGACACAAAGCCCAAGGTAAGACAGTTAATAGTGATATTTGGGGCTTGGGGGGCAATTAGCTCTGACTTTATCTGTGAGTTCCCATTCCCAACGGGACAGGCTCCAGGGCTCACTCTGGTGTCTCACACAAAGCTGTGCACCAAAGTTAAACCTTGCTACAAAATCTGAATTGTCCCCCCAGACTGGCAGAGGAAATGTGGCACATTCAGCACTGAGGGTGACCCCAGAGGAAGGACAGACAGCTCAGGCTGCGGGCAGCCAGCAGAGCATCAGCAGCTAGCAGGAGGGGGGAATGGTTTGGGGAAATGCTCTTTGTGGCTTTGAATTTTTCAGGCATCAGAAGAAAACACTGATATTCCTCTTGATAACACATGGCTGGAACAAATCGGGTCATGTGGAACGTTCTGAGGGACTTTTAGAAGGTTTATGGAAAATAAAAATACTGTGTTTTCACACAGAGAGTGATGCTGTTTGTATTTTAACAGGAAGTGACCAGAAACTGAGAAAGTGAAGTGATTCTGATCATTTGAGACAAAACCCAAATGAGTGCCATCGACATTGACCGGATTGCAAAGTGCATTTATTGATTATTTCCATTTTCTCTCTCATTGGAACCCCTGCTGCCTGAGGTTCCAAGGTAAGCTAAAGGTTCTCTCTCTCTTTTTCTTTATTTTTATTTTTCTCCTTTTAACAACGCAATTGCAGGGTAAAAAGGAATCCTGTAAAAGATTTCTCCTACAGGATACAAGCAGAGATGCTAAAGAGGATGAGGGGCAGTGCAGGCAACAAAGAGAGCACAAACCTGCACATGAGCATGTGAAACAGCAAAAGCAACCCTGTGTTTAGGGAAGAAGAGGAAGAGGCAAGGGATACAAATTAAAAGAGAAAACCATGGCATTTTGCACTGATTATATGTTTGCAACTGGAGAAACGGTTGTGTTAAATTAAAAATAACAGGAATGAAAATGAAAGTTAGCAGAAAATGCTGTAAAAGCTGAGGGGAGACCAATGAGATGGAAAAGGTGTGCTCTGCTGCTGACTGCTCACTGAATTGGTTTCCCTCATCCTGCAGGAATCCTTGCTCTGTTTGTGCACATAATGAACTGATTTTTCCCCCTCAGATAAAGATCACGAGCAGGCAATCTCTCATTCCAAACTGATTGTGGCACTTCAGCTACTACAGCTTAAGCTGGGCCAGAGACACATAAGCATGCCAGATCCACTGCAGAAAATGAAGATATTCAAGTGTAGAAATTGTACCTGGGGGCCAAACTTTGTCTCCTGTAAGTGGTGTGGACCTGGGTTGGTTTGGGTCAGGGCAGCTGGCTTAACTGGGAATTTGCATCCTCACTGGGCTGGAATCTGGCCCTGGGGGATTATTTCTCTGTTCCCCACTGCTGTGGAGGTTCCCAGCACGAGTGGAGCCTGGAAGGGGGGGTTTAAAACCAGTATTTCAAACATGTCAAACAGGCAGCTGAACATTCTATAGATTGGGAGATGCAGATGGGAAGCAAAACCCAGCCAGAGTGGGATAAACTTGAGCAGGTAGGGATTTCAGCCTCCAGCTGGCAGAGCTGGGGCTGTGTCAGAGGAGGAAGGAGAAGGAGAAGAAGGAGAAGGAGAAGGAGAAGGAGAAGGAGAAGGAGAAGGAGAAGGAGAAGGAGAAGGAGAAGGAGAAGGAGAAGGAGAAGGAGAAGAGGAGGAAGAGGAGGAAGAGGAAGAAGTGGAAGAAGAGGAGGAAGAGGAAGAAATGGAAGAAGAGGAAGAAGAGGAAGAAGAGGAAGAAGAAGAGGAAAAAGAGGAAGAAGAGAAAGAAGAGGAAGAAGAAGAAGAGGAGGCAGAAGAAGAAGAGGAAGAAGAGGAAGAAGAGGAGGAGGAGGAGGAGGAAGAGGAGGAGGAAGAGGAAGAGGAAGAGGAAGAGGAAGAGGAAGAGGAAGAAGAAGAAGAAGAAGAAGAAGAAGAAGAAGAAGAAGAAGAAGAAGAAGAAGAAGAAGAAGAAGAAGAAGAAGAAGAAGAAGAAGAAGAAGAAGAAGAAGAAGAAGAAGAAGAAGAGGAGGAGGAAGAGGAGGAAGAGGAGGAAGAAAAAGAGGATGAGGAGGAAGAAAAAGAGGATGAGGTGGAGGAAGAGAAATAAAACCACCAAGGAGCCCAGCCTGAGTGTGCCAGGGGCACAGCAAGCACAGCCTCTCACTGCTCTAACGGAGCAGGGAAAGGAGCAGAAATTCCCAATTCTCAGCCTGTTTTGGGTTGGAGCCCTGGGCAGGCTCTCAGCTGCCTGCTGCCCTGCCGACCCCCAGCACACTGTCACCCTGCCCCGATGATTTAGCAGGGCTGCCTGTCGGGATGATGAAAGGGAGGAAGCTTTTACCCGGTATGTATATCACAGAAATGTACCTCTGTGCACGCAGGGCTGGGTGGTTTCATCCTGCCAAACACAGCCAGGCCATTAGCAGGAATGCTCAGTGCAGGGGCTGCTCCCAGCCCCACCAGAGGGATGACAGATCAGCATCCTGGCACAGCACAAAACCTTTCTTTCTTCAGAAGCCTTTGAAGACACCTGAGGGGATTTGCTGCTTGAAGTCTGGCATGAAGAAAATCTACGGGGCTGTGGAATAAATGTACTTTGGACACTAAAGGAAAGCCCCACTGTTTAGAAGGAGTCTGGAAAATAAACTCTAGAACAATCTATGGCAAGAAACAACCCTGCACAAGGTGGGTGAGTGCATAGGTAAGACCTGGAATGCCAAGTTCTTTTTCCTAAATAGTTATAGCTGAGATCTTGGCAGCAATAAAATGGAGTTTCACCATTTATTTAATCAAAGCCAGGATTTAATTCTCTAATTTCAGCTTGAAAGAACTTGGTAACCCAGCTGACTTCAAAGAAGAAATATGTTTTTCCAAATTATAACGAATTTTAACTGAAGAAGTATTTTAGGGAATGTTTTGAAGGTATTTGCCATGTGCCTCAGCTGCCACTGATGTCTGCAAAGCAGCTGAACTTCCTGCAATTTCCCTTCCAAGTTTTCTGCCCCTTTTTGTCAGTTCTCCATGAAGTGAAGAAAATGCTATTCAGCCCTTCCAATGACAGAAATTATTGAAGCTCCATGTGACCCAGACTCTGGAGCTGGAGAAAAAGACTGGATCAAGCACACCAAGTGTTTGAAAAGGGGGAATTTGGGACAATAGAGCAACAAATGTGTCTTAGAAATCCTGCAAAGTGTGACAGGGATGCACCTCAGAATTCAGGAGCAGAAAATACACATTATCACCAGGAAATAATTGCAGTGCCCTCCTGGAGGGTAGGAACAGCCGATCCTTTGCAGGGAGGGAAAGTGGCCCTGGTAAATCTGTAAGAAAACAGCATTTCAGGCAAAGTGCCTGAGCACCATCCCACCTGTTCCCTGGTGGGATGATGGGCTGCATTCCTGCTTGAGATGAAGGATACAGATGTAGGTGGAACTTGGGAGAGGAGAACAAATGTGATTGCAAATGCCTCACCACAAGCATCCCCATGAAGAGCAAACCAGCCAAGGGCTGTGTTTGTAAATACAAATTTTGCCAGTGCTGCTGCTGCTTCGGGGGTGTCACAAACGCCCTGAGCAGGGATCAGTTGGATATCCCTAAATTAGCACAGAAAAGAAGATATTTGTCAGTGTCTGAACTGCAGGCACTGTGGGCACAGCTGGCACAGGTGCCCAGAGCAGCTGGGGCTGCCCCTGGATCCCTGGCAGTGTCCAAGGCCAGGCTGGGCAGGGCTGGGAGCCCCTGGGACAGTGGGAGGTGTCCCTGCCATGGCAGGGGTGGCACTGGGGAGCTTTACTGTCCCTCCCCACCCAAACCCCTCTGGGATTCCCTGGAAGTGCCAGAGACTGTGCCAGGGCTTCTGTGACAGGCTGAGCCCACAGAGGGTGACACAGCATCTCTGCCCACCGGTGTTAGGAACCAAACAAGATTTGTGCCCTTTTTTTCCTCTGTCAGGACACTCCTTGAACAGCTCTGGGTGCTGGCTTTTCCTTACACTTATCTGAGCCCGTGAATCCCTGCCTGCTCTGCATTTCTGTGCTGTGCCTTCTTTGACATGAGAGTTCTGTGCTCCAACAGCCCCTGATAACCTCCCCCAGCTCACACAGACCTGGATTATTCTGTTCAGTCTATTATTCAACCACTGAGCCACAGGCCAAACTTCCTTTTCAGAAGGGCTGGGAGAGGATGGGTTTTCTTGTCCCTTTTACAAATCCAGCTGTTGAACAAAGGGAACAATTCTAAATGCAGGTATTTATTCAGCACATAATGCCCTCTATCTGCTTTTTCTTTGCCCGTTTTTCAGTTCACAAAGGGAACAAGAACTTCCCTAGATTGCAGCCCCGTGCCCTTCACAGCGAACATTTCTTACAAAATTGCGTTTTAAATATATTTATCGCTTCCTCTGTTAAACTTCTTCAAGGGAGAAACAACTGGCCTGAAAGTTTGTGTCTCGCTCTCTGTACAGCACCAGTGACCCCAGCTCATCCATTACACTGCCACCAGGAGAATCAGCCTCCAAACCCATTTGTCTGCTGTAATACTGGGTCCTTTAGGTTGCAAATGGAACAGATTTTTATTTAAACCCCCATCTAAGAGTGTCATTATCCACAAATCTGCTCATAAATGTTTTGGCAACTGACAAAAAAAATTAACTTCAGAAGAGGAAGCCATTAGGATGAAAACATTTCAAATCATGTCATTCATCAGATCTCTGCTCATCCAACAAACTTGCTTTTGTTACAGGCAATTGTGGCGCTTAATCTGGGCGCTTTTCAGCAACACATTTTTCTGATTAAAAAACCATAATCATACTGGCAGGAGTTAGAGATAGCAAAGATCTACGAGCTCACTGAGCCCGGCTCCTTCCCCAGCAGGACATAATCCCCGGCAGGAAGCCGTTCAGATATCACCTTGATCCGGGGCTCGGAGTGAGCGCAGGGATGGCTGCGGGAGCGGTGCTGAGGTGTCACACCTGGAAGGCAGTGTCACACGCCTGGAATGTGGTGTCACACCTGGAACGCGGTGTCACACACCTGGAAGGCGGTGTCACACCCCTGGAACGCGGTGTCACACACCTGGAACGCGGTGTCACAACCTGGAACGCGGTGTCACACACCTGGAAGGCGGTGTCACACCCCTGGAACACAGTGTCACACACCGGGAACGCGGCGTCACACCCCTGGAACACAGTGTCACACACCGGGAACGCGGTGTCACACACCTGGAATGTGGTGTCACACGCCTGGAACGCGGTGTCACACGCCTGGAACGCGGTGTCACACGCCTGGAACGCGGTGTCACACGCCTGGAACGTGGTGTCACACGCCTGGAACGCGATGTCACACACCTGGAACGCGGTGTCACACCCCTGGAAGGCAGTGTCACAACCTGGAACACGGTGTCACACACCTGGAACGTGGTGTCACACCTGGAATGCGGTGTCACACGCCTGGAACGCGGTGTCACACCTGGAACGCGGTGTCACACACCTGGAACGCGGTGTCACAACCTGGAACGCGGTGTCACACACCGGGAACGCGATGTCACACCCCTGGAAGGCAGTGTCACACACCGGGAACGCGGTGTCACACACAGGAACGCGGTGTCACACCCCTGGAAGGCAGTGTCACACACCTGGAACGCAGTGTCACAACCTGGAACGCGGTGTCACACACCAGGAATGCGGTGTCACACACCGGGAATGTGGTGTCACACCCCTGGAAGGCAGTGTCACACACCTGGAACGCGGTGTCACACACCGGGAACGCGGTGTCGCACACCTGGAACGCGGCGTCACACACCCTGGATCGCGGTGTCACACCTGGAAGGCGGTGTCACACCCTGGAACGTGGTGTCACACCCTGGAACGCGGCGTCACACACCTGGAACGCGGTGTCACACCCCTGGAACGCGGTGTCACACCTGGAATGCAGTGTCACACACCTGGAAGGCGGTGTCACACGCCTGGAACCACAGCAGCGCTCCTGGGGCTGCGCTGTCCTTCCTTTATTTGTCTGTCTGTCTGTGCAACCCAGGGCTGGAGCTCAGCGCTCCAGCTCGGGGAACGGTGAGGGACAGGGCTGGGGTCACCAGCGTGTCACAGGGGGGCCTGGGGACCCCAGCCCGGGGGCAGAGGGGGCACATGGGGACCCTAGCCCTGGGGGACCCCAACCCTGGAGCACAGGGGATCCCTGGGGACCCCAACCCTGGGTGACCTCAGCCCTGGGGCACAGGGGATCCCTGGGGACCCCAGCCCCACCTCCCTGGCCAGGGAAGAGGCTGCTGGAATCCTTGGGGTTTCCAGAGAGAAAAGAGAGAAGGTTTGCCATTGGCTTCAGAGCGTGCTGGTTCAGCTCTCAGATATCACAGGAAAAATTCAAGGTGCTTTCATGAGCCCAAGTGAATTAAGTCAGGCAAAAAAAAAAAAAAAGTTTAAAATTTGGTGCAGTGAAATTGATTACATTTAAAAATGCTACAGCAAATAGTTTTCTTTTAGGTTCTAAAACCTGTTTTAAAGTACTTTATAATTCAATAATAGAACTATTAGAAGAAGAGGTGACATGAAATTAAAATACCCACCTAGCTCTATGTGTTAATTTGGAAAATTGCAATCAGAAATGGAAAGATGGAAATTTAACAGCTATATTGAAGATGATCAGAAGAATTCCTTCCATAAAGGTTAACAACAGATAATTACTTTCTCAGGAAATCACTAAAATGTCATGATTTTTCTGCTTTGTTTTCAGGGAAGTTTTATGATGCTCCCTTCTTGCCACTTGGCAATGAAACAAATGAGGTTAGATGGCAAAGATTATGAAAGAAATTAGCAATAATGAGTCCAGTAACTAAAAACATTAGTAGAGAAAATTGAGTTGACCTTACTTTTATAATTATTCATTTTCTTAATTGTTTTTTTTCTGGAATAATTGGACTGAAATTAAATAATGCGAGGTCCAGGGCTCAGGTGTGCTGGGTGTTTGGCACAGATTGATGACCCTGCCCAGCCCCCAGAGCTGCTCTGAGCCCTCTGTGCCCTCCCTGGGGACATCAGTGGGGCAGTTCTGGGGTGTGCAGCCCCAGGCTGGGGAGGGCACTGCAGGATCACCCTGGGCTGTCCCTCCTGCCCAGCCCCAAAAACACTTTCTGGCCAATTCCTTCCCCCCACAGCAGCAGAGCTGGGTGAGTTTGCCACCCTGTCACAGCTGGGGGATCCTTAGGGGAATATGGGGAATTTTACCCTATCCCAGGGGTGAATGATCCCCCTGCCCCTCCCTGCAGCCTGCTGCAAACCCAGGGCATTTCCTTGGGCAGCAGACATAAAACCTGATTTTTTTGTTCTTAGAAGTTAAACTTGAAATACAAAAAAAGCCCAACAATGTCTGGTTTGTATAGATATAGTGATAGTATAATTTGTATAAAATAATGAAGCCAGATCCCAGACAAGACATTATCATCCCCAAACTCTCAAATAAAAACAAAAAACCCCCAAAACTCAGTGTTTAGGGGGAAAAAAAAAAGTTTTTCTTTCCTAAATAAGGCCTTAATTGTAAAATTGTCTCCCTGTCTCTCCGTGTTTGCAATTCCAAGGGCAGTGCTCCATCTCTCTGTGGTTATTCCCTGCCATGCATTTATAATTACACAGAAATTTAACAACTCTAAACCAGCTTATTTAAACAAGGTATTACACGCTGCCTGCTGATAACAAACCAATAAAGTCTCAATCAAATGTGTCATTAAAGCTGCATTTGACCACTCATATTTATTATAATTTAAAAAAAAAAAAAAAAGGAAAAAACTACACTGGAGCCACATTTCCTGTGAGCTCATTGCATCCTGGTATTCACATTGGTGAGTTTTCCTCAACTCATTTAAAATGATTTCCAACACAGGCAGCAAGCTGAGGACTGCAGGAGCCCCAGTGATCAGCAGCAATGCAAGATTCCCCAGGACAGCTCTCAGAGCAGCCCGGGCTCCCCTCCTCTCTCTGAAGGGCTCTGGCCAGGCTGAAGCACTTCCCAAAACCTGCAGGGAAGGGTCACATTTTAGGTAACATTTTTTGTCTGTTTGCCTTCCCTCAGCACGTGGTTCCCAATTTCCTCTGCTCCTCTTCCTAAATCTCAGGTTTGTCCCTTGCTGGCTGACTTCACTTTCTGCTGCTCCCACCCAGCAGCTCCACCCTCTTTTCTGCTCCTTTTTGTTCAATTCTTCCTTAAAGCACAAATCCAGGTCTCATAAATCCACTCTCTGTGCCTCTCCTCGGCATCTCCTGGAATTCCTTTCCCTTCCCCATTTCTCAGCCCCACTCCTGAGCACGCTGCTCCTTCCTTTTACCATCATTTTCAAAAGTTCTTGCTTTCTGGGCAGGATTGGAGAGGTTCCTCCTCCCCCCAGCAGTGAGTTTCCAGCTTTTAACACTGCTGCTGTCGGGGGCTGAGGCAGCAGAGAGCAGAACCACTGCTTTTATTTTTTATCCTCGGTGAGCCAGAGCTGCCCTGCAAGCTTTGTTACTCGGGAGCACAATTAACCCCTTACTCATCAGCCTTTGGAAAGGACACATTGTGGTTTTCCAGGCCAAGGAAAACGCTGCACTCAGTGCCCAGGAGAGATTTACAGGCTGGGATGCTGTGGACTCACAAGCAGAGAGTGCTGACTGCAGAGAACAATGAACTTGTTAGTTAACAGAATTAACAGAGCGTTGTTTAAGTATAATGACAGCAATAAAACAGGAGATGTGAGGTTGATACAGTCACAACTGAATCATAATGGATGAGATATTTACGGCAAAGCTGTTAAAACATTGAATAAAATATGGGAAGAGCAAAAGCAGATGTGATTTTATTCTTCAGAGCTGAAGCTTGTAAAGTATGAGATAGCATGAGTAATAATCACAGGTTCTGGTTCACAATGCATTAATAAATATTGATATGGTGCCAGTGCTGAAACTTTCCAGATACCAAAATAAAGTGAGAAAGCATGCTCCTGCATTATGGATTGCTAAGTTTAAATTGTAAGGCACACATGGCAGCGCCTGCATTCTGCTCTGCCACCGCCCAGCCCATCTCACACCTCTCCATCAGGGCTGAACAAACCCTGCCGTGCCAGCCCCAGGGCCACAGCTCCCACAGCTCCCACAGCTCCCACAGCTCCCACAGCTGCAGGGCAGCCCAGGCAGGGCTCTGGGGCTGCTTCTGTGTACAGTTCTCCACCAGCTCTGCCTCTCTCGGGGCTCCTTCCACACTGGATCCCAGGGAAAAGGTGAGGGGCTGCCTGGGGGGAACATGCCAGCTCAACCCAAAGCCCCTCCTGAACCCCTCATATTTTCTGAAAAATCTCTTTGCCCAGGATTTTCTCCTGGGAAGCTGAGAAGCCTCAGAGCAAAATGAAACCAATAATTATCTGGTTTGCTTCTCCTGTGTTTTGCTGCTTTGGACATTGTTTACCAACAGGTCATTGTTTGATTGGTTTCATGTGAATTGTTTTTGCTTAATGACCAATCAGGGCCAGGCTGTGTTAGGACTCTGGGAGGAGTCACAAGTTTTTCATTATTATCTTTTAGCCTTCTGTCTGTATCCTTTCTCTATTCTTTAGTATAGTTTAGTACAGCATTCTTTAATATAATATAGATCATAAAATAATAAATCAGCCTTTTGAGAACCTGGAGTCAGATTCATCATTCCCTCCTGCCCCGGAGCACCCCACAAATCCCACACCCCTCCTTCCAGGATGCTCCACAGCTCTGCTGACACCCTCCTCTTCCTCCTGAGGATGGGTTTGAGCTGGAATGCTGCTCCCAGCCCGAGCAGACACGGGGGTTGTGGCTGCACTTTCACCCACGAGGTGAGGTGGTGCAAAACCAGCACAAAGCTAAATGAAAATAAAGAACAGCAGTGAACCTGACTCAGCTCCCTCCCACCTGCTCAGACACATCCTGGCACGCCAGCTAATGCCTGTTTGCAGCCCTGGAGCCCTGCACAGCCTGCCCAGCCCTTCTGGGCTGCTCCTCCTGCCAGCCCTGAGTCAGCCCCAGCCGCTCCTGCTGCAGGGCTGAGGGGCAGCCAGCAGCAGAATTCCAGAATTTTCCCCAGCAGAGCTGCCTGCCCTCCTCCCCCTGCAGCTGGGCAGCCCAGACATGCTGCAGCACATTGCCCTGCCAGGGCATCACCTCTGCACTGCTGCCCTGCAGCTCCCAGCCAGAGACAGGAGCCCTGCAACTCCTCCTCTCTGATCAGGGCATGGCAAGCATCCACTGCTCTGTGTGCCACCCTCTCTGTCAGAGCACATAATTACATGTTAGCTCATTAATATTCCAGAAATTTCCAGCCTATACTCCTGGGAAAGAGGAAAAAAAATGTATCTATATCTCCATCCATTCTCTCCCAGAATGGATATCATTTCCCTGTCGCTTACTACTAGATACTGTTTTTCATTAATCATCAATTTAAATCTCAAAAGAAAGAAATGATAGCACCAAACCTCACTTCCCTGAATTACAATCTCTCTCAGAGGATGTCATTTTCTAATTTCAACCATGAAGCAGATTTGTGCTGAAATGACTTGATTGTGGCTGGTGAGGTGTAGGGAGTGTTCTGGTGATAATTCCATGGCCTGTGGAATTCAAAAAGTTCCTTTCCCCAGGCCTTGGAAGAATTACCTTTGCAAAAGTGGAAGTCTGGACCAAGACAATCTCACAGCTGGATTTCCCTTCCCCACAGCAGCTGCAACCCCCGGCTTTATAAATTCATCCTCAGAACCTTAGGGATGAACACCAGTTGAGGTTATTTTAGAAGAGACCCCAAGATTTTCAGGAGGGGTAATTCTTTACAGAGCACAGGATGACTGAGCACCTGCTCTGAGGAAGGTCTGCAGCTCCTTTAAGTAATAATAATAACAGTAATAAGAATAACAACAACAATAACAACAATAATAGCATTAATAATAAAAAATAAAAATAAAAATAAAAATAAAAATAAAAATAAAAATAAAAATAAAAATAAAAATAAAAATAAAAATAAAAATAAAAATAATAATAATAATAATAATAATAATTATTATTATTATTATTATTATTATTATTATTATTATTATTATTATTATTATTATTATTATTATTATTATTATTATTATTATTATTATTATTATTATTTCCCAATCAGATGCTAAGGGTGGGAGCAGATTTGGGACCCAAAACCTGCTCAGGGGTCTGCCCAAACCCCGTCTGAGGCTCTGCCCATCTTTAAAGCCATTACCCAGCAGTCTGACCCACATCCCGGGGGAATCGATGCTGTTATTGATACTGAACTGCGGCGGCTGATTCAGGCTCCCGTGACATATGGGCTGCTGTCCATAGGTACTGAACTGCAACCACTAAACTCATTTCGCCGGGATCTCGGCTCCAAATGGAGCATTAGGGATAAACGGGCAGCGCTTTAATGGTCATTTCACACTTCATCATCAGCCCATCCATTCCCCGCCCGTGCCACTCAGGGCTTCCATTCCCTTCCCTCCAATAGATCAGAGCAAAAAGGAATGTGACAAAACAAATGTTGAGCGAAGCAACCTTTGCTTGTTGTTGGTGGGTGCTTCCCCCTCTAACGAAATGGCGAATTGTCCCATTATCCCCATTTCCTGCGAAATCTGGATCCGCAGGACCTTCGGCGCAGCGCGGCGAGGCTCTGCCACAGTCAGCTTCTGTTTTACATACTGACACGCATTTTAACACGGAAAAGGTCAGAGATGGAAACAGCACAGCTTGTTGCTGTGACAGCAGACATTTAACAGAAAGACTTCTGGACACACTACAGTTTAAAATAATTTAGTAAAATAATTGCCATGATTGATTTTTTAGGTCCCCGGGTTCATACCACACACTTTTGTGTGACAACTCCCTTCAGTGCTGTTTTTTCTTTCTTCTATTTTTTTTTCTCCTCTCTCCAGCAATGACAAGAAATGCATTTCAAATAAGTTCTGGGACGTTGTCAAAGTTTGCTCAGATTCACAAACTCCATTGGCTGGGCAGGAGCAGGTGCAGCGCCCCAAATCTGATTTATCCCGGGGATTCCTGGCACTTCCAGTCCTGTGCCCAGCAGCAGGAGGTGCCAGGAATCCCCTGGATAAATCAGATTTGGGGTGCTGCCCTGCCAGTGCTGCCCAGCTGCTGCCTTGCTGCAAACAGACATTGCCAAAGCCATGCACAGCACGCCTGCCCTGGAAATAATCAGGAATTGGCTGCAAATGCAAGCCAGGAAGTGCCCTGTGTTTGAGGGGAAAGGGATTGGGAGATGACAGAAATGGGCAAAGCTGATGAACTTCAGAGAAGCACAAAGCCCATTCCATGAAACCCCACAGCCCTGGACGCACCCACTAAAGTGAATTTGGGCACAAGAATCCTATCAAATTAAACTGTAGTTTAAATTCTGAATTTGCTCCACAGTCGGGGAGGAAAACAGAGGGTCTGAGGACAAGCTCAGTGCTCTGGTGAGCAAGGATCTGCTGAGCTTTGTGGAGAGATTTGGTGCAACCCAGCAGGAAACCCCTGAACTCACTGAAGGGAATATTACAAGACTCATCATTAAACAGGGAATTAGAAATCCAAACTCAGGCCATAGCAGAGGCCTGCAGCAGAAAGAAAGCAGAAGGGATTTTGCTTTCATTTTTAAGCGTAGGAATTCTATTTTTTAAAAAATAAAATCTCTATTCTGATCTCCAGTCTGGACCTGGAACCACAAAATTGAATGTTTTTCTTAGATATAATTTTCATCAAGGGTAATCCAGCAAAATTCCAAGTAGATATGTACACAGAAAAGTGTATATAAATTCAGAAAAGGCGATTTTGATGTTTCACTTTTCTCAAGCAGCACATGTTGGCTCACAAGGACAAAATGCTGATGGTGGGTATCCTCCCTGTGAGGCTGGGCAGGGCTGGAGTTCCCGGAGCAGCTGTGCCAGGCTGGACACTGGGACAGTGGGAGGTGTCCCTGCCATGGCAGGCTGGGCTGGGATGAGATTTGGGGTCCCACCCTGCCCCAGGTTCAGCCCTGCAGAACTCTGGATCCCAGCAGGTTCCTGATGGACACCGAGGCACTGCCCCACCCTGCTGGAGCAGCCACCTCGCAGCTCCACCTGAATTTGTTCCCTCCCAGGACACCACACAGCCCTTCTGTGGTGCCACTGCTGGTGCCAGCCACTCCTGATCTGAAATGTAATACTGAAATACACACTGCAGCTTTGACTTCTCTCTCATTCTCAGTATACTTAATTCTGACAGCTCTAAACAAATGCCAAACTTGCTTTCAATTTCCTCCCTCCTCCTCCTCCCCACACTTTGTGCTGGTGCATTGCTAACAGAATTAAAACTTGAAAATAGCCTTAGGCTTTCCAACCACTCTGGAGCAGGATCGGAGCCTTTTGTCTATTTCAGAATAAAAACTCAAAGATAGTAATTTTGCCATATTTTTAAATAATAAACCAACAAATGTTCTTAGCTAAAATGGGCTGTAAAACGCAAAGAACAAAAAAACAACCAAAAAACCCACCAAGAAAAATGGATACCATATTGCAAAGGAAAAAGAGTTAGATTGTCATGAATCTGAAAGGAAATCAATAGGACAACTTTGGAGACCCATTTCAATCTGTTGTTGACATTGTTTTCTGGTAGTAATTTTCTCAAAATGTTAACAGTATTGAGTTTGCTTATTGATTCTATTATTTTTGACCTTGCATTAGTGTGGGCTAATCTTACATGCCATAAAATTTCCTTTCACAGCTAAAATTATTGTAGGGCTCTGGGGGAAAGTTACAATCAGGTCACAGCCCCCTCAGGATTTTGATGAGCAGATAACTGGCAATAATGAGTTCCTTTGCCTTTCCAGATACCTTTCTGTTGTTTCTCACAGACTTCAGGCAGCACTGTCACGGCAGTGATCGGAATATTGGCCAAAATCCCAAAATCCCAATAAATCCAGGGTCTCCTGTGCCCGGGGGTGTGGCTGCAGAGCTCGTGGCATCACCAGCTGCTGCAACATTTCTGATTCAGCAGCAGAAAGATCCACTCCTCTCTGGAACAGCAAAACCCACAACATAAAGAGGCTGAGATTATCCTCACTATATAAATTTACGCCGTGTGTTCTCATCCCCACACCTGTGAGACCTTCCTTCCATTCCCTCTTCCTCCAGCATTAATTACAGAGCCTTTATTTTTCCTCAGGATTCCTGTATTAAGTGCTCAGAAGGGGCAGTGCTAAATTAATCAGCAGCTGCTCCATGGTTCAATAGTTTAGCAGCTTCCCAGTACTTAAACATTTCTCAGAAGACAAAGCCATTTGTTCCAGGGAGGATCTTCCGTGGCTCCTGACTCTCTGAATTCTCCTGAGCATAGAAAAGGAAATTTCAACTTCCAAGCTGCACACAAAATGCTGAGCTGAACCTGTGCCTTTGCTAAAAATCTAATTTGGTGAGCAAGCCCCACGCAGTTTTGGGGTTAAACTGTTATTTTCCCAGCACCACAAATAGCCTGACATTTTGAGTTCCTCAGCTCCAGCAGGCACCCAAACAGCCCACAGCCAGGCTGGCATCAAAAGGAGATATTTTGGATTCTGCAGCCTCAGAAAGGTCTAGACAGAGGCAGATGTTCCTCATGAAAGGAGCCTGAGCACAGCCACCAGAGCAGGGCTGAGTGCCCTGCTGCAGGGAGCCTCCCCAGGGAGGTTTATCCTGGAGGCTTTTAGCCTCCAGCTCCTTTCCAAAGGTGTGGATTTCCCTGGGAACAGCAGAGCTGCGTTAAAAGTCACAGGTGCCCTGCAGCTCTGCTTAGAAGATTACCTCAAATTTCATTTAATAACAGGCTTGAAACTCGAGACAAATTATTTATTACAATGGGCAATATTTTTCTGTCTGTTTTTCCCTCATGGTCATCTGAAGTGCTGAAAGGGCTCAATAAAAATTAAAAATGATAGCAGCTTATCCTGTTCTGCTGATGAAGAGTTTTTCTTTGAACCATCTCTAAAGCTGATATATAGTTCTGAGCAAGCCTTCCATGTAATCCCAAAATAAAGCAAGGAGCATTTCTTCCCAGTTTGTCCCTGGTTTTGATGTCCAAACCTGACAGCAGCAATCACTATGGGAACACAGACCTGAGAGAGCACAGAAAGGCAGGAATTAGGGCTAGACAGAATAAAATTAAGGATTTTTGTATGGGTAGGGTTTGGGAAGTTCATCAAGAGAAATGTCAAAAAAAAAAATCTGAGCAGGGATAGAATTTTCATTTTCTAGTAGACAATTTGGGAAATTCTGTAAGATTCACCCTCCTGCTCTGCATTTTGATTAAGGAAAACCAAATTTCTAAAGAGAGTCTTGAGATACAAACACACAAATCATGTAAAAGTGGAGGGAGTGTATTTATACATAAACGTTGTAACTTTAAAATAAATTCAAAGTAAATTTCAAAACAAGATTAGAACTCTGTTAAAAAATCCATTTCAAACCAGGGTTTTCTTAGAAAGCTGATGTTCCTTTTCCTCCATGAATGAGATTAGTGGGCACACACTCGTTGAACACTTGGGTTTTACTGGATCAGTATTTCCCCACTGAAAAGAATTTCATTGCAATAATGTCACAAAATATTCCTTTACTAAATCAGAGGGGATGAATTTAATTTTGCCTTCATGAAACCTGTGGATTCTTCTAGATTAACAAGAGCTGTTAGACTTTTTGTTCTTTACTTTAAACAACTGTAAAGGACGCTTCATTAACTACAAGAAGAGAGCAAGGAGTCACATCATGAACAATTCTTTCACTGCAAGGTCTCTGCTGTCCCCAGAATTTGGGGAAACAGCTTTCACCCCTTGAGCTGGAAATGCCCTGAGCACCCCAGCACAGCCCTTCAGCCCACTAAGAAAATACTTGAGCACTTATTAAATATTATCCAGGTTGTCTAATCTGCGTTGTCTACTTCTGCTGTTATTACATTTTTGTGGTATTGGAGAAGGAACAAAGGAAGGAGAAGTTGGAGAAGATTTAAAGAAGCATGAAGCCAAAATAACTTACAAGACTGGAATGATGTTTTGTTTTTTAACCTCAAGGGGAAAAAGCATTTTCCAAGACCTAATTTGATAAACAATCAGTTTTGTTTCTCTGCAGCCCAGTTTAAAGGAATTCAAGAAATCAAAACAGAGAGAGATTTTCCCTGTTAGAATGACCCAGGCATGAGCATCTTTTGGTTTCTGTTGTAGGAGCCCTCTCAGACCCAGACACAAAGGTGAGACAAGCCCCAGCCAGGGCTCACAGCAGCCACCAGCAGGAACCTCCAGGGGCTCTCAGGGCAAGAACAACCCTCACCTGTGGCTCTGGCAGGGAACTGGAGGGGACTGGAGCTGCTCAGCAGCTTTAGAGAGCCCACTGAGTCCGAGTGCAAGCTGGCAGAGCTCGGGGGACGAGTCTCCCTTGAGCCCTGGGGATGCTGCTCGTCCCTGGCAGTGCAAATTCACCCTAAAGAGAGCAGAAATCCCACTCAGGAATGGCCAAAAAGTCCCCAAAACCAACAGGAAACAGTGCTGAGACCTGAGTTTATGGCTTGCAGGGCATTTCTCCTCTGCCCAAGAGCACAGGGAAGGACCCTGGGTGTCCCCCAGGCACCAGAGTGACAACAAGTGACAACATCCCATCAGCTTCTGGCTCAACTCACAGATTCTGCAGCCCTCTGGGTCTGTTTCTTTGGGGATTTTGTCTGTTGCATTTTTTTAAAATTATTTTATTTATTTATTTTTTTTCCATTCCAGTATATTTAAGGATTATCCTATGGGATACCAAACCCAGACTCTCCCTTCTCTACAAAACCTCCTGCATGAACTCTAAGAAATCAGTCCCTGCTCTCTTCCTCCATCTTTCTAAAGTGATTTTCATGTTGTGGACCCCACGTCCCACAGGTTTCAATCCACAGAGGATTTGCAAATTGAGCAAAGGAACATTGGTTTATAACAGATTCAACACCTGGGCTCTGCTCAGCACCCTCAGACACCTCCTGAACAGGGAACAGCCCCCCTGACCATGGCAATGCAGTCCCACAGCCAGAGATTCAATACCTGGGCTCATTTTCAGCACCCTCAGACACCCTCTGAACAGGGAACAGCCCCCCTGACCATGGCAGTGCAGGAGCACACCCAGAAATTCAATACCTGGGCTCATTTTCAGCACCCTCAAATACCCCCTGAACAGGGAACAGCCCACCTGACAGTGTCACAGTCAGAGATTCAATACCTGAGCTCATTTTCAGCATCCTCCAACTGAGGAACCAGCCCACCTGACAGTGCCAGTGCAGTGCCACAGTCAGAGATTCAATACCTGGGCTCATTTTCAGCACCCTCAGACACCCCCTGAACAGGGAACAGCCCCCCTGACAGTGCCAGTGCAGTCCCATAGTCAGAGATTCAATACCTGAGCTCATTTTCAGCACCCTCAGACACCCCCTACATGAGGAGCAGCCCCCCTGACAGTGCCAGTGCAGTGCCACAGTCAGAGATTCAATACCTGAGCTCATTTTCTGCCTGTGCTGCCACACCAGGTGCTGGCAGTGTTCCAGCATCCCACCTCCCCACACACCTTCCTTTGTCTGCACACTCAGCCTCTGGTGTTTCTGGGAGCAGCTCCTAATTCATTATCAATCTGACATTTCTCCCAATTCCCCCTGTTTCCCCAGCCCCATTATTACCAAACAGCTCTGCTGTGATAGACTGCTGATCCTCATCTTCATATTGATTAATCTCATTTTCACATGCAGCACCCTGATTTCCAACATCTCCAGCTCAGGCTTTTCACAATGACTCATTTGCCAGACAGATTTTCCTTGCTGGAATCATCCCCAGCGTGGGAATGTGCTGGAGCACTTTCAGGTACCAGGCCATATTTTGTGCAGCGAGATGAGGGGAAGTCAGAAATGCATTTTCAGAGCTCAGCAGAAGCATTCTGTGGGGAATAAACTGGATCTGTCCCACAGTGTTTGCTTCCCTCTGTCTCGGGGAAGGAACGTGCCAATCATGCTTGGGCTTGATCCCTATCAATGGAATTAAAATGCAATTTATTTTTTTTGGATTAATTTGTAGATTAAACCGAGTCATTTCATTACACATATCTCGGACATCTAAAATATTTAAGTATTTAACATTACCAAGTTAGCTAAATAAATCTTTAATTTAGCATAATTAGATTTGTTTAAATTAAGAAATGCATTGATATTGCAAAATAGTTTCATATTCATTTAGAATGCTAAATTAGAAGTTCACTTGTAGTTTTCCCTGCTCTCCCAGTGTGCAGGCCATGAAATGCATTTATCTGCAGAGCATGTGCTCTTCCCCACACCCCAACCCAGAGCTCACAACTTTTCTGCCATGGACCAGCCCTGGCAGCCTGTGCTGGCCAGGAGAGGAGCCCTGAGCTGCTGGGCAGAGAGGGGCACAGCAAAGGCTCTGCCCTCCTGGGCCACCTCCTTCTGGGCTTATCCTGGGCTTATTTCTGTGGCTTTTTCTGTGCTTATTCTATGGTTATTCTATGGTTATTCTATAGTTATTCTATAGCTATTCTGTGGTTATTTCTGTGGTTATTCTATGGTTATTCTATAGTTATTCTATGGTTATTTCTGTGGTTATTTCATGGTTATTCTACGGTTATTTCCATGGTTATTCTATTGTTATTTCTATGGTTATTCTATGGTTATTTCCATGGTTATTCTATTGTTATTTCTATGGTTATTCTATGGTTATTTCCATGGTTATCCTATGGTTATTTCCATGGTTATTCTATGGTTATTTCCATGGTTATTCTATGGTTATTTCCATGGTTATTCTATTGTTATTTCCATGGTTATTCTATTGTTATTTCCATGGTTATTTCATGGCTACTCTCTGGTTATTCCTATGGTTCTTTCTGTGGTTATTCTATGGTTCTTTCCCTGGTTATTCTATGGTTATTTCCATGGTTATTTCTATGGTTATTTCCCTGGTTATTCTATGGTTATTTCCATGGTTATTCTATGGTTATTTCCCTGGTTATTCTATGGTTATTTCCATGGTTATTTCTATGGTTATTTCCATGGTTATTCTATGGTTATTTCCATGGTTATTCTATTGTTATTTCCATGGTTATTTCTATGGTTATTTCCATGGTTATTCTATGGTTATTTCCATGGTTATTCTATGGTTATTTCCATGGTTATTCTATTGTTATTTCCATGGTTATTTCATGGCTACTCTCTGGTTATTCCTATGGTTCTTTCTGTGGTTATTCTATGGTTCTTTCCCTGGTTATTCTATGGTTATTTCCATGGTTATTCTATGGTTATTTCTATGGTTATTCTATGGTTATTTCCATGGTTATTCTATGGTTATTTCTATGGTTATTCTATGGTTATTTCCATGGTTATTTCTATGGTTATTCTATGGTTATTTCCATGGTTATTAAATTGTTATTTCTATGGTTATTTCCATGGTTATTCTATGGTTATTCCATGGTTATTCTATGGTTATTTCCCTGGTTATTCTATGGTTATTCCTATTGTTATTCCTACTGTTATTTCCATGGTTATTCTATGGCTATTTCTATGGTTATTCTATGGTTATTCCTGTGGTTATTCTATGCTTATTCCTACTGTTCTTTCATGGTTATTCTATCGTTATTTTTATGGTTATTTCTGTGGTTATTCTATGCTTATTCCTACTGTTCTTTCATGGTTATTCTATGGTTATTTCTATGGTTATTCTCTGGTTATTCAATGGTTCTTTCATGATTATTTCTGTGGTTATTTTGCACTTGTCCAGCAGGGAAGGCTCAGCAGGGGTTTAGGATTATGGAGATATTTCAAGTTGATCATTTCCCTGTCCCGACACGACAGCCAAACCTCTCTCCTTCCTCCACAGACCTGTGCCTGCCCTCCAGCTGCATTTCCACCTGAGCCTGCATCCACAATTTCCACATTCCCTCTAGAATTCCTTTCACTCTTCTAATGGTCAGTCCCTCATTTTAGGGAACTCTTCTCATCCGATGACCCAGCTCTCAAAAACCTCCCTCTAAAACCCCACCCCATCAGTGCCTGCATTTTTCATGAACTTTGCCTGCATCTGGGCTCAAGGACAGCCTATTCTTTATTTCAACAAGAGGAAATAAAGCCTAACACCCCAATTCCTGTGCTGTTAACAGATTGTTCCCTTCCATCAGCTGGAGGGGATCAAAAGCAGCATTTTCACCTCCGTCCCTGATTGTCCCTGCAGCCACCAGGCCCCAGGGGACCCTGTGCCTGTGGTGGCATTGCTGGGGCAGGACAGGTTTCTTTGGTAGCCCCCTACCAAAGAAAATGCCTTAAATGTGGGGTTTTTCCCTGAAAAGTGTTCATATTTTTGAGGAGCAGCGACCAAGCAGCCCCAGCTTCTCCTGCCCAGCCAGTTGTTCACCAATAAAGCTCCTCTGAACTGCCTCTGCAGCACTTTAACCTACAAGGCTCTCAGGACAGGGGCAGGCATCAAAAGGAAGGAATCACACATTTCTGATAGCCCATAAAAGGGACTGTCACAAACCCAAGCAGCTCCTTCTGTCACAGAAACACAGGGCAGCATCACCTCAGCTGGCCATAATCCCCTTTCCTGTACCAAATAAATTCACTTTTCATAGCACTGAAGGAGCAGATGAGCCTCTCTTCCCGTGGTTTTCTCTGGGTAATATAAAATTCAGCATTCAAGGTGCTCTTTTAAAAGTAGGTTACCTCCCGATGAAAATAAGAGTTCCTATTTGTGCTGACAATAGTGGATGCTGTTAGTGCTGTGCTGCCTGGATAAAAAAACCCCACAAAACACCAAGAACAAAAGATCCCTTCCCTTCCTCACTAAAATTCCCTCTGTTGGGCTCAAGGACACCTTTTACCACTTGCAAGAAAACCCCCTCCCACCTGCCTGAATGCTGAACTGCAGAGCCACACACTCATTTCCACAACAGGGCAGGGAAACTTCCAGCAGATTTTAATTTTTTTTTTTTTTAAATGACATTTTTTCCCCCCCTGAAATAAAGCAAGCTGATTTTTCCAGCAAAGCCCCCTCTCCCATGTGTGCCCCCAGAGCTGTAATTCCTGCAGTCCTCCCTGTAAGATCTCTAATCTTCCCAGGCAAGCACAAAAGCTGCTAATATAAATATTTGCAATACTCTCATGTGCTGGAGAGCCCTGAGTGATGAACTGTGCTGGGATCTGCAGCCCACTGGCCCTGGGTGCTGTTTCCAGTCTGCAGCAGGAATGTGGTGGCCTGACAGAGAGCATTAAACAACCTGGGCATCCTGGGCTCCAGGACACCCTCCCCAGCAGGGCTGCTCCTCCTCACCAGGCTGAGCAAACAGGGGCTGGGAGAGGCACGGAACAAACCTGGATTTACAGAGGAGTGGCAGATTTGCTGCAGTTATTTTGGCCTTATTAAATGTACTATGAACGTCCACGGGAGGAAATTTGTTATTGCAAAGGCACCTGCCCAGCAAGGAGAGCTTTATTTGGAGCTATAAGTGCCCTGTGCTGCACAAGGTGGCGTTTGTGCCACCAGGGACTCGTGGGGCATCATTCACCTGGGACAGAAAGGCTCCTGGCTGCTTCTCCTGGGCTAACAAAGCAAAATACAGGGGGTGTGCTGGGCAGCTGCGAGTTTGGGGGGTTGGCATTGTGGTTTGGTTTATTTCTTTAAAGAAAATTACTCCCCAAAATTTTTTTTATTCAAAATTACTCATTTCTGTCTCTATGACTCTTCCTACCGGTGTGGTAAGAGTTAAATTCTATCAAACCTTAAAAAGAATAATAAATTAAATGAAAGCACCACATCAGCAATAAAATTTAGCTGCAAGAGTGGCCTGTTCCTGTTTGGTGCTCTGCACAAGTTTGGCAAACTCAGGGTAAGGGCATGGGGCACTTGTGAGACAGAAATCAGTGTTTGTAAGTACAGGATGGATTTAAGCTCCTGCTTCTTCAGCGAGGCTGAGATTCCAAGACTGGGCTGGTTTTGGGCTGTAACACACAATAAATCAACTGTCCTTGGCAAGCCAAGCCAGTTTCTTCTTTTCAGGAGATTTTGGCAAGTGGAGTGTGATTCTTAGGTGCCATTCTTGGAATAATAACATTGATTAAAGAGCAGAAACTAAAAATTTAGGGGGAAAAATTGATATTAAACCAACTAGCTGTACCTACACCTAGAGTACCTAAAAACCCTGGTGAGGAAAAAAAAGTCTGGCTATTTTCTGTGAACTTTCCAGAAATGTCATCTTGTGATTTCTCCCCCCTCCGTGACAGACTCAGCCCTTTCCCCACTTGCCAGAGTAGATCTGATTGCCTGGGTTCTGTTCCCTGTCCTAGTTTAAGGCAGCTTTGTCAGTTTGATGGCTTTTCCTCATTTCTCAGAAGGCTGAAGCTTTGGAACTGGTCCTGACCAACCCAGAGCTCTGCCATCCCACGGCCTGTCCCACACCAGCTCTTCCTGTGTCAGCCCAGCCAGGATAAATCAATTTGATTGTGAAAAACAGAACAGAACACTCCAAGGGTCAGCACCCCCAGGCTCTGATCCCTCCTGGGCTGAGCCCCAACACACCTGAGGTGTCTCAGAGATGCTCCCTGCAGGTGACAGCCCAGAGGGCAGGACAGGGCTCCACCAGAGCCAGAGCCCCCAAACCCCAAAGATTGCTCTGCTAGAATCTTACAGGAACAGGGAGCTGCAGGGAGAAACCTCTGGGAGACTTTGCTGCTTGAATCACGAATTTTCCTCTGATTAGTTCCCCTGATTCCTCCCTTTTGGCCATTTCATCCCCCTCCAGCTTCGTCCCTCTCCTTTTCCAGCCAGATGTTTTTGGGGCACACCCATGGGTGACAGTGGGGTACTCAAACTATCGGCACCTCCCACTCCCTCCTGGTTTTGGAACCTTTTGTTCCCTTAACGATGCTTCAGTGAGCCTGGCAGAGAGTGACACGATGTGAATTCTTTGTGAAGAAGAGGTGGCCACACCTGGCAGCAGCTGGCCGTGGTCTGCAGGAGTTTTGCACAAAAGGAAAGGTCGGATCCCAAAACTCAGCTTACAAAAGTATCTCGGAGCTGGAGGGCTGGGGAGAACTCCTGGAGCTGCTTCTCGTTAGGATGCAAGTGCACAATAAAATGGAATGCAGAAAATTAAATCTCCATGGTTTGTGGCGTTTTGCCATTTACCTTCAAGTTAAAGAAAAAAAAAAGCCATGAGAAAATGATAAAGAGAAGAAACTCAACCAAAGGACTGAGCAAAAAATAGTGTGGGAGTAGCAAAGGCCACAGCCCCTCTGTCAGTCTGCTTTGGAAAGTCAGACATCCCCACACCACAAACCAGAGACTGAACTTTGTGCAGCTCGAGTTAGAAAATACCATCCAGACTTTCCATCCCCTAAGAAAAGCCACTTAGGCACTGCCTTGTGAAGGAAACATTTCTAGAAAACTCTGCAGGGAATATTGCTGTGCAGAGCAGCAGGTAAACCCAGGTGTTCTCTATCTTCTCTGTGCCCTGTGTGACACACCAGGGCACTTCAGAGATCTCAGGTGAGCCCTGACAGGAGAGCATCAGCTGCTCACAAACCAGCCCAGCCCTGCCAGGGGGATCTGCAGCACAGCCTGGGCTCTGAGAGGCAGCACTCAGCCAGGGACACTGAATTCACAGAGCCAGGGACACTGAATTCTGCCAACCAGTGGCACTGAATTCACTCAGTGGCACTGAATTCACTGAGCCAGGGGCACTGAATTCACTGAGCCAGTGGCACTGAATTCTGCCAGCCAGTCACGGCACAGCAGCTCCAGGTGCTGAGCACTCCCCAGGTGTGCTCTGACCCTGTTCTGCCCCCAGGAGTGGGACAGGAGATGTCCCCACCCAGCCCCAGGTGCTGAGCTCTCCCCAGGTGTGTTCTGGGGACAGGAGATGTCCCCACTCAGCCCCAGGTGTGTTCTGGGGCCAGGAGATGTCCCCATCCAGCCCCAGGTGTGCTCTGACCCTGTTCCCCCCCAGGAATGGGTCAGGGCAGTCCCCCCACAGCCCAGGGTCAGTCTGAGCTCTGGCTCCAGCCCAGCTGGGAGGGCTCAGGGTGGCTCCAGCAGGGTGGGGCAGAAATTGGGAGCTGCCACAGGCACTGGGAGGTGGCTCCAGGCACAGCTGATTTGGGAGGTGGCTCCAGGCACGGCTGATCTCCCTCATCATTAGCAATGTGTGTTCTGATCAGACACCACCGCTGCAATCTGCTCCAAAAGCCCAAAATAAGATTCCAACTATTTTATGCATATTGGCAGCCACGTGTCCTCTACAAACACGATTTTCCACTCAGGTCATAATGCCATCCTAAACTCCCAGTAAATTTTTGCAGCTAAGTTCTAAACCCCTGAAAGCAGCATTTTATAATGGAAATGCTGATCCAAGCTTAACCAGAGCAGCAAGAAGAGTGCCACACACCATAAAAATAAAAGTGAATCATAAAGCAGTTAAGGTTTGATTACTATAAAATACCTGGGCTTGAAATTTTGATTCAGACTTGGGTTTTTTTAATTACATCTCATGACCTGGAGATACTTTTTGGACAGATGATGTCTGGGGAATTAGATCAAAGATGCTTTTTGTAAGTTCAGAATACAGCACTAATGTGTTCCATGGTCTCCTTGAAGCATAAAACACAAGACTTTGAAAGTTATTTGGTCTGCTTGTAAATAACAGTGGGAAGTGGAGGCTGCAATTAAAGAGAAACTCCTTTTCTCAACTCCAGCCAACCAAAATTGAGATTTCTAGGGGTAAATGAAAAAAAAAGGAAAAAAAAAAAAGAAAAAAGAAAAAAGGAAAAGCCTCCCAAGATTTCAAAGATGCCTGGTAGGAATATTTCTTAATTGAGCCATGCTTTAGAGCTGCATGGAATTGTTCTTATTAAAAATTGAATGAGAACAGAGGAGAAGAACATGGGAGCTTTTGAGGGATTAGAGCTCTGGAAGATTTACTTAATAGGTCCCTATTAGACTTCAGGGGTTCTCTCACGTCATAAAATCTCACCTCTACACAAAATAATCTGAAAATCTGGGGTTCCAGCCACCAAGGCCTGCAGGCAGGGGCTGGAAGGCAAGAAAAGCCTTTCTTTGCAGGACAGAGGCTGATCCTGGGCAGCCCAGCCAGGATTTACTGCTCCAGCCTCGGAACCCCCAGCCTGAAAATTCAGAAATGATTAAAAGCAGCTAAGTGGGAGCAAAAAGATGTTCCTGCTGTGCCCAGCTCTTCTGGGAACTCCTCACTCCTGCAGTCAGTCCTTCTGGGAACAACCTCAGAGCTGCTGCTCTGCCTGAACCTGCTGGAGATGGAGCCAGGCAAGGAGCTGGAATAAATAATTTAATCTGGAAGTGCAAGCTTTTTATTTATGCTACATTTATCTGTAAACTATGGTTTGGTCTCGTTGTCTTTTCATTCATGACGATAAATGCTCTGAATTTTAAATTAGGGGGAAAAAAAGAGTAAGATATGAAATGATTAAAAGGTAGGATATGGTTAATGATAAAAGGGAGATAAATTTAAACAAATTGGGAAAAAACTTACAGGATAATTCACCAAAGAAAAGACACCAGGATGGGCTGCACTAAGAGAAATGAAAGCAGAGCCCACCAGCTCTGTACAAAAATCACTTTAAGCAGTCTGAAAAACCTTTCAGCCAATGTGAATGAAATCTAAACTTATGTGCAATGAAGTTGCTGTTTTTTTCAAAAAAAAATTTAAATCCTTAACCTGCTAAAAATCTGACTGTTAATCATCTTACCAATTTAGGCATTTCTAAAGGAATATTCTCCTCTCTTAGAACCTTAACATCCCTTCTTAAAACAACTCCATGGCAAAGGAAATTTGATTTTTGTAAACACTTCCTTAAAAGAATGGAAAGGGATTTTAAGTTTTCAGCAGGGCAGTCACAGAATATTCAGCTGTGATTTCAACAGAAGAGCTCTGCTCTTCAGTGTCAGCTCACACAAACCACTCCAAGGCTCCCTATTTCCTTGTACAGAACCAGAGTAACTGGAAAAACTCATGTACAGCTTAGTTTTCTCTTTCTTTAACTGGAGATTACAAAATTATGGAGAATTTACTGGTACTGGTCTGAAGAGTCACCAAAAAAGCCCAGATATGGTACAAGATATAAGTAGAAAAAGCATCCATTTTTTTTCTGAGATAAACTTCTTATAACCCACATCATTATAGACATTTCTCTCTTTTTTTGCCAGTTAATTAAATTTTAAGTATTGGCTGAAGAGAAACCCCTTTAAAAAAGAAAACCAGGCATAGAAACGGCAGACAATGAAAATTGCCAATTTTGGGGCAGTTATTCACATAGCAGCCCTCAGTGAGCCTAAATTTGGTTTGGCACACATGGGTGGAGGGGCTTTGTCACACCAACCTTGTGCTCCCCGTTGGGGCCACCCCCAGCTCAGGCACTGTTAATTGTTTACTGCATTAGCCCCAGATCACTGCCCCCCAAACTCACTCAGAGCAGGAATTTATCAACATTTTGTGTGCAACAGATAAAAGTCTAACAGGCAAAGCCTCCAACTGCTGCCGCCATTCATTTTGATAAAACACTGGCCATGAATAATTAGTATTCATTTGCTCTAATTAAGGCATCACGCTAATGGGAGCTGGATTTAGAAGGGGGTGGAGCAGATTGCTGGGGTGGGCACGGGGCTGCTCCCAGGACAGGGATTTCCATGGACTGCAGCATTGCTCAGGTGCTCCAGGTCCTGTGGGTTCTGCCTGAAGCAGAAATTCAGTACTGGAAGAGCAGAGCAGATGCATTATTTATTTATTTATTTATTTATTTATTTATTTATTTATTTATTTATTTATTTATTCTATGATGATGATGATGATGATGATGATGATGATGATGATGATGATGATGTTAGAGGGACCAAGCAGAAAACAGAGCTGGCAGGGGGATTTTACAGCTCTGCCCAGGAGCTGGAGCTGCCCAGGGAGGAGATGGAGATGTACTCTCCTGTCTGTCCTCACACGGCCCACCACCATCATCATCATCATCCCCAAAACCACCCCCTGTGCCTCAGAGCACCATCCCAGCTCGGAGGGAATATGCCAGGTTAGGCAGCTGAACTGTCTGTAGGAAGTTTCACAATTGTATTTATCAATACTTGTGGGCAGTGTGCAGCCCAGTGATAACTGCAGTTGTGCAGGGACTGAGCAAATGATGCTTCATCTGCTGCATTATCATTTGGGTTTTCCGTCCTTTGAAAATGCAAAAATTGTTGGCACTTTAAAAAATAATTCCCACTTAGGTTCCCCTTAAATGTCTCCCCTTCACTAATTCTTTTATGTTTGCTGTTAATTAAAAGGAAACAATTACACTCATTAAATCAGGGGAGTTTACAGTTCAACATCTCTGCCTTTAAAATGACAAAAAAAATTTCAAATTTAAAAAAAAATCCCCCCAAAAATTATTACTATTTACCCCAAATCCCACTTTTTTGTTCCCCTCTCTAAAATGCCATCTGGGAGAAGGCCAAATCACAGATCAAGCACTGCTAAAGGGCTCAATAAGACAATCAGCTTTGCTGTGGGAATGGTTATAGATTCTGTGCTAGTTGGCTCAGCTATAAAATATCTATATCTGTGTATCAATGATAGATGGCCCGGGATAATAAAAGATCTTGACTTGCGTGTATGTTAACAATTAATGGGATGTATAATGTATCACACGCTGTGTGTGGAAGGTAATAAAGAGGTGTAAATGAGAATTACACTGGTTAATTGGTGTCATTAATGGTTCTTTTGTTCTGCTAGAAAAGCAGTGTCTGATTCTGAGGGTGATGTTGGAGGGCTGAGTGCAGAGCCCAGGGTTGAGGTGAGTTAAAAATGCCAGCTCTGTCCTGGCGTGGCTCCTGCTCAGAAATCCAGATTCCATCCCAGGAATCGGGTCCCCTCCTGGCGGGAGTGCCGGCAGAGCTCAGCCCTGCCCTGCCCTGCCCAGCAGAGCCGCCAGGTTCCCTCTGGAGCAGCCCAGGAACTGCTCTCCTTGTATTCCTGCCTCTCCTGATGGCCCTGCCCATCCCACCTCCGTGGATGCAGCACAACCAGCACGTCTCTGCGCTGATGGATGGGCACAAGGACTGGCACAGGGATGGGCACAGGGATGGATGGACACAGGGATGGATTGGCACAGGGAAGGATGGGCACAAGGACTGGCACAGGGATGGGCACAGGGATGGATGGACACAAGGACTGGCACAGGGATGGACACAGGGAAGGATTGGCACAGGGATGGACACAGGGATGGACACAGGGATGGATGGACACAGGATTGGCACAGGGATGGACACAGGGATGGATGGACATGAGGACTGGCACAGGGATGGATGGACACAGGGATGGGCAGACACAGGGATGGATGGCACAGGGATGGATGGGCACAGGGATTGGGACAAGGATGGATGGACACAAGGACTGGCACAAGGACTGGCACAGGGATGGATGGGCACAGGGATGGATGGACACAGGGATGGATGGGCACAGGGATGGATGGACACAGGGATGGATGGGCACAGGGATGGATGGACACAGGGATGGATGGCACAGGGAAGGATTGGCACAGGGATGGACAGACGCAGGGATGGACAGGCACCGGAATGGACACAGGGATGGATGGCACAGGCATGGATGGCACAGGGAAGGATTGGCATAGGGATGGATGGGCACAGGGATGGATGGGCACAGGGATTGGGACAAGGATGGATGGACACAAGGACTGGCACAGGGATGGATGTCACAGGGAAGGATTGGCACAGGGATGGATGGCACAGGGATGGATGGCACAGGGCCATGTCCTGCCCCTGCAGCAGGCACAGCAGCAGCACACTCTGCTTAGCTCCCGTGGCTCTGCAGCAGTGACAGCGGTGACACCACAGGTGTGCAGGTCAAACACAGCTCCTGACTGAACGCTTCAGCCTGGGCTCAGCCTGCAGCCTAACGAGCTCCCTCCCCAGCTGTGTCCTGTGTCCTGTGGCACTGGCACACTCGCAGCAGCCTGCCCTTTCCAGCTCAGGGCTGTGCTGGGGCTGAGGCCATGCCAGGACTGTCTAGGAATATCCAACACTCAAGGACAACGTGTAACCCCGGAACCAAGGGCTGGGTTTTCCACTGCTGCTCCGGCCACTGTTGCTAAACCCAAGTTTTTTAGAGGGTTAATTGGCTTTTTAAAAAGTGGCCTGTGCACTCTTGAAACTTCAGTTCAATTACCATATTTAATAAATTAATTTAATTACTGTGCAAAGAATGTCTGACTGGAGGCTGCATTCATCTCTGGCTTAGTCCAGTCGTGTAGCAGGCTGCTGGTGCCATGGGATGCCTGCAGAGCACCATGAACCCTCACAATAACACTCCCCCCTGCCCTGTTTTGCTTCTACCCAGAACCAGCTTTAAGCCCCAAAGCAGAGCATTCCCCCCTCTGGATAAAAAGTATAAATTTTTTTCTTAGCATTCTCTCACACTACAGACATCTGTAGGATTTAAAAATTTTAGAGCATTTTGAGTACATCATTTCTCTTGAACAAATTTGCATAACTGAAAGCAAACAGGCGATATAAAAATGCATTTGTGTGCTCATCATTTTAAGGGGTTGACTAAAACCTTTTTAGGGAGACAATTAGAAATGCAGAGGGAGTGTGGCTGATTTATGTCTGTGACAGATTCACTGACTGCTCTGTCTTGGTGTATCCTGAGCTCTCCTTTCCCATCATCAACTGGTAAACACCCCCATTAAATATTTCTCTTTTGACCTGCACACTTATATTTCATTGGAATACATTACACACGGACCAGCATCAGAGTAATTTATCCAAACTCTTGGTGCAGTTGGTTTTGAGAGTGGAAAGTTGCAGGAAGCCAGACAGAAATAAGAGTTTAAACTGCCCAGGACACAGCTGTGGTTTCTAAAAAAATTCAGAGGTGATTTAACCTTAACGTATTCACCTAAAACTTTTGCACATTTTCTATTTGTATGGTAGAATAAAAGGAGAACAAAACTCTGTAAACTATGGAGGAGCCATCTCAGCAGAGGAATTTTAAGTCATGCACTTTGCCTGCCCTTCCCTGAGATGGACTCTCTCTCCAGCTCTCTTTCCTGCTTTAAATGTTTCCAACAAGCAACTCAATTTTCTCCATTTGCCTCCCTCCCATAGCTGTCCTCTTCAGGGAAGCACAGAATGAATTGGCTGTGTGTTTATGAGTTATTTGGGTGCTTTTTCCCTGTCTCAAGATGTCTCATGATGAGATTTCTCACCCATAACTAATTGCTCCACTTGTACAGACCAAGGCATTCCTTCCCTACACTAACAGTAATGCAATTTGCTTAATTCAACACCTTTTATTTTTTGGAAAAATAAATTGAGGAGACTTCTTGAAATGTCCCCACATGTCACATTTCCACATGGGGAATGTGCACTGCTCCCCTGGGCATCCAGGGGTTGCAGAGCAGCCCCAGAGCTGCCATCCCTGCTGGCTCTGGGAATTGTCACCTCGGGTAGTGCCAGAGGTGAGCCCCACCCGGGCTGGCAGCACCAATGCCACACTCAGCATGTCCCCAGAGTTCCCATCCCTGGCCAGCCTGGCAGGAACCCTTTGCTCCACACAGTGCTGGGCAGGAATGGCACCCAGGGATGGATCCAGGTGTGGCACCCAGGAATGGATCCAGGAGTGGCACCCAGGAATGGATCCAGGTGTGGCACCTAGGGATGGATCCAGGGATGGCACCCAGGAATGGATCCAGGTGTGGCACCCAGGAAGGGATCCAGGTGTGGCACCCAGGGATGGATCCAGGGATGACACCCAGGCATGGCGCCCAGGCATGGCACCCAGGGATGGATCCAGGGATGACACCCAGGCATGGCACCCAGGGATGGCACCCAGGCATGGCACCCAGGAATGGCACCCAGGGATGGCACCCAGGGATGGATCCAGGTGTGGCACCCAGGGATGGATCCAGGAATGGCACCCAGGGATGGCACCCAGGAATGGATCCAGGTGTGGCACCCAGGGATGGCACCCAGGAATGGATCCAGGTGTGGCACCCAGGGATGGATCCAGGTGTGGCACCCAGGGATGGATCCAGGTGTGGCACCCAGGGATGGCACCCAGGAATGGATCCAGGTGTGGCACCCAGGGATGGATCCAGGGATGGCACCCAGGAATGGATCCAGGTGTGGCATCCAGGGATGGATCCAGGGATGGCACCCAGGGATGGCACCCAGGGCATCCCAGAGCCCCGTCCAGCCCAGCTCAGCCCTCCCTGCACCTCCAGGACGTGTTCCAGCACAGGAGCAAAGGGATGCTGTTGGGTTCTTTCCTCCTGCATCGTGCTGGGGTGCTCCCTGCTGCAATCCCACCATCAGCAATCCTGAGCAAAGTGGATTTGCAGTCTCCTGGTGCCAGGATGTGGCCCCAGACACTCAGCCCAGGCTGTCACCTTGCACGTTCATCCAGGGGCTTTTGGAGTCAGTGCAAGGGTTTTTATTTCAGTTGCTATTCCTGATCTCAATCCGGGTTAGCTTTAAAAGCTAATGATCAATGATAAATCAAATTTATTTCAAATTAGAAATCTGCCTGCACTCAGTGCAGCATTTCTTAAGGCAAAGAGGCTTTCAGAGAAAACCTGCTTTTTGTTTTCCTTTCCTAAACACATCAACTTAACAGGGAGCGCACAAAATTCCAGTTTCATTTAGTTGTCACTGACTCCTTCAGGGAGCTCAGAGCTGAAAAGCACCCATCACACTGCCCCAGAAATCAGGGAAATATTTGAAAGTAAAGCTAAAAAGGTGCTCAGGAGAGGCTCACACATGATTACAAGGCATTTTGAGCTCTGTGCAAAGGAATATTCCCACTAACACCAGTAAGAATTGTATGCACACACCCAGAGGCAGAAGCACACATTTGCTTGCTGATAAATAATTTTTAAGCTCAGGAAATAAATTGATCAGTATTGTTTTCCCAGACCCCAGATCCAGGAGACTTTATGAAGATGAGAGTGCTCTGACTGGGAAATTATTTCTGTTTCAGGAAGCTCATTTCTTTGAGGCAAAGAACCTGAAAGTTTATAATGCTCACCAGAAATGAGTAATAATTTATTACTTATGGATATGTCTGTGCTCTGAAGTATATGGGACATGGAATGAAATCCTGGACCTATTCAAGTTAATAACAGAACTGCCACACTTTAAAAGGGTGTTAGCCTCTGTAATTTACAGCCTAAGAGCAGATATTGGACCCTGGAAAAGTTTAATTTGAACTTCAGGGAAGAATCAGACTGTATCAGACCAGAAACCTCTCACTGATTTCAGGAACCACTCGACTGAGCTGAAGCAGCTGCATTACAACACATCTCCAGAGATGTCAGGGAACAATATTTATCTAAACAATGGGTGAAAGAGAACTGAGAAAGAAAAAAAGCCATGGCAAACCCAGACACTGTGGACAAACAGCTCAAAAAAAAAAAAAAAAAGATAAACTAATTCAAAATCTTCAGGGCAATAGAAATCAGGTCCTTACTTATAGGAGCTCATGATTAAAAAGAAGAAAAAAGCCCCTGCCAGTGCCCTTTTAAGTGTACAAGCTTGCTGCACTGAGGAATACAGTCTGCTTGAAATTAGTATAAATCTCCCAGTGTATTAAAGCAGCAGCAGATGAGGGTAGCTATGGTAATTCTAGCACTTTATTAAACACCAGACAAATTGAAGAGTACATTTCCTGCTTTTTGAAAGAAATGAATGATATCTCCTGACTGGGGAGCTGCCTGCCACGGCCTCACCCAGAGCTGCAGTGCATCCATCAGGGCACTCACTGGGGCTTGCCAGGGGAGAGCCCTGCAAGGACAAGGGGGGCACTGCTTCTTTTATTGCTAAAATTAATTTTACTGCGGCGCTAACTAACCCTCTTCCCCCCTGGAACGGCACACAAATAAAGAAAAATGGCTGGGGAGGCTCTTCCCCTGCTCAGCACTCGTGTTTGCAGCAGGGCTGAGCTCTGCACCCTGCCCCTGCCCAAACCCCAGCCTGGGAAACAGATCCATAAAGAACTGGGATCTGATTAGGAAAAAAAGGACATTTCTATTTTGACCGTGTTTTATTTTTAACATAAACCATCTTGAAAAAAGTTTTATGATTTAGCATTTATGAATGACTAGATTTTAAGAGAATTGTAATATTTTTTTAGGGTATTTCAGCTCTATGAGTTATTTCTTGTAGATTCAGATAATGACATTATAAATCTTTCTGTGGAGGCAATTACTAAGGCAGAAATGGCCTATTCCCCATTGGCTTTTAGGCTCAGCTTACTGACATATTACAAGCAGGCTTACCATGGTCATTAAAAACTGATCTGGGATTTATTGTACCTCTTTAAACTCTCAGTACTTTGAAAAGTATTGAACAGAAAGGAATACAAGGTGAAGTTACAAAGGGATCCAACGAAGCAATCAGGGGAAAAATAGGCTTAATTTATCCCAGCAAGGCCCACCAGAAGCGCCACAAAAATATTTGAAATTGAGCTTTGAGTCTTTAATAGAGATCACTCCCACGAGCTATTAATCATATCAAATGGAAACACTTTGAACCAGAGGGTTTGGGAACAGGAGGGACAGCACCACGAGATTACAGGGCAGAAAACAAAGCCAAGGTTTTAAGTCTGCCAATAACAACAAAATAGCTGCCCGGTGCAGCGGACAAGAATGAAAAAAATTCAGCTACAGCAGCTTTTCCTGCCTGGATCCCAGTGAGCTGCAGTGCAAGCAGGAATTCTCTCGGTGCTGGTGCCCAGCTCAGGGTCTGGGGAGCCCCAGGAGCAGCAGCAGCCCCTGGGCAGGGGAGCTCCAGCCCTGCCCTGAGCTCAGGGAGCCACCCCAGGGCAGCAGGAGAGGAACCCAGAGCGTCTGAGCAGGACTGGCGAGGCAAAGGTCAGTGACAGCATTTCTGTTCATCACCCCAGCCCCGACCTGCTGCCTCCTCTGGGCTGGGCTGGGGCTCTGGACACCCCTGGCGTCCCTTCCTCTCTCTCCCACCCCCGTGGGGGTTGTCTGTCCCATGGGATGAGCTCTGGGAGCTGTGGTGGGGTTTGTGTCCCCTCTGGTTTAGGCACAAAGACCCCACGGGTCAGGGGAGCCTCAGGTGCTCCACAACTTCCCAAAATAGCCCCTGCATGAGGGAGGAAAGAACCAAGCCCAGTTTTACCAACAATTCTCTATTAACAGACCATAATTACCTGCAAAAAAGCACCATACCTTTGGTTTTAATTCTCAGAAAAAATGGCAACGTGGCTATCTTTCAATCTGTGAATGGGCATCGGATTTGTAATGGGTGGTGGTTCAGGACCTTTCAGAAAACCTCACCAGAGATGTCTGAGAGCTGTTGATCTGAGAACTAAATGTAATTTCTGCTTTGTAAGGCATCAGAAGCTTCCCCCAGATGATTCTGACAGACACAACATATTTGGATGTTGTACAATATGCTAGGTTGGTCAACACTCATTTTAAAGGATGTGTTTTAACATAATATTAATTTCCAACTTGAAACCAAATTACTGCAGGTAGTCTAAAAGCACAGCCTTTTTGTCAAGTTTGCATTTTCCAGAGAGATTTGTCACTCTAAAATTCTCTTTACTTTTCCCCAGGAATAAACTGAACTGTATTTGAAAATAATGGCTTTAATTATAATTGGCATATCTGAGCCTACAGCTAGTGCCAGTCACTTTACTAAGTGACATTACTTATGACACTGGCAAGATCAGAGTCTTTTATCACTTTTTTTTTTAAATTATTAATAGGAGACAAATTTCCAACCTTCTCTAATATCTGATTATCTCTGGATAACTGGAAACGGGTGAAGATAGAAGATCACATCCAGAAGTGGGGCCCCACCAGTAATCCCTAAAAATCCATGGTATTCAGAGTGCAGAAACTTCTCCAGATGATCAGAAACCCAAAGATTTCCATCCCCTTGGCCTAAAGTGGCTGTCACGAGACTGCTGGGTGTAAATCAGGGGTGAGAAAACTCTGCCCCAGGAGTGGGCACAGCCCACGACCTCAACTCGTATTTTTGGGGTCTGTTAGCACCCAGTGCACCCGAAGAGCCTGATGGATCCGTTCGTCTGTCCATCCATGCACCCATCCACCCATCCATCCATCCATCCATCCATCCATCCATCCATCCATCCATCCATCCATCCATCCATCCACCCCTCCATCCACCCACCCATCCACCCACCCCTCCATCCATCCATCCATCCATCCATCCATCCATCCATCCATCCATCCATCCATCCATCCCTCCATCCACCCACCCATCCATCCATCCTCCATCCATCCACCCACCCCTCCATCCATCCATCCCTCATCCATCCATCCATCCATCCATCCATCCATCCATCCATCCATCCATCCATCCATCCACCCACCCCTCCATCCATCCATCCCTCATCCATCCATCCATCCATCCATCCATCCATCCCTCCATCCATCCCTCATCCATCCATCCCTCCATCCATCCAGCATTGCTCAGAACTGCCTTAGAAAAGTTGGGAAATCAACACTGATCCCACTTTTCCATGGTCAGGTGGGCTGCAATGCACAGAAGTCAAAGCTCAGAAGTAAAGCTCTTGACTTTACACAGGATAAATCAGAGAAAGAAAACATTTAATTCATGTTTTCCTTGGCTTTGTCCACACCTATAGGCAGCAACATCTTCCCTCACAGACAGGACTTTCAAGACTCAACTGAAACATTTCCAGGGTCATTCCTTAGTGTGTGCAAGCAGATTTCCAAACTTGTGAACAACAATTAATAATTTGGGATTTGGAAATTTCAGAGTGAAAAGTCTCTAAATATTCTTCCTTTTCCTACAGAGTGAGCTGAAGCACCCATGAGTTTTTACTGTAAACTCCCACAGATTTCCATGCCATGCCCAAAGAGTCCTGGCACTTAGGCCAATTCCCACTCTAATGGGAATTAAATTAAATTCCCAATTAGAGTTCTGAGGTGCCAACCTCCCCCTCCTCCAGGCCAAGCAGCTGACCTCCAGGAATCCCAGCTGAGGGATTCCAGGAGCAGGGGGCCAGCTGCTCCTCCTGCTGCAGCCCTGGTGCTCAGGATGCCTTTTAGCAGCTCAGGGATGAGCTCTGCAGCAGGCAGGAGTTGGAGGAATGCAATTTAAACCACATTTTCCTCGCAGATAATGCGATGTGTGGCTGTCCCAGGAGGAGCACTCATGACCTATTCCAGTCACAGCCCTTATTTATAGGTGCTGCTGGAGTGAATGAAACCTGCTGCTCCGGAGTGAGGAATTTTTGTGATGCAATAACTGAAGCAGCCATCACAGAAAATTAGGTCCCTGTATGATTCTGCATGAAAACAACTTGAGGATTCTGTCTGAACTAAGTGATTTACAGCAGAGAAATATTTCTCCCTGCTACCCAGAGGGCCCAAATTGAATCTTGGACAGAGCAGCTGCAGTTCTGAAGGACTGCTCTGTCAGTCCAGCACCTGACAGCAGCTGAGCTGGGAGAAGGAACAATTCTGATTCTGCCCTTTTCCTGCAGATTGGCACAAGCACTGCTGAATCCAATTCAAGCCTAGAACCAACCTTCAACATTCGTGCTAGAAACTCGGGGGAATTGGGGAGGAAACAGCAGATTGTGAATAAAATCCTGAACCCACAGGAGGGAGTTCCAGAGCGACAAGGGCTGGGTGGGAGTGCACGAAGTGCCTGATGCTCTGCCAAGGCAGGGAGGGGCGCAGGAAGGGAAAGCTGGGTTACAAATAATCGACTTCAGGCAGATTAACAAGGGGTTAACAGGCCCTGTGCCAGGAAGAGTCCATCCCTACTGAATCCACTGGGGAAAATGCCCTGAGAAGAGTTTATTGTGTGAAAGTACCAGCACAGCACTGTAGTCAAGGTCAGGAGGGCTCACAGGGATGTGCTGTGCACGAGGGGTACCTGGAGCTCACACAGCAATCCCCACCTCCCCAGACTCTGCCATCACTTGGAATCAGGTTCTACCTGCAGCAATACCTTGGCTATTCCTAGGTTTGCATCCTCAGGCATCTCTAGCGTTGTCATAACTCTGTTTGGGTGCTGGCCCAATGGTCTGACACCGATTTCAGACGGGAAGGGTTCAGCAGCACAGCTCATCGTTACTGGGCAAGGAAACTCCCTGTGCTCCTGGGGTGGTGCCTGCCTTGACCTTCTCTTTTTGGTCATTCTGCTGCTGCCCACAGCACCTTTGGCACAGGCACCTGCCTCCAGTTTGCACCAAGACAAAGGACAAACCGCAGCAGAAGTGCTCATCTCTCTCAGTGCTCAGCACCACTGCCCAAACTGGCATTCAGGATTGGGATCCTGGGAAAACACAATCCCAGCTGCAAACAGAGGAGCAGGATTGCCCAAACTGGCATTCAGGATTGGAATCCTGGGAAAACACAATCCCAGCTGCAAAGAGAGGAGCAGGATTGACCAAACTGGCATTCAGGATTGGAATCCTGGGAAAACACAATCCCAGCTGGAAACAGGAGCAGGAGGATGTAGGGCATGAGTAACACCCAGCTGAGGCTGTTGCATGGAATATTTTCTCTGTGACCCCAGTTCATTAGAGAGAAAGCAGTGATTTAAACTACCTAGCTAACCTCTTCCAGAGCTGTAGTTTATAATCATAAATCAGGCATGTGACTACCTGGAGGCACTGGGAGTTTGCTGTTCCACTGCCTCACAGAGCTGGGAGGGAAGGAAAGTTCCTATTATTGGATCATGCAGTAGACATTGGTGCTTGAAATTTCCACTTACACTACATTAGCTCGAGGCAGTTCATTTGCTAAAATAAAAGAAACAAAGTGTAAAATATTCACTGACTTGCTCAACAAAGCAATCAACGAAAGGGAGAGAGAGAAAGAGGGAGAGAGTGAGAGGAGTGGTGTGATCCCCCCTCCCTGCTATCACACTGTTGATAAATACCATTAATGTTTAAAATTATCTCCCCCATTCGATTTAAATTTAAAAGTATTAGTGGCATTATCAGTCTGTCTATCCATCTCCCTTTATTTTGTCTGTCTCCTACTCCTATTTTGTGTGAAATTTCAAGAGATGAATCCCATTTTCTGTTAATTCAATGGCTGTCACCTTGCATCGCATCATGTAACCCAGATCACAACAATGAAATCTAAGGGCTTAAATTAATAATATTGCAACACATCACTTTATAAAGCGTCCTGCTCGTCCCTCTGCAGCCAGCTCAGGTGCTCTGCCCTCCAGTCTCTGCTTTCCCTGGCAGCTCTGGGTGGGATTGCACCTGTGCAGATGCAAACAATCCATAACTGGTGACTGAATCCTCTGACTGGCTGCTGGGTGGCCTTGCTTTAATGGGGTGTTGAGGTTTAACAAGATGTTTTTGCTTAAAAAATAAAATAGTTGGGAAAAAGCTTGGGGGAATAGGAGATGTGTGTTCTCTGAGTGGCATTTTCCACACCTACAAATATATGCTGACAGGTAACTCTATTGCATTACAATTGCCTTACACACAATGTCAGCCAAAGCTACATGGAAAGTCAGCATCTTGGAGCACCTCTGCATCGTGGAGCAGCTGAGAGACCTGCTTAACTATTACCACTTCAGCTGTAATTTCATTAGAGCCACTAATTCTTCAACAGGAAAGGCAAAAACAAATTTAGAAAAAAAAGCCAAGATTATGTGCAAGTAAATCATCAGAACCACTACAAATTCAGGAAGGAATAAAACATTCTGCCTAAAGGAAAATACACGAGATCAAAAATACATCCTCTGCAACATTTACTGCTGCTATTCAGGCATGTCTCCTATTATGTTTTGTCATGTAGAAACAAATCCACTAGCAGGGATCCACGCTTTTAGTTCCCATTTCCTAAAAGAAAGGATAAAAAAAAGAAATATGACCAGGAGTTCCTCAGTGGCCAGGCTGAACTATCAGAAACAGATGCTGAGCTGGGAGTGCCCACCTTGTTCTCCCCTTCCCTGGGAGCTTGGAGGAGCTGTAGGAATATTCAGCAGACTTTGTGCGCTGGCAAACAGCTGAAGGGAGGCCTTGGTGAGCAGGTAACAGGATGAGAGGGGATTCATTAGGTAGCTGCTAATCACCAAATAAGTTCCAGCCCAACCTGCTGAGTGTAAATGCAAATTTACCACCTTTGGAGCTGCCTGGCTGTACGGCTATTGATTTATGTTTGAATGGGACTTCAAAAATAAAGTTGTCTTTTGAAGCCTGGCCACCTGAGCACGGCTCCTTTGTCCAGGTGTCTTGGGGATCTCTCGCTGCAATTTTGATCTTTGTGTTCCAAAAGCCTTGGAGAGTCAATTCAGGTAACTTAAAAGTGAGATATAATCAGAAAGGATTTGGAAATAAAGTCTTTGCCTTGTCACATTAATGCGGCCCTATCAAGTGGCAGTTTATCAAGAGGCAGCTCACAAGGTTTTAATGAGCATGCTGCCTGTTCTTGTACAATACTAATTAATCCCATTTTTTCACACTGGTGTGATTGCTTCATGAAACCCGCATTGTTTTATGCTCAGCAGCAGAGCGGGCTCTCACTGATTAAATCTCCTTCCCAGAGCTGGAGCCTGACAACTGAATTATACCTTGCTCAAAATAATAATGGGTATCAGCTAATAAATACGGTTTAACACACACAAAACTATGCAGCCAAAATCACACCACAAAATAGGAGTTTGACTTATAGGCACAGCAGTGTTTCATTAAACATCTGTATTATAATTCACTGGTTTTCCAACTGATGTAATAACTTAATTGATGAGAACAAAGACAAGCTTATTTATTCACCCAATTGCTTGCTCCTTGACTAACGTTTTTCCTTGGCGTTATTGTGGAAATAAATATGCAATATTCTTTTTATAGAAGTCTAATTTAGGCCCTTTTTTTCCCCTATTGAGAAGTCAACATCACAATCTGTTTCTGACAAGTTCTTGCTGCAGTGAAGCAAACGGCATTATGATAAGACAGCAGTGTGTTGTTTACCCTAATGTTCAGACATTCCAGCAAAGGTGAGAGAGGTGTGATGCTTCAGGCAGTTAATAATGAATAATTGTCTGCAAATTTACATTAAAGGGTTCAAAAAGCTTGTTTTCTCTCTTTTCCCTTCCCCGCTCTCCCTCATGATTTAAAGCTGCTTCCACCTCAGCCAGGAAAGGGAGAACTGCAAAGTACTAATGAGAACAGCAGCACTTCTCTCTGCAAGACCAAACCAAATTAGGGACGGCACTGATATGAAATAATTTGGGCAAAATAAGAAATATTTCTTTCCCCAGCTGACAAATATAACAATTTTTTTCTTCTCTCTCTCTTTTACATGTGGCAGAATAAGGTGGTCAAAACTTAAAGTCACATTTTGCTAAAGAACCTCTGAAAAGAGACTTCACCACTTAGGAGTTGCTTCAAGAAATGCTCCCCACTGTCAATAAAGCAGAGAAGCCATCATTAACCTTGGGTTTAATATAGATTTGTATATGGAGCTTTGGATGCCCTGGGAGAAACTGTTTATTATTTATCTCTCACTTGTAAGAGTGCCAGCAAAGTATGAGGAATTTTACAGCTGGATCTAAAGAAATATAGGGGAGGATTTTCAGGGGAGAAACAAGAATCCCATCTCCAGCCTCTCCAGTGCCACTCACTGAATTTTGCAGCTGCATTTAACGGGAGAAAAAGGAGTAGAAGTTCCAAAAATACCTAATATTTATCCCTACCATCACCTTCTGAAATATTTACAGTCTGAGGAGTCTCTGTCAAGAGTTAGACCAATAGGAAAAACACTTCCAGAATAAAAATATTTTCCATTAATTGCTGCCATGTAAGTTTTTGCACCGGGCTTTGTTGTTGTTAAAAATATTGGCAAAATTAGAGTTTCTATTGCTTTAGGAATTACTCTGGGACCTTATGAAAAGAAAGCTCAAACAATAAATTAGAAAAGGCCATTCAGTTGGAAAGGGTACATGAGAAGGTGCTGTCTGAGAAGTCTCAGGCTAAGATAAAAATAAAATAAGGGTTTTAAAGTTGTGCTGCTTCTTGATAGAATCACCAAAACAAGCAACAAGACAGCTTAGAAAATATCAGCAAAGTCAGAAAAAAAAATCCCTGTATTTTCACTTATTCCAATTTCACTGCAGTTGCTACAATATCAGCATTTAACTGAGTCTCTGCAGCCCCTCCCAGATCTCCAGCTGATGCACACAGCAGAATCCCACCAAGATCTGCCCCAGATCTCCCCTCCAGGCAGGATCAGCATCCCCAGAGGTTGGGAATGGGAAAGGGAGGGGATCAGCATCTCCAGAGAACTGGGAATAGGAATGGATCAGCATCTCCAGGGAGTTGGGAATGGGAATGGGAGGGGATCAGCATCTCCAGGGGGTTGGGAAAGGACTGGGAGAGGATCAGTGTCTCCAGAGATTGGGACTGGGACTGGATCAGCATTTCCAGGGAGGTGGGAATGGGACTGGGAGTGGATCAGCATCTCCAGGGAACTGGGAATAGGAATGGATCAGCATCTCCAGGGGGTTGGGACTGGGAGTGGGAGAGGATCAGCATCCTCAGAGGGCTGGGAATGAACTGGGACTGGATCAGCATCTCCAGGGAACTGGGAATAGGAATGGATCAGCATCTCCAGGGAGGTGGGAATGGGACTGGGATCAGCCTCTCCAGGGGACTGGGAATGGACTGGGAGAGCTTCTCCAGGCCAGGACTCCTGCCCTGGCTCTCCTGTGCTGTTCCAGCAGGGAATGCTCCCACCAAGGCCAGCAGAGCACCGCAGCTCAGTTCAGCTCTCCCCAGCTCAGGGGGGAAAAGCAGAACTTGGCAGAGGCAGAAGTTCCTGGGGAATCAGGCACTAAATCTATCCCACAAATATCATAAGTGCCTGGCAGATCCAGCTATAATTAGATCATGACCTATGTCTGATATTAGAACTCAATTTGTGGAATTGATGTGCCATATGAAATAAAAAGAATTAAAGAGAATAATTAATTCCTATTAGGAAAAACAATATTAAACCATCTGCAACGATGACTTCTCCATGTGCAAGTACCACACATACTGGCATAAAGATGCCCAAACAACTTATTTATACTTTTATATGTAAAAATACAGGAAAGACACTTTTGGGGCCCAGATGCAAACTATTTTTAAAAATTTGCTTGTAAGAGCAGAATAATTCGAGTCTATCCCTATATAAAATAGCTACTACATTATTTTCTAATAAATCTGTTCAGAAAAAAACCCAACCCCTTTCTCTTCTTCTAGAGAATCTAATTATTCAGTGACAGCAGTTGGCTGACTTGGGCACAACACAACATGTCAATTTTCAGTTGCTTACACAGTATCACAGAAACTGTTAGAAATTGTTTTGAAATCTGGCATACTTTGCAGTCATCCTAATTCCTCCAAGTGAGCCAAACCTGATTACATTTGGCTCACCCACAAAAGATCTGCAAGATGAGGAGAAGAACTCAAAAGATGAGGGAAGAGACTCAAAAAAACCACCAAGATTTGTTCCTCCCCGCTGCCTGCAGTTCCCATCCACGTGAAATGGGATGGAGCACGCTGAGCTGGCCTCCAGCCCCCAAACTGCTGGTTTGAAATGTTAGAAATATCAATGTGGCATCTACAGGAGGAGGTCAGGATGCCCTGGAGGAATTGAGGAGGCTGAGGAGAGCTCATCACTGCCTGCAGCTTCCTGGTGAGGGGCAGGAGCCAGGGAAGGGCTGGAGCCGGGTCAGAGAGGTGTAGGTTGGATATCAGAGGGTGCTGGGCACTGCCCAAGGGAATGGGCACAGTCCTGAGGCTGCCAGAGCCCCAGGAGCTCTCACAGTGCCCCAGGAGCTCTCAGAGTGCCCCAGGAGCTCTCAGACACTGCCCCAGGAGCTCTCAGAGTGCCCCAGGAGCTCTCAGAGTGCCCCAGGAGCTCTCACAGAGTCCCAGGAGCTCTCACAGTGCCCCAGGAGCTCTCACAGTGCCCCAGGAGCTCTCACAGTGCCCCAGGAGCTCTCACAGAGCCCCAGGAGCTCTCACAGAGCCCCAGGAGCTCTCAGACACTGCCCCAGGAGCTCTCACAGAGCCCCAGGAGCTCTCACAGTGCCCCAGGAGCTCTCACAGTGCCCCAGGAGCTCTCACAGAGCCCCAGGAGCTCTCACAGTGCCCCAGGAGCTCTCACAGTGCCCCAGGAGCTCTCACAGAGCCCCAGGAGCTCTCACAGTGCCCCAGGAGCTCTCACAGTGCCCCAGGAGCTCTCACAGTGCCCCAGGAGCTCTCAGAGTGCCCCAGGAGCTCTCACAGTGCCCCAGGAGCTCTCACAGAGCCCCAGGAGCTCTCACAGTGCCCCAGGAGCTCTCACAGAGCCCCAGGGACACCAGGGGGGATTGCTGGGGTTCTGTTCCCCTGGATGATCCCTGTGGGTCCCTCCCAGCTCAGGGAATCTGCAATGGAATAAATCCCCCCCTCTGGGAGGGAGTTGCTAATTACACACCCATTAACTCTGTGAAGGTGCCCTCTGGAGCCCAGCACAGCCCCCTGACTCCTGGGATGTCTTTGGGAGAAAGCAGCTGGGATAAAGCACTGGGGTTTGGGATAAAGCACTGGGGTTTGGGATAAAGCACTGGGGGTTTGGGATAAAGCATTGGGGGTTTGGGATAAAGCACTGGGGTTTGGGATAAAGCATTTGGGGTTTGGGATAAAGCATTGGGGGTTTGGGATAAAGCATTGGGGTTTGGGATAAAGCATTGGGGGCTTGGGACAAAGCATTGGGGGTTTGGGGTTTGGGATAAAGCACTGGGGGTTTGGGATAAAGCACTGGGGGTTTGGGATAAAGCAGCTTTGGGGTTTGGGATAAAGCAGCTTTGGGGTTTGGGATAAAGCATTGGGGGTTTGGGATAAAGCAGCTTTGGGGTTTGGGATAAAGCACTGGGGGTTTGGGATAAAGCATTGGGGGTTTGGGATAAAGCATTGGGGGGTTGGGATAAAGCATTGGGGGTTTGGGGTTTGGGATAAAGCATTGGGGGTTTGGGATAAAGCACTGGGGGTTTGGGATAAAGCACTGGGGGTTTGGATAAAGCATTTGGGGTTTGGGATAAAGCAGCTTTGGGGTTTGGGATAAAGCATTGGGGGTTTGGGATAAAGCATTGGGGGTTTGGGGTAAAGCAGCTTTGGGGTTTGGGATAAAGCAGCTTTGGGGTTTGGGATAAAGCAGCTTTGGGATGGATGGGAGCAGGTCCAGCACTGCAGGTGTGAGCACAGGGAGGGGATGCTGAATCCCAGCTCAGCTGCTGCAGCCCCCAGCACTGCTCCCCGCTCCTCTCAGCTCTGCCTCTGGTACCAGACCACTTGGATGGCTTTCCTCTTGGATTTCAGCAGCAGGCATTTATGTTTATGACAAAATACCCACATTTTTTTCAGCTGCTAAAAATACACAGCCCTAAGAGTGGAAGCACAGACCAAACCTCCCCTTTCTAACACGAGATTAAAAAAAAAAAATAGCTTTCTTATCCATAGTGCAAGGAAATCTAATTCAGTCTCCTTAAGTTGCACTCCAAGATTCTAAGATTCTTTTTTAAATTGGATTCTTTGTTTGATAGACCAATGGAAAAAATGTGAGTGCCATTATTCAAATGTTTGTGGGCCCTTTTAGCTAATGGATTCCAATCTATAATTCTGCACTTGTCAACAAGATAGTTCTTCAATCATATTGAGACTGCATAACTCAGTTCTGTCCAAATCTTCCAGGACTCCACTCTGCAAAGCAAATAACATTTCCCCAGGGAGGAAAACACATCCTCATGACATCCAGTCCCCAGGTTCTCTCCAGTTTGCCTGGTTCTTTTTGGAATGGAGACAGATTTCTGGGAGGTGTGGCCCCGTTTCCAGAAAGCCAAGCCCCCTCCCCACACCCAGTGAAATGTTCCAAACAGGGCAGCTCTGGGGCAATTGTCTGAGCTCTCTGGAACGAGACAAGGCTGTTTTACACGAGGCTTGCAGAGGAAAGGCTCTGCCTCATAAGCAGCTTATAAGGTAAATAGTTTAAAAGTTGACTCACATTTTCATCTCTACAAAAGCTTGCCTCTCCCTTCCCATGCTGCAGTGTGAAATGAAGAGCTGACCCAACAGAGGAGTTTTGCCTGAATTAAAAGGGGATTTTTAGAGCAGGCTCAGAGCTGTGCTCGTGTTTGAGGCTCACTTGGGGCAAGCTCAGCTGTGTTGGGTCCCTGGCCCAGCCAGCCCTGCTGTGGGCAGACACTGCACTCCCACTTGGATTGCCATGCAACACTTTATGGACCATTTATATTTAATTATCAGGCACTTTACAACGCTTTACACCGTGGAAACCAGCATCTAGCATTTGAAACTCAACATTAAAATACCTCCAGACTTTGTGCAATGTCTTTTGATCCATCCCTCCTCTGGTCCCCTGTACCTCTGACAGGGATCAAACTGTGCTGATTAAATCAGGTGCTTGTTATAATTACATTTCTAGATAATTATCCTTCTTGAACATGACATGCAAACTTGGTGTGTGCTTTACCTGCCATTTTTTCTGATTGTGCTGGTATGTAAAGAACATTCTTATTTTTTTTACATTATTCCCTTAAACCCCTTACTAAAATAAAGTCAAAGGAGCCAGCACACCATGCAGAATTAAATGGCACATGTGATGTAAAGCTGCATTTCACATCCTGTTTGGGCATCACAATCCAACCCAGGTGTGCAGCAAAGTCTGGGTGCCACTCTTGGCCACAGTTTAGTTTTAGGTGGTCCTGTGAGGAGCAGGGAGCTGGACTCAATCATCCAACTGGAGATATTCTGTGATTCCAAACAGTTGCAAAAAGCAGATTGTGGTATTTTTCAAATCTTACACAGATTAAAAAATATTTTTAATATTACACTTTAAATATTCTAATAGGATCTATTTATCAGATTAGTAAATAAATTAAATCTAAGCAGAGCTCACATTCCAGCACCACGTGTTCACTTTCACACGGGTCAAGAAATGATGAACTATTTCCCTGTTGAGCTGTGTGGAGTGAGCCCCAGTGAGTGCAGGTGACCCTCCCTCCCTCCCTCCCTGTGTGCCTCAAACCAGAGGTGGCAGCAGCCCCACCGAACCTGGAAAACATTAGCATAACTACCAGCAGAGGAGAGACAAAAACTCTCCTTAATACAGGTTGATATGTGACTTTGCATAGCACTTTGAATGTTATTAAGTGTTTGAATTTCTTCCTGTGTCTTTTTAGCCTAGATGACTGTCTTTCTCTTTCACTGACAGCCTCTGCAGGACCAAATTGACAGCTCTTTAAAGCAGTCTGACAAAAAGCAGCATTAATTAAGTCATTGCCGGACTGTAATTGTGTTAAGAAGTAAAAATCTAATATGAGAAAAGGTTAGTGAGTCCTCTCTTGTGTCAGATTTTCTACTCTCTATGAATATTAATGTCCTTAATGAAGACAATCTTTGCCTCATCAAGCCGTTGTTCTGCATTCAGGTGCCAAATCCCTGCACCATTGATTTGTTTTTAAAGAACAAATATGTCAGGGGAGAGTGACTGTCCTGTTTCTTATCAACATCATAGAGAATGCTTTTGTATTCCTGGAAAGAGTTTATAGATTTTGTGTGCCATGTACAAGCAGTGTCTGTGATGGCACAGGAGGGAGGGCTGGGGAGGTGAGCTGAACTAGTTTGAGTCACTGAAGAGAAGCCTCCCATTTTCTCCCGTTGGCTGTTGTGTGTGTGTGTTAGCAATACCCAGCTATTAACGAGGTTACGATCAGCACTTTTAATGATAAAATATGAATTATCCCTCCCCAAAGAATCCTGCAGTTTAAGCACCAAAATGAAGGATCTGGGTGATAAGGCACTGATCATCTCCCGCTGATTATCCCTCCCCTCCTCCTCCCGACCCAGCAGATAATGATGATGGTGCTGATGAATGATGATCCTTTTTAAATAGGTTGGAGGCCCTCAGGAGTCTGACTCTGCTGAGGAACGTCTCCTGTGCGCTCCTCAGCCCTCCTTGCTCATCTCCTGCCTTCCCCAGGTGCTGCAGCCTGGGCTGGGGCTGCTGCCTCTGCTGCAGGGAGCAGGGCAGACCCCTGACCCCCAGGGACAGCTCAGACCCAAAGGTTTCATCCCTTTGCTCTGCCAGGGCTGGAGTCGGTGTGCCAGCCCTGCTGAGGGCACCAGAAGCCACGGAGATTCCTACAGAGGGTGTATCTGAAAGGTTCCCACCCCTCCTGAGAGCGGGGGGATGATGAACACTCTGGTTTCCAAGCAGAAATCCTCACAGCAGCTCAGGGGTGAGGAATTGCTGGTGTGTGTTTGGCTACAGGAAAGTCACAGAATCCTGAGCAGCTCTTTATTTCAGAGACAATCTCAGCATATGCTGCACTGACAGAACAGCACCAGGACTCCTCCAGACAAAAGTAAACACTTCAAGTTTCTCTTTGAGATGGGTTCTGTCTGCTAGCAGAGATGGATGGAGTAAGTGTTAGTGATGGCAGCACCACTGAACGCTTCCAGGGGGAGGGCAGCAGGAGCACAGGACGTTTCTGACCCAGCACACTGCAAGAACAAGCTCAGAGCTGGGCAGCCTCAGGCCAAACATCAGCAGCACAAATCATCAGCACAAATGAGACCCAGATTGATCCATGGGGCAGTGAGGGATCCTCAGCAGGGGCGCTGCCCCATCCCCAGGGATGCTCTGCTCTGCCATGGGGAAGGACCATTCACAATTCACAATTCACAATTCACAGCAGCCTGGGCTGGCAGGAAAGGGGCACTGGCCCCACTGACAGAGAGCAGCTTTAGGTTAGGCACCAGGAAAAAATTCAGCTGGGAGGGTGTGGAGGCCCTGGCAGAGGCTGAATGCTGCTTTATGGAGAGCTGGGCAGATGCTGAATTATTTTGGCTTTTATTCAGCTTGTCACACCTCTGCAGCAGCATTGGACTTGGAGAATGACCTGGGACACCTGACCTGGTACAAAGGACAGCTTCCCTCAGCCTGAGCCCAGCCTGGCTCCACGGTGAGGGGATGACCCCAGATCTGTGCTGCCAGTGCCTCAGGATCCGGGTGAGGGAGTTATAAAGTTATAAATCCAGTGCTGTAGCACCAGAGCCTCTGACACACCACGTGGGACTTGTGGTTTCCATGCTCATTTTTCTCTCAGATTTCTCATTTTCCTTTTTCTTTTCCCTTTTGCTGGTCCATCTTGGCTTATTAACCTAAAAATCTCCTCCTGGGACAGCCTTCCCTGCCTGAGATTTCCCACTGTCCAGCTGACCCCCTTGCAAAGCAGATGGACAACAGGGGACATTTAGAAGAACCCATACAGCAAAATTTGTGAGCTCAGAAGATCAAATAATTTTATCTCAAATAATTAAAGGAAAACCTTTTTCTGCACTATTTTTCTTCTTCCTGCAGCTCTAATTGTCCTGAGCAACACAAAGGCTGTTGTCTCACCCTCCGTGGTCACGGCCCAGAATTGGATCCCTGTTTGTCTGACATCCCTCCCACCCCTGCCAGCACAGCTGGGAGACAGTGCTGCTAAAAGGTTAAATAGAAACACAGCCATTCAAATGCTGTGAACCTTCATTACTTTCCTATCAATCAAAACTTACACACAAATAAAATTAGTGATATCCCAGGCTGTCTCCTGCTTGCTTTAAAAGCTCTGGAGGACTCAAAGCAGGCAAAAATAGTCACTAATCATCTTTTTCAGGGGGTTACCCTGTATTTGGACATTCCTTAACTAAAACACCAAATATCTAAGCTAGGTCTACACTTATCCCATGCACACAGAGCACCATAATTGAAGAGGAGAACACTGGGCAAACCCTTTTGACAGCCCAAATTTCTAGCTTAAACCTATATAATTAGGCTAAATATTTTAATTTCAATATTTTACTTTAAAATATTCTTCTTCTGGTTAAGTATTTCAATATAGAGCCCAAATTTCTCTGTGTTGGGCACTTTGAAGAGCACCTGCCCACCCCTGGTTGAAGGTTCCTGCCCTACTTTCCTCTCTCTCCAAGTACCAACTCCCCTGAGCACACAGATCTGATATTTGGGGTTTTATTCTCCACAGTTCCAGCTCTAAGGCAGCCTGGCAGATTAAGTTCAAGCTCTGTGAACAGAAGAGAGATAATTCAGAGGCCTCTTATTGCTTCTGATCTCTGAGCTGTGCAGGGATCACAGCTCCCGCATTGCATCTGTTCCCCAAATTCTCACAACAAAAGCAGCTCCTCTGCATCTCTGTCTGCTTGCTGCTGTGGAGTGAGATGTGCAGAAACAATATATATTAAAAAGATCCCCTAGAAGAACACAACAACCTTCAGGTGATTAAAATAAGCGGTGACAAGATGAGAATATCAGGATTTTCCCATCCCTGATCCCTGCAGGAGCACAGGCACACAAATGGTGGCCTTTGGTGGAGAATTACCAGAGCAACCAGATGGGACAGGAACAAGCTAAATTATGGATTTTTTGGCAGATGTAGCAGTTCAGTCTGCAGTTGGAGAAGAATTCTTTTCACTGGAAGGGTGCTCAGGGCTTGGAGGGGCTGCCCAGGAGGGTTGGAGTGCCCATCCCTGGAGGCATCCCAGGAATTCCTGGGGGTGGCACTCAGGGCTCTGGGCTGGGGACAGGGGGGATTTGGCACAGCTGGGACTGGATGCCCCTGGAGGTTTTTCCATCCCAAATGATTCTTTGAATCATTTAGGTGGGTTTGGGTGGGTTTGCACCCCAATAATCTAATTTTGACCTTGAGAGGTCATGAAGGGAATTACATTCACTGTTTCCTTCCCCACCAGCACAGCTCCAACACTCACTTCTCTCTCTGTTGACTTTCCAATTTATTCTCTGAGTGTGAAATCTGCTGCAGTGCCAGAGCTATTCCCTGGATTTTTAAAATCTTTTTTTGAGGGTGACACACTTGTACAAGAACTTTGCACCAAGAAAACTCAGGACTGGGTGCCCTTAGTCCAACTCCTGTGCCTGTGCAGGAAAAGGGATAAAATCCACCCCAGAGATTCCTCCAGGTGAGAGAGCAGCAATTCCAACTGTAAATAGGGTTGGAGACACGGGCCCAATGAAATTAAGAGGTGCATAAATGAACCCTGCTGTAACACTGACCCAGCTCCTTCTCTCCAATTAATTTAATTGAGAGTTTTGGTTTACTTAGCACTTTTCATCCATAGATCTAAAAGCACTTTATAAAGAAATGTAAATGTCAATACCCTCATTTTCCAGAGGAGGATGAAAGGGCACAGGGAACTCGTGTGAATCACCCCAGGTCAGCAAGGAGGTGGCAAACCCCAGAATAGAATCCAGTTTGCTCATGAGTCTGCTGTGCCCCACCCCATCCACCAGGAACTGGGAATTCCAGGTCATTTAGCAAAGGGCTGCCAAAAATCCTCTATAAACCTCAGAGCTACCCCTTTTCCTTACAGAAGTGCAAGTAGAGCTCTTTCATCTTCAATTAAATATTAGGAAAAGGAGCTGCACGAAATGCCAAAGTTAGTACTTAAAAAAAAAAAAAAAGGCAAAAATATTTTGTCCAGGTAATATTATGAAAAAGTTCTGTTTAACTACTTTTCTTAGCCAGAAAAACTTACATTTTGCCACATGCCCATAGAATTATCTTTCAGGGAGCTCAAAAAGCTGCACCCAGGCTGTAGCTATTCAAAGAAACCTGATTTGTGTCTCCCCAAAAGCAGGCATTCTCACGTATTTTCTTCCATGGCAAACACACTTGGAGGTGACCAACCAGGAAGAAAAGCCAGAAAGGTTTTTGAAACATGGGATCGTAATCCATGGAGTTATTAAATGCCAGAGCATCCACATTTCTGGTGTTTGTGGGAGCTGGTTCAAGAGTTTGGATTTTTTCATTGTCTATCACAGAGTACTGGAGCCCTTCTGGACCACTGGAGGTTCCCTTAAAGCTCCTCCCAGAGTTTCTCTGTGCTCTGATTTACAGACAGGCAAGGACAGCCAATGATTGCCACAAGTCTCAATACTCTGTTAGCTACTGAGACAGAGAAAGGGTATTAACAAAGGACATTATGGAATAATAAACAAAGGATAAATAGAGGAGAAATAAAGGATAAATAGAGGAGAAATAAAGGAGAAATAAAGGAGAAATAAAGGAGAAATAAAGGAGAAATAAAGGATAAATAAAGGATAAATAAAGGATAAATAAAGGATAAATAAAGGATAAATAAAGGATAAATAAAGGCTATTATGAACCAGAGCTGATCCATCACACAGAGCCTCAGCCCCAGGAACCCCAGCTGCTCCATCTGCAGATGCCCAGTCACAGAGAGCTGCTGGGCACACTCCACGTGCCACATTCCAGGGCAAATTCAGGGCTGAGCCATCACCAATCCAGCTCATCCCATCCCATCCCAGGGGCCCTGAGGATACCCAAGGCATTCCAGCAGGGTCTGATGGCACCAGGGCTGGGGAAGGCAGCAGGGACCTCGGGGTCTGGAGGAACAGTCAGCTGGGAAAACAATCATCTGGAGAAACAACCAGCACTGGGAGCAGGACAAAGCCTGGTAAACTCATCACAGGCTCCCTCCTGCATTTTGTCCCTCCTGCATTTATTTCTGCAGGGGAGAGCTGGAAGAGCAGCTCCCCAAAGCACCCACATTGGGAATTTCCAGCCTTGAAGGGCAGGTTTTGCCATCCTTTGGCTGAGCTCTCAGTGGATAATGCCCTGTGATATTTCAGACTCCAGTGTAGTGCATGACTCATGAATTCTGTAGTAAATAGGCCAGACTCACAGCTCCAGGTATTTTTAACCTTCTAAGCAGAAAAAGGGAATATTTAGGATAAGAAACAAAGATGAATTTAACAACAAAAATAGCAGGACTGCTTGGTGTGCAGCACTTGGGTAACCCTCTGGGACAGAGCTACCCAAATTATCATATGCACTTTGGCAAGCAATAGGAAAAAACCCCAAAGACAAATGATGCTTTATGAAATTCCTTCTGGTGTGATAGCACTGCTACAGAGCTGCACTAAAATAAACATGATGCCTTCCTTGGAGTACTCCAAGGCTCTGCAGACCCATCAAATGCTCAGGCAGAGCAAGGAGAGAGCCGAGAGCTGCCAGGGCTGTGCCAGCAGCGCCCTGGGCACACAGCAAACACTCTGTGACCAACAAAGTGAGACCTGGACAGAGCCTGGGGATAAATCTGAGCCTGGGGGGGGTCTCATCCCCCCTCCTGTGCTCTCCAAGCCCCTGCAGCAGAGCTCTGATGGCTGCAGGTGATCCTCAGCACAGCTCCCTGGTGTTGATGCCCAAGCAGCCAGAAAAACAATCTCCCTCCACGGAATTGTGAAAACCCTCCATACTGGGGGCTCTGGGTTTTAGATGCCCCCAAAACAATCCTGAGAAGCAAAGGCTCTGCCTTGCAGCCTGCAGCAGAGAGCTGTGACTCAGGGACAGGGTGGGAGGGGGTGAAGGGGCAGCAAGGTGGTGGCAAAGCTCCTCAGGATGGCTCAGGGCTGGCTCTCGTGGGGTCCCAGGCTGGCTGGGGCTGGGAGGGACCTGAAACCTCATCCCATCCCACCCCCTGCCAGGGGCAGGGGCACCTTCCCCTCTGCCAGGCTGCTCTGAGCTCGCCTGGGTGTCTGCGCCTGCGAGCTGAGATTCCCAGATCTCCCAGTTTGAGCTCTGCACTCACTGGGTCTGGGCAGTGACTGCCCCAGCTTGTCCAAACCCCATCCCCACCCATTTCCCTGTCCTTGCTGTCCCTGACGAGCACAGGGCTCCTGCCAGGGACTCCCCAGCACTGCAGAGGGCTCTGCTGGGGGCGAGGGGACTTCTATTGAAATTTGATTCAGAAAAGGAACAAGACAAACATTTCTATTCACATTAGGTTTTGTAAAACCATTTAGTGTTATGAAAAGCCTAATGTTTAAGCCCAAACTAAGTAGACAGTGATCCTTTAAGTCCCTGTCTTCAGCACATTTTGCCATTCTTTTCTTTCAAGGAAAGTTAGGATTGTTGTTCTTTCACCTTCCAAAGTCCTTGGTGGGTTATTTCTAGAGAATATTTAAATCTGGGAAGTATTTTGGTCAGCAAAGATGTCTATAGAAATTTCCTCAAACTCCATCATATATTTACCCACTTCTCAGAAATTCTTCTTCCATTTTCTATTAATATTATTTCACTGGGATCAGTCTCTGTTGAGAAATTTAGTTTAAGCTGCCTAGCAGTCTTAAAAGAGGAAGATCTATTAATTTAATCATTTATATGAATCATGTCTAAATGATCTCAGCAGAGAAAATGTGTTAGCCATTTAAATCCCATCATTACATATTATATAATAATTACCACTAATTCTAGTTTGGATGGGCCACAATATTGCTTTACATACCTAATATATTCAGAACATCCACCTCACCAGGCTCAGTCTTTTTGTGACCTTTGAGTTTATGTTTGTCTCTTCTTATGAGCACAGGAAAGGCTCTCCAAGAAATTAGGGATGCAGAACACATCCGTGGTGCCACCTCTCTTTGGCATCCACGACTATCACTTTTTGGTTTGTTTTTTAATATCTCAAGTTCTTTTTGTCTCTGGAAGGTATCGAGATGCTGCTGATATGGTTGTACTCAAAATAATCTTTATTTGTTGAGGGTTCTCAGAGCATTCAGTGCTCATCATGGCAACCCAGTGAGGAGTTACTCACAGGAGACTACAGGGTGTAACTGCCACTGGATTCCCAGTTGGAAAACTGTTGGTGCAAGCTGGACACACCTCAGCTCTGCACACTGCAGCCCAGGCTGAGAGAGTCTGCAGGGATTTTTTTCCATGAAAAAAGAGAAAATATTAATCAGCCACAAGAGATTCCTGCGCAGACCTGAGCACAGGTTGCACTGTCTACAGCTCCCAAACTACATCTCCTATGGGCAGCCCAGGGGAAAGCCATCACAGCCAGCTCCCCACTGGGACTCATCCATTCCACATGGACAGGACAGCCCAGGGCTCCTCAGAGAGCCAAAAAGGGCTCCAAACCCACTCTGAGCCCAGCTCCCCACGGGACAGCCCAGGGCTCCCCAAAGCCACAAAGGGCTCCAAACCCACTCTGAGCCCTGCTCCCCACTGGGACTCATCCATTCCACATGGACAGGACAGCCCAGGGCTCCTCAGAGAGCCAAAAAGGGCTCCAAACCCACTGTGAGCCCAGCTGCCCACTGGGACTCATCCATTCCACATGGACAGGACAGCCCAGGGCTCCCCAAAGCCAAAAAGGGCTCCAAACCCACTCCAAACCCAGCTCCCCACTGGACAGCCCAGGGCTCCCCAAAGCCACAAAGGGCTCCAAACCCACTCCAAACCCAGCTCCCCACTGGGACTCATCCATTTCCACATGGACAGGACAGCCCAGGGCTCCCCAAAGCCAAAAAGGGCTCCAAACCCACTCTGAGCCCAGCTCCCCACTGGGACTCATCCATTTCCACGTGGACAGGAGACAGCCCAGGGCTCCCCAAAGCCAAAAAGGGCTCCAAACCCACTCTGAGCCCAGCTGGGCTGAGAAGGTGGTGCTGGCACAGCACTGGGGAGATTCCAGCCCCGAGGTCTGCACTTGGGGACACAAGTGGAGCTTGCAGAGGGTGATTTCCAGGAGGAACCCCCGGTTGTGTGCACCCCCTGGCCCAGCACTGCTCCCAGGGGTGGGACTGCCCTGGAGGAAGGTGAAGCTGCGTCCCTGCCCAGCCAGAGCAACGTGAGCAACATCACCTACTGTGGGCACTCCAAGCTCTTTTAAAAATGATTATTCTTTATTCTTTTGCACCACCCCGGCATGAATCCATCTGCCAGCAACCTTTCCTCCACTCCATCAAAACTGCAGCACCAGATAAAGCCCTGATTAATTACAGAAGAGCAAAACTTCCAGCTCTCGCATCCCAGGGGTCAGATCCATCCCTGGTGTAAGCCAGAGCTCAGCACTGAGACAAATCTGGCCCTAGGTGACTTTTTTCCCTCGACTAACTCATTACACCACCCCTCCTGGAGCTGATGAATCGAGCCCCTTGTGTTCTGTTTGTAGCCATAATTAGTATTCATTTTGCAAGCTGAGAGCTCACCCTTGCTCCAGGACTGAGCTGATGTTAATCACGGCGCTGTCTGCCCGCCTCTGACTCTGATCTGCCAGCTCTGCATTCCTTGTCCCATACCTAATTTTTTGCCCTTACCAGCCAAGTAGCACCTCGACATCACACTGTGTCAGAATTAGAAACTTTTGACAGATCTGTAATCATCTAGTTCTCATCAGCTCTGTGCATGTTAGTCACTTCATTTCCACATTCTAACAGTTAATATGCCTTAATTTCTCACACTTTGTGAATATTTAATTCCTCCCTTTTCAACATCATTTTTAGGTTGTGTGAATCATTTTCAAAGCCTTTGCTATTCTCCCTCCACTATCATCTGCATATTTTATGAAATGGCACAGTTGAATCTCTGAGGGCTCTTGATAAAAATGAAACTGGCAGGCTGCTCATTAGTTGTTTACCTGGAGCTGTGTGAATCCCCCAGAATGGTGGATTCCCATTTGGGTTTGAATTAGGATATTCTGACACATAAGAATTGAAAACCCTTCCAAGCCGAGCGCGATTCTCTCCCACCCCCTCCCCTCCACCCCAATTAATGGCTCTTCCAGGGAGTTTGCACTGCTCTGGCCAAGCCTGCACCAACACCTGCAACAACTGGCTTCTTCAGAGGTGAGAGACGGGCTGCAGCCAATTAGCAACTCTAATGAGGGGGAAAAGCGTCCCATCAAGAGCACACAGAGGGCAGCAGGACCAAAATGGGAACTCTTCAGGCTCCCAGAGTCAAAGCAAGCCACCAGGACTGGGGCTGGGGTTGGGTTGAGGACGTGGTTCAATGGGCAAGTGATAAAAAATGACATTTATTTGTTCCAAAAAGTCCTTGCTCGTGACCATCCCTGGCAGCTCTCAGAGCTCTTACACAGGCAGAACCCTTTCCTTTATTTCCCTGATCTTATTTATTCAATAAAACACTGCTGTCCCCCCACTGGAATAAACTGAGGGGCCACACTCAGTGATTCATGGGCTCCAAGGCAAAAATCAGATTATCCTTGAGCTTACCAGGAAATGCTGGATTATCCACCAAAGAACTCAGTGGGTTTCTAGTCCAGCCCTCACACAGAACATTTCTTCCCTACTCCACCTCTGCTTCTCCCTCCTGGAAGCTGGGTCCATGCTGATGGGTCTCTCCACATCAATAAATCTTCTCTCCACCTTCCAATAGTTTTAGTTTTTAGTGTGCAAAGATTTAAATTTAGCCTGATTTATTTTTGTGCTGATCTCATGCTCCTTTCATAGACTTTACTTAAAAGCAGTAATGCTATCTCTCTCACCACTAAATTTTTTATGAATTTTTTGGCCTTTGCTGACTTCATAAGGAAATAGAGAATTGGGGACATTATAAATAGGGGTGGGAGAAGCTTTCCAGCTCTAGGAGCTGCATCTGCATTGTTACTTTGGCTTACAGGTGCTTTGGTGAAAGAAAAAGGAAATAGAAGGCTTGGTTTAGATAGGAACCATCTTTTCATTTTATCCTCCTGTCCCACCTAATTCATCTTGGCCTGAACATTCCCTTAAAACTCTGTGCATTAAAAATACAAATAACTGAGAGCAGAGTTCATAATTAAAATTCCACAGAGTTTCTGGCCAGCTGATGTTTCATATTTTATCCCTGAAAATGAGCAGCCAGGAACAATCAGGAGCTTCCTTCTCCAGCCCCTAAAACTCCCTCTGCTCAGCAGCAGCTGAGAACAGGTGAGGCACCTCGCCTTGTTTGATGCTCACTCTCAATCTAATCGGGTGTCTCATACAATTTGTTGTATTTGTTAAAATCCCAGCTTTAGGAAGCCCCTGAATATTAAAAAACCCTAATAATGAAAAGTGATATTTTTATATAGCCTTGGCTAGAGTGAGGGTGGATTTCAATATGTTTTGTTCATTGTAAAGATTCAGAAATTAAATATATATTAAAAATGATTTTTTATAGTCTGGTGAAGCCTGGTGGCCTGTGTGGCTGGATTTTAATTCTTGGCTTTGACAGTATTCCATTCTTTTGATTTGTTATATGTGCTTCAGATCTATTACTTTTTAATTGGACATGAACATGCCTATGAACTGAACTCAGTCTCCGAGGGTTTGCATAAAATTAGCCAGGATGTGGGGAAAGAGGAGTTGTCCCTGCAGCTCAGGGCTCTCAGATCCTGCAGAAGGTAAAAATAACAACAGACATGGAGGTGCTCACCAACACCCAGCACAGGCTTGGGATTTTAACTCCATTTGCAAAGAATCTTCCCCTGCACCCACAAGTTCACTATTGACCCATTATCACCTCCTACAACTTAATATTTTCCGAGCTCATTAATATTGGTTGGTTTCAGAAATACTTTCATCCTCCTGACTAGGAGCAGACATTGTGGGGTGTGTGCATCCTTCCCTCTCGGTGATGTCAGCCTCCCAAAAACCCTGGAGACCAACCTTCACTCTGATGGTGTTCCAAAAGGAATTCTCATTGTTACAACAGCACACAAAACAACTGCAGGAAGTAACTTCTCAGTTGCCAGTGAGTTAAATTAACTTGTGATTCAGTCTTGCAATACCAACAGTGTTTCCTGGGCACGAGGAACTCCAATGAATTTGCTTTTAGTGGAGCGTTGGTCCATATGAGGACAGTTGTCACCTCACTGCCATCCCATGGCACATCCTCAGCAAGGGGAGCTCCTCAGCCCCAGCTCCTTCCAGGCTGGTGGACACCCCCACACCAACCTCACTGTGCTCCCCTGTGCTGCCCAGGGCAGACTGGCAGCACACCAGCCCAAGGCCATCCAGACCAGGGGAAATCCTGCCTGCCCTGCAGTCAGCTCTTCCTCTCCGTGCTGGCTGTGCCACAGGGCTCACAGGGGAGCACGAGGGACGGCAGCAAACCGGGACACACCAGGGGCTGAGTGTGAAACTGAGGGTGGAAATAAAGATGGGCAAAACAGGGCTGCAAACCCAGGCAACGCCAAAGCATTTGATGCAAGAAACAAAAAGGCTCGCCCAGAGCAGCAAACTCTGCCTGCAGAGCCATCCCTCTCCTCTGATGAGGTTGTCAACTTTGAATTTCTTTTCAGAGCAAAAGCTCTCCAGCTTGGCTCAGTCCTGGTTTATGCTGCTCTACCCTCCCCACCCCTCCTCCCGCATGTTAAACAGACCAGAGACCTGACATTTTATGTTGTTTGTTTGAAATGATAAACTTAATCATGAGTGAAATGTTAGGAAGTGACAGTGCTGGCCACAGTAAGGTCATTTCTGCTGCAGCCAAGCAAATACTGCTCTGCCCTTAATTGCATCTCCAGCCCTGGCCACAGGAGGACCCAGGCATTTGCAAGTGGGGAGCCGAATCTGTCTTTGTGATAATTAAACCATGGACCTCTGGAAAGGCTGCCAAATCTGCCATATGGTAGTTTTATGACCTAGACTGCTGTTATCTCTTGAGAAAGCTAACATCCTAATCTCATTTTCCTTATCTGTGATCAGAGCCCGCCTTTCTGGAGGGCAGAATGCAGGAGGGCTGCTCGCTGCAGAGCATCCTACAGCAGTGACATTTTGTCCAGAGGTTCAAATTAATAAAATGAAGAGAGAGCTCATTATTGACATCCTGGAATGAGAGCAGAAATCAAGAAGCCAAGCCCCCACAACCCGTGGGTTACTGGCACACACTGCAACACCTCCCTGTGAAAAATTCCTGGGACCTGCCTTTGGAGGGACCGGGGCTCTGATGGGAAATTAAAACTTTCACTGCAGGAGAAGGCCACTGAGTGCTTTCACCATGCAAACACGTTATTTTAAAGCACAAACACGAGAGGCTGCTGCCTTTGGAGGCCTGGTGTCATTTATCACAGGCACGGGGCTGTAAGAGCACCCTTTGAGCAGCCAGAGCCGGGCACATCTCACAGAACAGAGCAGAAAGCCAGGCTGGGACGTGTCTGGTGTGAAGGGCAAACAGCTCAGAACCAGTGCTGGATGAGGCTTTATGCCTGGCCCTCCTGAAACTTCCACTATTTCGATAAATTCACACTAATTTGTCACAAATCTGCCCCGCAGCCCTGCAGGCACCTGCCCTGTGGCTGGGGAGCAGGCTGCCCTGCAGAGCTGAGTCACAAGCACTCCCCAGCTGTGGCCACCTCGATAGCCACTGTTTGGGGCTGTGGCAAGGGAAGGCATCTGTTCCTTTCAGCAAGGTTATGTCTGCAGAAGGGCCCTGCAAACAGGAGGAACAGGTGGCATATTTTTCATCTCACTGGTAGCAAACACACAGCCCGTGCTCTTGGATGGCTCAGGGAGCCTTACCAGGGGCTCTTCAGCACCAGAAGCTGCTGGTGGAGATGGTTCTTGCCAGATGTTTCAGCATGGGATGTTTCTTTGCAAGGAAAAGCCTCATGGCTACTCAGGTCTGCACTAAGATCTCCAGCCCAATGACCTTCACCACGTTTATCTGCCAGGCAGACACTCATTGAGGGATTACATGGGTCTGTTTTTACAGAAATATTCAGGTTATATGATCTAGATAACACAGCCTGCTATAAATCACCCCAGTTGTCCCTTGATATTTTGAAAACTGATGAGACTGCCGATTCCTGCTTCTTACTTTGTATGCAAATGATAAATTATAGATGGGAAATAGGAAAAAGAAGGTTTTACTCATTTGCTGGATTGAAACAGACTGGATTAGTGAGCGAGCAGTAGTACCCTTGGACTATTTATTGTGACATTGCTTAGAAAAATTCAAACCCCAAAGCCTTCAAATCACTGGGGACATTGTTAGCCTTCTGCAGGAATTATTAAAATGTACAGAAATGTATGAGCATCACTTTATAATAATTAATCAGGGGCTGTTGATTAATAAAGCTCATTTTTTAGTCCCGATGATTCAGGGTATTATCCAAAGGACAGTGTCCTTGTCATATTGATTAAGAAACCAGACTTTGCCGTGGAAGAAAGTGTAAGAACAGTCGCTCTTCTTCCTTCCCCCCTCCCCCCCATAAAATAAATATTGAATGAGAATATTAACTCGTTAACCTTGACAACAATTTGTAATTTTCATAAGGAGGAAAACTCGCGTATTCAGCAAATAAATTGCTGCGGGGATCTCAGGGAAACAAATTGGAGAGGATGAAGAATGCTACCATATGAATTCTGTCGTTTTTATGGGCTGCCATGATAAATCTGTTTGGTTATGTCCCTCAATTAAGGCCACAAATACTGGGAAGAGTCAGGAGTGAGGGGAGTGGAGGGGCTGGCAGGGAGGGCTCGGGGTGCCAGTCCCAGGTCACCCCGCCAGCTCAGGCTGCTCTCCTCTCCCAGAGCACAATCCCTGCACTTGGCTGGGAGATAACTCCATTTATGAGCTACTGCAGGAGACAATCTGCACTGGAATCAACAGCCCCAGCCGCGGGTTTGACAGGGTTATCCCATTATCCTGAGCTCAGTTTAACCAGGAATGCAGGTAAAACAGATAATCCGGGAGCTGGGCACTCTGCAGCTGGCCAGCCCGGGGTTTTAACCCCCCATAAGAATGCTCTGCTTTGAAACTCGAGCTGGGGCTGCTCCAGTGATTACAGGAAAAATGGACACTCCTGGCTCCTGCATGGATTTCCAGCTGCAGACCCTTCCTTGTGCAGATCACTGACTCAGCCAGACAAACACATTTAGGATGGGCTTGGTTTGAGGCTTGTTTTACCTCAGCTCACATCAAGTAACGCTGTGCACACTCAAAAGTGAGCACATGCTTAGCTGCTTTGTTGGATTACAGCCTAAATTATCTATTAATCCAATTGCATGGTTTCCTCTGATCACTGCAGTCCTCAAATTCTCACTGTACAATAGATTTAATATAAATGCATTATGTTTGTCAGGCATACCACGAGATTTTCATGCTGTCCTTGCCTGCTTGGCTATATTGTCATCCATAGGAGAATATTAAAGATTTAATATGATTTAAAAAAATTTAATTTTAGCTTTTTTTTTTTTAAAGGGTATGAATAAAGTGTATATTGTTTGGGAAAGCAAAAGGAAAAATTAAACAAAAGTGTTTAATATTTTAAAGGTCTGGATAGGGAAGCATGAGGCAAATGAGAAAAGCCCCTTGGAACACAAAGGTGAGAGCACACAGGGTGTCAGGAACGCTGCTGGTTCCAGCTACAGCAACAACAACTGGGCCTGACTGAGGTCTGGCTCATCCTGCAAGGACTTCAGGACAGAGCAACCAGGTTGTTCAAGGTATGGCAGTGAATTCCATTCATCTCAGTGCGTGAGGTGCCCAAATATTCCAGTGAGGGGGAGCCTGAAATGGCAGCACTTTAATTCTGCTTTTCCAGCTTGTACCTTTGGAGGGGTGTCCTGCCTTTTAATGCCTCCAGGAGTCACTTTAAACACACCTAGAACCCCTCACAAATGCAGCTTTATGATTTCTCCATGATTTCCCAGGAAGCTGAGCCCCCTGAGCTCCTCCTGCTCCCTGGCAGCCCTGACCCTTCCCAGTGGAATTCTGGCCATTTGCAGCTCTGGTGCCAGGCTGACCCCTCCGTTTCCAGCCCCGTGTGGCTCCCCAGGCCCCAGCTGAAGTGCAGAGCTAAAATCAGTGTAAGCCCACGATCTGGACAGGAATCAGTGGGCAGCACAGAGTTCTTCACCCACAACGCAGCACAGAGAGCCCCAGCAGCCACCTTGGCCAAACCCTTCCTCGCTGAAAGCAAAGATAAATTCATAAATAAATCCCTGCATTTCCATTACTGGTGGCCCTGGAATATAATCAGGCAGTACCTGCAGGATAAATCAAAAGATTAAGCTGGGATTTGAATCCCCCACTAAACAAAGACTCAAACTGAGATTATGCTTTGCTGGACCCGGGCTCAGAATGGCTTTCAAGGGCCTCCCTCCCAAAGATAATATCATTATTTGCTGTGACCACTGGTATGTTACACAAAACACACAAAACACACAGAATGCAGCCCGGGGGTGCAGGGGGAGAGGCAGGGAGCAGAGTGGAGAGCAGTATGGGGTGTGCTGATCCTGACTCACTGCTGGCCGCCTGCCCGCTCCTGCTGAGCGCTGCAGCCCCGGGCTGGGCTCTGGCACAGCCCTGTGTGCTGCCTTCTGCTCTGCCTGGCCCTTCCTGCTCCCAGGGCACCTGCTGGCCTCCACCCACGCTGCTCATCCTCCTCCTCATCCTCACCACGGCCAAAGCTGCTCCTTTGGAGGGGCTTGGGGTAAAGCTCACAGTCCCAGCACATTCGGGGGCTCTGCAGCCCCAGTTCCTCCCCTGCCAGCCGCCAAAGGCAGGCTGAACCCCCCAAAACCCGCTCAGGATTTCAGCCTCTCTGCCCACAAGCTGTCACCCTGAATTTTAACAGAGGTACATTTGCCCTTCTGCATTAATTCCCCTCCCTCCTCCCCCTGCCCCATCCCTGGAATCAGCTGCATGAACTCTTCAGAACTGATGATTTACACACAACCCAAAAATCCTCTTTCAATCGTGCTGCTCCCGACCTCAGCTGCGTTTTGGCAACGCATTCCTCCAGCGAGTTCTGGGCTGCATCCTCTCTCTCCCGTTTTTCACAGCACAGGGTAAATATTTTCAGATCAGTTTGCAAAGCCCCAACCCCAGGATTGTTTCATTGATGTTCATCCCCAGTTTGAGGAGGAGCACGTGGAGGTTCTCCAATGTAGAGTCTTAATAAGTGTTATCAGATAACAGCAGCCTCAGATTTCAAGGGTTTCACAGCTTTCAGATGATAGAAAAACCAAAATATTCCAGCATGAAAAAAAGGAATGAGAAGTATCTGCAAACCTTCTTCAAGGTGGAAGTGACAACAGCCTTACCAGAGTGCATTTGCCAAATCTCTAGGCTGGGAAAAGGATATATTGAATTTTTAAGGTTTAGTTTTTGCTGCTGTTTAAGAAACCGGTGCGGTTTGTTCAGAGGCCAACTCCACACACAGCTTTGCTGCTCTTTTCCTCAAGAAAAACCCTTTCTGCCAGTATTCTGGAGCTGCTTTGCACAGTGCCTGAGCCCAGGGTGGGAGGGAGCGTGTCCCTGCCCCACCAGGAGCCTGCCATGACATTTATGGGCACGCTGAGCAGGGATGCTCTCACAAGCACAATAATTACACACACAAATGAGCTTGGAAATTGCCCTTTTATGAAAATTCAAACCTTGATATTTAACTAGTTAATAAGAGCCCCTCTCGCATCTGATTTGCAAATCAGATATTTGTAGGAGAGGCTGGGTTTGGCAGAGGGGAGCTCTGACACTGGGATGCTGGCTGTGGCTATTTGAAATCCTTATTTACAGAGCAGGCAGATCTGAATTTGGTTTTCTGGGAAAATCTTTGTTTCACTTCTGCTTGCACGTGAATAACCAATATACAACAGATAGACAATAAACTGGACACAAATAAATAAACAGACAATAAACTGGACACAAAAGCAGGCACAAAAATAAACTTGAAACTTCTGAAACACCTTAAAAACAGACCTCCCAAACTGATCAATGTGTGAGAAAAACACTTTGCAGCAGAACACTGCACATAAAACCAGCCCAGCCTGTTGCTACAATGAGCAGTTATCCTTCAAAAACAATAAACAGAATTTTACCCACGTTGTGGAATATCCAGCCCTGTATTTTATTTTTTAAGAATATTTTTTATGTTTAGCCCACACCACTGAGGCCACTTGCAAGAGAAGTTTATTCCCAGTTTCAAGGGAACAGAGTTAAACCCTGACTGCACCTTGGTCGTTTTACCTGGAGATTATTTCCCCACTCTTTGTTTTTTCCTCTCTAATTCAAGACAGCTGCTGCTTTAGAGAGTCTAACATGAGTGAAGGGTCAGATTTGAAAAGGAAAGAAGGAAATTTCTGTTCATACTCTTTATACGTCAGTAATGCTCAGAACTGAGCATCTCCAGGAACTCCAGGAGGCACAAAAATCCCCTCTCCCACCCAATCCTCACTTCCCTCAGACAAAAGTGTTTGTGGAGCAGCTGCACTGAGACTCCTCCTAAACCCCTGACACAAATATTTTCACCTCAACATTTACTACAACACCCCCTGGAGATTTCTGCCCTTTTCCCAGGGCGTTTCCATCTCCCCAGGAGCAGATTTTGTCCATGCTCAGTGCAATGCTCCTACAAAAGCTCACTGGGCACCTTAACATCCTTTCAAACTCCAAATAAAAAGGCTGAGAAACACCATGAAGAGAACAGCAGACCCTAAACAAGACAGATTTTTTTGTTTCCATAGGGAAAATTGGGTTTTTTATAGGAAAAATATTCATACAAAAAGTTTATTGCTGTTCAATTCTCCCCACTCCCAGCTGCCATGAATGAAGATACAAGAAACACTGTGGCATTAGCTAAGTTTGCTCATGATTTTCCCAGAGTTTTCTCCAATAAATCCCCTAAATTTCCAGGCTGTTTCCCTCCAGCACAGCCTGTAAATATTTTGATCAGCTCTGTGGGGCACACACTGTAAATACACTCACTCAGGGTGGCTGTTCCTCAGTAATGAACTGGAGCATCTTGGCAGAAGCTGATTTGTTTCACCCACTACCCATCTTCCCCGATAATTAAATTTTTCTTTCAAAAAACAAACTCTGCACCAAAGTACCAAATCGGTCAAGACATCGGGAGGCCAAAAATAAACAAAAAAATTAATTTCAAACTGTGAAACACAGTCAGCATGAGCTAAATCCTCTCTAAGTCCTCACAGCTCATCTCCAGCAATTCAAATCAGGCCCAATTTCCACAGGAAGTTTTAAAGGGCAGCTGCAGCATCCCTGCTCCCATCACTGGGCTGATTTTAATAAATGTCACTCACCTTGGCACCAAGTTTGCATTTCAGCCCACTCCCCTCCCACTGTGCCCTTCACACGTGGTTTTCCTGGGGTTTGTCAATAGTTTGGGCACTGATCACACCCAGGCACTCCACAACCACAAACTGCCCAACCTGAGCTGATACTGCTTTTTTCTTTCCAGAGGCTTTCCTGACTGCACTGGCTAATTTAAAGTAAAGAGCATATGATACTAAATATCCATATAGAATCATCATAAATCTATCATTAGGATAGAGACATCACATCATATTAACATCCTATAAGAGCTCATGTCCACAGCCAGCTTTAGGATTTTATAGCTACTGACTAAATTGAAATCACAGGCAATTTTTGAAGGTGTATAAACTTTTTTTGGGGAAAAAAAATATCTAAAATGGTCTTGAAGGCTGTCATTAATCATTGCTTTTGGTGCATTACAATAATTTTAAATAATCCTGGATGTTGGGCATTGTTCTTTTGTATTAAGGGCGGCTCTGAATGAGCAAAGGTGAAAAGAGGAGCACAAACCCCACCAGGTTCTGCACAGGAAGAGAAACTTTTCATTGGAAAATCCTCTCCCAGTGGCCACTCCTGTGCCCTGGGAGCAGGAGGGAAAACCCTGAGCAGGGAGCACTCACAGCCTTCATTACTGCTCCACCTTCCCAGCAATCAGGGAAATGAACTGTGAGGTTTTCTGAAGAATTTATTTGTTTGGAAAAGGTCCATGCATCACCAACCCCCAAATCTGAGAAGAGGGGAGGAAAAGCATCCACCCATGAGAGTTCTCTCACAGGAGGGGAAAAAGAGCTTTGAGGTTCTGTTTCCTCAGAGGTGAGTTTAAAAAATTGGATTGCCAAATTTGATTCTCACACCTGGAGCAGGGACAAATCTGGGGTCTGGATTTGCTGAGACCTCTCAGAGGTGCTGGGTGCCCTCGTGGAGCAGGAGGGGGCTGTAAACAAACCCCACTCCACAAACACCAGAAGGAAGCAAATTTTGGAAATTCAGAAGCTCAGAGTCCCTGCAGCCACAAACAATAATTTTCCACAGTACAATAAGGAGATATCTGGATTATTCTCCGTGATGGGACAGGCTGGCAGCCCTACAAAAAGCAGGGTTTATCAGGAAATTGGGCCTGTGGAGTTCCCCAGCCTGGAGTTGTACTGGCTCAGCAGTTTCTTCCAATGATTTGATAAAAATGTTTTCAGCATTTTATGCATCCAGGTACACACAGCAATAATTACCATCATATTATAAAACACAAAGGCAGAAAAGTGCAGTAATTTGCACTGATTATTAAGTAAAAATAGGGAACTTTAATTATTAATTTTTGAAATCACTGAAAGGAGAAAATAGCACACCTTCCATGTGCAGACACTGAAATTAGATTAGCTTGACAAGCCCGTTTCAGAGAGAACAGGAATTCTTCAGTGCATTTATTTAATAGACCTTGAACATGTTATGAAGCAACTCTTTATTACAGCATCCAAAAAAGAGTGAGTGAAAGGATTTTAAATCCCACATCTTGGTGCTGCTTTCAGATTAATACAAAACATTGAAAGAATCCCAGTGATGACAGCTCCCAATTCAGAGCAGCCTCCAACAGGAGCAGAGGAAATGGGAATATCTGATGCTCCCGTGGCAAGGGCAGCTCCTCAGGAGGAGGGGAAAAGGAAGGATTTCCCTGTGCACACAGTTTGGGGCAGCAGATCTTTGCCACACCAGGGTTGTGTTGCCCACATTTATTCACTTGGATCTGACCTGAGGATTTGAAAGCATCAACAGTGACTGCCTGCTCCTCACAATCTCTTCTTTCCTCACCCTGGGAAACTCACAATATAGTTTTTTTAAAGTGGGAAAATAGTTTTATGGCATTGAAAGTAAACACTGGCAGTTTGGTTGAAGGGAAGGGTGGCGCAGAAGAGACAAAATGTGGAATTAAATGAGTTGTAGAAGGACATGAAGAGAAGGGAAGGGCAGCAAGGCAAACTGGGCACTGCAGTGATCTGGGCTGGAAATGATAAATGAAACAAACAAAACTGTTGTTTTTAAAGAACAGATGGGAAGGTACTGAAATTTGGCTAATGAAGGAGAAGGACCTGCAGAGGAACCAAACCAAACAGGACAGGGCTCCTTGTGCAGTTCCCCCCCCTTTTGCAGGAGCTGCCCATTTTTAGGACAAACCCTGCGTTCTGTACCGTGTCCCATTGTCTCTGCAGTAACACCCCTGTAGCCATGATATTTTATGACAAATCTTTTCCTTAGGATTTTTCCTGCTGAGAAGCTGAGAGGCCTCCGGAACAAAATGTGAACAATGTTTGCTGCTGTGGGATGCAACAGGTGGCTCTGGGACTGGTCTCATGTAGTTGTTTCTAATTAATGGCCAATCCCAGTCCAGCTGTCCAGACTATCTGGTCACAGACAAACCTTTGTTCTTCATTCCTTTTCTATCCTCAGCCAGCCTTCTGATGAAATCCTTCCTTCTATTATTTTAGTATAGTTTTTAATATAATATATATCCTAAAATAATAAATCAGCCCTCTGAACATGGAGTCAACTTCCTCGTCTCTTCCCTCGCCCTGGGACCCCTGTGATCACTGTCACCCTCCTCCCTTCCTGCTGCCACCGCGGCCGCTCCAGCGCGGGTCACACCAATTATCTCCTGAAGGGTTTGTGCTCACCTGCACTTCAAATGGGCTCCTTGGAGAAGCAGGATAACAGCACCTCGTTCCCTGGCTGCTCCCAAACCCATTATGCTCCCAGCACATCAGTCTGCTCAATTAAAGAGCCAAGCACTACAAAGTGACTGTACATCATTTGTATTACCTCGCTCCAGCCGACACTTTATTCACAAATATCTGACTCCAAGAGGTCCTTTTCTGCTTAGCTAGGTGCTTTATCCCAGCTTGCATTTATGTTTAAAAAAAAAAAAAAGGAAAAAACAATCAGCAATGTGCTTCGAGCAAAGATTCCTGTGTCCTGAGTAGTTATTTCTTCCCTGCAAAGGGAGTTTTGCCTTTCCTCACAGCCCACTTCAAAGGGATTTGTTAGAGGCTCCCAAGTCCCATGGAGTGACAGTCTGAAGGCTTGCTTTCAAAATATCGGAGGCACAACTCTGAAACCAACACTGCCTTGCCAATTAACTTAATTCTTACTCACTTTGGGGCTGTGTGCACGTGAAACAACCAGAATGAGAAGGGGAAATAAAATCCACCCTTTGCTGGGGTCCAAGGACACGGGCAGGTATTGCAGCGCTGTGATGGCCCAGCCAGGAGAGGGGACGATGCCTTTGACTCCATGGATAGCAGAAGGCTAATTAATTACTTTATTGTACTTCATCATTCTGTCCATCTGAAACTGGATCTGCCAGGCACTCAACCCTGCACACCCTGCTCTGAATCTCGTGCCTCTCAGCCGACACACACACACACGCTTGGCCCTGACAGCCAAGGAAACAAAACCCCGTCCCTCTGGCTAAACAATCTCCATGTTGCATTCTACTCTGGCACAAACATGGGCACGGCAAGTGATAAGAATTGTGTTTTCTTTCTCTGACGTTCAGAGAATGCAAAACCCAGAAATATTCTTGGGAAGAGTTGTGCCTTGCTTTTCTCTGCGAAGATGAAGAGTCCATGGCTCCTCCAGGAGAGACTTTAGACCCAGCCTAAGGGTCCAGCCAGTCCCAGCTCTGCCCAGGACCCTCTGACCCCTGTTCCCTTCAGCTGAGGACGTTCCCTGGTGCTTCCCCTCCTCCTGCCCTCCCAGAGCTGTCCCAGGTGGGTTCCTCTGGGCTGGATCCATCCCTAAAGCTCAGTCCTGAGCTCAGCTCTGGGTCCAGGGGCACAGATGGGCACGGGAGTCGCAGTCTGGAGTTTCTGCAGGGATGCTTTTCTCCTCTCTAGGATAACCAAGCCCTGAGCAGGCTGTCCAGGGTGGGTCTCACCCTGCTGGGATGCCCTGAGAGGGAGCCTGGCGCAGGCACCTCCCCAGGACCCTCCTGCCCCGTCAGGAGCAGCAGGCAGCAGCCACCTCAGCTATTCCAGCAGCCAGGAATTCAGCTGTTCCCTCTCCCAGGAGCCAGCAAGCTCCAGCAGCGCCGTGCTGAGCTCATTTCAAACAACAGGACAGGGCCCTGAAATATCTGAAATATGAGGGTGGCTCTCCCCTCTCCCAGGCTTCCACTGCAGCTCCTCACCTGTGGAGTTTGTGGGGAATGCTGCAAGAACAGCTCTCCAACTCCTGAAAGCAGCACCAGAGCCACTCATCCTTTTGCTGTTCATGGGGCCAAACACCTCTGGGATTCCTTTTTTCCTTTTCCCCAGCAGGATCAATCCTGTGGACAGACCAGGGTACCCCAAACCTCAGCACAGCCCTGACACAGCTGCTCCAAAGCCTTCAGGACAGCCCAGGTTGGCTTTCCAGCATCTCCTGAGGAGGTAAAGCTCGTTTCAACAAAGTGTAAATTCCGCCCAGTGCAAAGAAAAATTACTTTGAATTAACTGGATAGATGTTATGAATAATCCACATTAAATTCTTAATTTTGGGTTACGATAGAAGACTTAATAGTGGTCAGATACCCATTGCTTATGCAATTAATTCTTAGCCAAGAAAATGAATGTGAGATATAAAATATTTTAGAAATAATCTTTTCGTACAAAAACAATGGAAATTTGAAGAAGGATTAAGATTTAGTGTCACAACAGATTATAGTGTGAACAGAATATGTCCTTACAGAAATCTATTTAACCACTGATATCCTAGAGGGAACAAACTATAGGGCTTCTTCCAAAGCAAAAAGGAAAAAAAAAAAGGGAATTTGCTCTTTGTGTTTACTGGAGCCCACAACTGGCAGGAAATGAGGCATGAAATGTATTGTCAAACTCACAGTGTTCCAACAGAATGCCTCACTTCCAGCTGAGCATTGATTCCAGGGATGCAGGCCCTCAGACCCCCCCAAAAATGGGTATTTGTAACAAATGGATCACCCTGGCACTGCTGTATACACACACAAAGGTATTGCCACAAAAAGCTTCAGATTTTTTAACACTTCTCTGAAGAGCTTCCTGCCATTTGTTGGTCTTCCCTAGGATACACCAATAATTAAGAATACCAAAAGGAACAGGAGAGGAGGACTCCCAGCAGCCCAAACTGACCCAAACTTCAGCTCAGAGTCACTCCTGAGCACAGGCCTTGGAGAGCAATAATTGAGCTGCAGCTCCAGATTTGCACAGCAGAGAAGCAGGAGCATCACCCTCCTGGAAAACCTCTGCCCACCACATTTCCCTGCTGCAGCCAGGGGAGTCAGGGCCAGAAAATCCTCTGGAAACTAATTTTTCCGTATTAATGCCATTAAGTAGCAGCAGCACACCCTGGTGAGGGTTGTCTCTATCCTAAGTAAGTGAGGGATTGCCCAAAAGCTCCAGGTGAAATGAGTTTTGTGGTTATTTTACAGAAAAAATTGAGTATGCAAAGCAGCATTACACCAGTCACCCTTTCCCAAAGCATAGCTAATGCACTTAATTAACTAGGCTGCTACCAAATCCTCTTTTTAAACACTTTTTTCTCTTTAAAGATTGTCATAAAAAACCCCAAACAAACAAAAAACACTAGGAAAATTTAAAACCCAAGAAAACGAGAATCAAGAGTGTTAGAACAGAACACAGCTCTTTTTTTTCTTTTTTTTTTTGCTCTGACAAATCAGCTGTTTGGCAATGATTTAATTAAACATAAATTAAAATGATTGCAAAAGTGCCTTGCTGGGTAAGGGCAGGGTGTGCAGAATTAAACACCCTTTTGGGGGGCTGTTTGGGACAGATTTGTGTTCTGTCACTTTGCTTTTTGCATTCTCACACAGGGGGCAGGACAGGCTGATCTTGGCCCTTTGGGCTTTTACAGGGATGCAGCCCCTGAGATTTCCTTCCAGCCTGGGAGGGAAAGCAAGGCTAGCTCTGGAAAAGCCATTTATTTCTCACTCCTGCTGCTGCAGAGCCACCAGCACGGACAGAATTATGGCAGGGGCAGGCACAGCACATTTTCTTAAGTCATTCAATTCTACCAAAATGAGGCCAAAAAATAAAAAAAAAAGCTTCTCTCTCATCCTTCATGCTTTGATTCTTTAAGTTATTGAAAACTTTCTATTCCTGTATGGTGAAAAGGGAACTGAGAGGAGCAGCACTTATCAGATAATGCCAGAGCAGACAAGGGAGCAGACTCCCAGCTCTGGGCTGGATCCCCCCCTGGAATGAGCAGCTCTTCCCCACCAAGGACAGAAAGGCATTGCCCTGCTCTGGGACAGGCTGGCTTGAGAGGGGAGGCAGCTGCAGGAGCCCTGGGGACAGTCCAGGGATGGGATGCCACCCCTGGGCTGTGCCAGTGCCACCCCTGATGGCACCTAAAGCTCACCCCGATTCCATGGCAGGGACACCTCCACTGCCCCAGGCTGCTCCAGGCCCCTTCCAGGGGCACTGCCAGGGCTCCAGGGGCACTGCCAGGGCTCCAGGGGCAGCCCCAGCTCTCTGGGAATTCCCTCCCAGGGTCCCATCCCACCCTGCCCAGGGGGATGCCATCCCCTGCCCTGTCCCTGCAGGCCCTCGCAGGGAGCCTCTCTCCACCTCTCCTGGAAGATCCTTTCAGATATTTGTGACAGGAATTGATGGATGTCAGTAATTGAGTTTTGGAGGTGGAGTGGTTTGAAATCACCTGGGCAAGGTGAGGATCTAGGGCTGAACACAGCTGCAGAGAAAGATTTGGGAGAAGAGGCTCGACACCAACATCCAAACCTGGCTGTCAAACGTGACTGTGGGGTTTGGTTGTTAAACCAGCCCACAACATTATTGCCTTTTCTTGTGTTCTCCTGCACGAGCTAAAGAAGGCTGTGACAAACCCAGCCCATGGTGGCAGAGATCCATCCACCCAGGGGAGGTCACTCCCTGCACAAGCCCTGTGCCCTCTCAGCATCCAGCTCCTGGCCCGTGCACAGCCCGAGCTCCTGACAGGCTCAGGAGCTGAGCAATTGTCCATTTGTGAGCCCCATCACACTCAGAATGGGCTTTCTGTGTTTCTGCCAAAGGGTTTGACACAGAAACTTGTCCCTTGTGCTTTTTCTTCTTGTAAAAAAAATATGTCAGGCTAAAAAGACAGGTCCAAACAGTTCCTGGCCACCTTGGCAAGCGTGCTGCTATTGTTTATAAACCCTTGCAGTTATTATTGTTTGGGGATTGTTTCTGTTATCTCACTTCTAATAACAGACAAGTGACTTCCAATGTGCCAAGGAAATCTAATAAAATATAAATAAAAACTATTTGCCTGTGTTTTTCCCCCATTTACTCCAAGCACAAATTACATTAACAAAGCAAAATACCACAGACAATCGAGACTGGAGTGTAGAAGCAGCCAGAAATGCTTTGTGTTTATTAAGTTTTCATTGGTGAGAGCCTGCACCACCTTCTCTGGATGAAGGGAAGCAGCATGCAGGCTGTGCTGGCTGGAGCCCAGGCAGCAGAGCACAAACACGTGTGCCTCTGACACACCAAGTGTGGCATCAGGAGGCTCAGGATGCCCCTCAGGCAGGAGGGAGAGCAGAGCCTGGCCTCAGATGTGCCTGCTGGGACACAGAATTCTGGTTTACTCCTCCACCAGTGACCCTCCATCCAGACCTGTTTTGCTCATGCACTGATTTTAGCTTGGAGCTAAACCAGGAGGGATAGCAGAGCAATTTACCCGAGACAGCCAGAGGGTTCCCACAAAGCTTGGGGCCAGACACGTGGGTATTGCAGATTTACTTATCTGGGCACTAGAAAACAACCTAGGTGGGCTCTTGAGATCTGCCAAGAATTAAATTTTTTTTAAAAAAAAGTAAACCCAAGTCCCAGAAGTTGTGGTCCCACCTTTATTATCTCAAGTGTTCTGTTACACCCAATCATATCTATTTTTCTCTAGAGATTTACTTAATTAACATTGTAAGAATTTTGTCCTGACAAGAATTCCTCTTTTTAATGCAACCCCCAATTTTTTTTTTTTTTTTTTAAACCCCAAACACACAAAACCCCCAGACCATTTCACCCTGACCCTTTGGCTGGTCTGTCCAGCCCTGTCAAATTAACCAAAGGTGGGAGCCTCAGTCTCGCTGGTCAGGAGCAGAGGCTCAGCAGCAGGGAGGCAGTGGCAGGGAGCCCCTCTGCACAAACTTCCATGCAATTTTTCTGCACCAATCTTTTTTTCACCCTGCAGGCACACCTGCTCTCCCCAGCACAGCCTCAGCCCCACCAGCCCTTCCCAAAAGCAGAGGCAGACTCCTCCAGTTTGGGTGCCACACTTGGATTATCTCTAAGCTAGCCAGGAGCATTCCTGACTACTAAAACCAAGGAAGAATTTTGAGCAGCACAGTTTACAGTGCTTACCACAGCCTGCCTTGGAGCTGAGTAATCCCTCCTGCAATGGTGCCAGCTCCTTGTGCCTGTGAGATCTGTCACTGCTGACAGAGAGGGGCCGAGGGATGGCAGTCCCCCCCGGCGCTGGACATGTGCTCTCGAGGTGGACAGCACTCCCACATCTCACTGCAAATTAGAAACAGGAGCAAACCCACCTCCCTGCTCAGCCTGCTTGTGTTATTTCATCTGGCAAGGACCATACAGAAATTAATAATAGCTTTCCCACCCGCAAATAAAAGTGTGCTACTTAAGGTTTTTGGCAGTGAGCTGGCATTTTGTCATTTAATCATTTCACATCATTACACTGCAATATGCAATGTAATGAGATGACACTCCTCAGTGACAACACTGGGTCCCTCCTGGGCTGCAGGGATACGGCGTGGCAAGGAAATGACACACACAAGTGCCACAGCTCCACTCCCCCGAGCTGGGATTAGGCTCTGAAGGGTACCAAGGAGAGCCTCACCTACAGAGGGCTGAGCTGACCCTAAACACACCCAGGAGCTTCAGCCTGCAGCCCAGACACAGGATCCCAAATGCCAGCCCTTGCCTGGGTGCTGAGGGGGCAGTCCCAGCCCCTGCCAGGGTCACAGAGGAAGGGGAGCCAGAGGCTCCTTATCTCTGCAGCCCACTAGAGTGGGAGGATATATTAACCTTTAAGCATTTTGGAGAAATGCCTCTGGAGATCTCCTGCCAGAGCCTGATTTGATTGTCTGGGGTGGTGGCAAAGAGGGGAAAAGTCCAACAAAGCCAACCCTTGGTGCCCACACGTCACGAGCCTCAGAGCATCTCAGAGCAAGCCCTAAATGTCTGAGGCTCCCCCCAAGGACCTCCAAGATCCTCAGAATTATTCTTCCCCACCCTTTCTTCCTGTTCTCAATTCAACTCGCACAAAGGCCACCGAGGAAGCCATAAATAACAGCCTAAAATGTCACTGCTGTGTTAAACCCCTCTCCTGCAGCACATCCACAGTGCCCCTTCCCAGGAGCTGCAAGGGGATGAAACCACCCCAGGGCACACACTGGGCTCTGGGGGCACTGGGAAAGACCCAAATAAAGCCTCAGAGCATCACCTGGCCTGTGCAAAGGGATCTTTGCATCCTTACAGCCCCAGGGCTCCCCCAGGCTCCAGGGGATCCAGCAGAGCACCTGGCACTGTGCTTGGGACCTGCCTGCTGGGCACAGTTTCAATTTTGGCAACAAATTTATGCCCCAGAAAGCCCGAGGGGGCTGTTGCAGCCCCAGCTGCCCCCAGCCCAGGGGCAGACCCTTGGTGCCTCCCTCCCCAGCCCCTCCACCGCTCCTGTCAGGAGACTTGGGAAGAGCCCAGAGAGAGACAATAAAATTCTGAAGTGAAGAGCTCTTTAAATATTAGCTCAGCTGGTATTATCATACATTTTTCCAAGTTCAAACATGATAAAGTGATTTGAGAGTTTGCCAACTCCACATTCAGGGGAAGCATGCAGAGAGAGGAGAAACGCTGATATCTTTGATGTAAGTTCTTTTTCTTTCCTTTCCTTTTGTTGACTTTAAAGAGCAATCGTCCTAAACCTGATTTCAGAAGGCATCAGAAAATACTGGAAATTACACAACAGCTTTAGGAGCAGAGTTGCAGGTGGTGAGATATCTATTTTCCAAAAGCAGCTCTCCATGAATGGATGAGCCATCCCAAAGAAATGGTTATTTTCTTTGCCATCTTATTCACAGAAAAAGCCCTATTGAATTTCTGCTATTCAGTCATTTATTATTTAGTGCCTGAGAGAGCTGGCTTTTTACATTCTTCCCCACATCAGTGAGAAGAGACAATCCTTAAAAACAAATTCCTAAAGTGACAATGAACTTCTGGCTCCCGCTCTGAATAAGCAGCCCTGAACATCTCTCTCTCCAGGACACAGCAAAAGCACTTTAAAACCAGAGGGATCTGGCAAAGGACACTTCCAAGGTGCCTTGGCTGTGATGGGAACTGCCCCAGCCTGGGAGGAGGTTTAGGGGGTCCAAGATAAGTTTTTCCAGGAGTGAAATCAGCACTTGCAGAGGGACCACGACAGAAGCATCCCACGTCCAGCCCTTCCCATGTCACTCCACAGAGGATAATTGACACAGCAAAACCTTGCAAGGCTGAAGAATGGCTATAAAGACAAATTGTTTGAAATAATTTGAATTTCACCACCTTCCTAAGTGCCCAGGAAAGCCTGACGCCCCCCTAAAAGAACCACTCTAACACCCAGACGTTCATTAAAATGTAATAATATAGATTAAGTTTACTTAATCCTGCTGCAGAGTGCCACAGAGAAAAAGCAATATTCATTACACTTGGCAAAAGCAGGAATGGTGAGTGGGAGCCAAAGCAGGCCTGGATGCTTGCTTGTTTCCTCATCTTTTTTTAAAGCCTCTTTTTATTTTCTTCCATCCTTCTGCGCTGGCATGCTCCCTAAATGCAGCAAAGACAGAAGGTAATTACATATCGTGACTCATTAGCAGAAAAAAAGGAAAAGTGGGAGCAAAAGCAATAGGTAGGTGGGGGTAAATTTACCACATAATGATTTAAAAGTTTTGGACTCCAGCACACAGGGGGGGGAAAAAAAAGAGAAGGAATTTAGTCATTCAGACTGTGAAATTCTAGGAGACTAAATGTCTCCTTAAATTATTTCATCACATATTCATTAGGCCATCCCAGGGAAAGCAGTTATATTATTTGATGGGGTTTTAGTTCTTTCCTGGCACCCTGAAGAAGACAAAGAAGAATGGACAAACGGAACAAAAGATGAACAAAGGAAGCAGCGGGGAAAGGAAGGCAGGGAAGTCTCAGAAAAAACAAAAATCCCACAGACCTCTCGAGCCAGGGCATCAACCCAAGGCCCCACTGCTGCCCCCAGCCCAGCCTGGTGCCTGCCCCTGCCAACCCTGCTGCTCCCTGCACCACACATCAATCAGCACTTGGCTGTAGCATGGCTCTTCCACAGCACCAAGCACATAAAGGAATTTATCCTCCGAGTCCACTAGACTGTAAAGCAAATAAATATAAATAATGATAAAAGAAAAGGAGAAAGGAAGTGAAACACTGATGTGGGAAGTCAGGAAATCTTTCTTTTACTCAGAGTCATTGCCCACAAACTTCTCCCCTTCATAACTGCTGGTTTGGTGGGGTTTATGGTTTTGTGGTTTTAATTATAATTAAAACTCTTAAGCCAGCTTCTTTTAGAAAACATAATATCTCCCTTTCTGGCTGTGCCACAGCAGAGGATCCTCTGCTTACTCCCTTCGAATTTTAAAACGTGGACTTAAAGACCCAGGAGGACAGAATACATTTTCTGCTATTTTCAAGAATTAGAATGTGTTGGGGAAAGGCTGCACTTGGCTGGGAGCTGCTTTATTAAAAGGATGTTGCAGCTAGAGAGTGGAAAAAATAGGACAAAGCATCCAGTGGGAGCCACTGTTCTCCTTGGGGCAGGGATGGCACAGGCAGGGCAGCCCAGCCAGGGGCAGGAGGTGCAAACCCATCCCTGCACCCCAGAGCCACAGCTGCCTGCACATCTGCACTGCTGTGCACATCTGCACATCTGCACTGCTGTGCACATCTGCACTGCTGTGCACATCTGCACACTGCTGGGGTTGCAAACCCCGGCACCAGAAGCTCCTGGGGTGCTCCCACGGACACAAAATTGGGGTAAAATCTCCAAACCCCCAGCTGGGGCTGGCAGAACTCCCAGCTCCTCAGGGATGGCCACACTGCAGCTGGTGGGGTCCCCATCCCTGGGGGTGGCCAAGGAATTCCTGGATGTGGCACTCGGTGACAAGGTGGGGACTGGGCACAGCTGGACTCGGAGATCCTGGAGGCCTTTTCCAGCCTCAGGGACCCTGTGGAGCTGCACCTGCAGCCCCAGGCTGTGCCACCCCTCTGGAAGGTTCCTTTCTCTGGCACCTGTGGCCATTATTGAGCTACTGACACGATGGGGGAACCATGCATTAAACAAAAGAAAATCTGAATAAAAACACTGCATTTTTTACAGCCAGTTATAGATCATCTTAACTAGAGCCATGCCAAACTCCTTCAAAACCAGTCTGACTTCTGGTATTTTAACTCAGAAAATTCACTTTTACCCTGCTAAGTCCCACAGTCCAGCAGGAGGGAGCACTGCACACACCCTCACCAGGGTGGGAGTCCAGTCAGGCAGCACCAGCACCACAAAAAACCTGCTGGGAGCAGAGGCTTGGAGAGCTGATTTCTCTCCTCCAATGACAGCAGATTTTTGTGCTCCAGTTCAATTCTTTAATTCAGGACCCATGAGAGAAGAGCACAGCTTAGAGGGTGGAACTCCAACAGCCAAAGCATCACTACCATCAGAAAAGGGCCTAGGAGTCTCAGAGCCTTCAATAATGAAAATCTGGGGTTCTGGTCACACCACAACTTCCAGAATTTAGTTCTTCATATTCTAAATCCCAGAATTTAGCTCTTCATATAATTACCTCAGAGTTAGTGTCTGTCACACGATGTCACAGCAGATATACCACTGGTTCCTGTGAGTACCAAAACCCCACACAGTCCAAGGCCCGTGGCAAATATCAACATTTAACTCCAAGATCTGCTTTACAAACAGAACCAAAACAGCCCCAGTGAGACAGGCAGGGCTGAGGAGGCAGCATCAGTGACCCCTCTGACAAAGCCCCTTTGCTGCCTCAATCCAAAGCACATTAAATGCATCTTGGAGCTCCCATCCAAATGCAGCCAAGCTGCAGCAGATTCCCAGCACAGCATCACCAGCAGTGCAATTCCCTCTGCTCTCATGCCAGCAATCCCACCTAGGAAAGAAATCACAACTCTTAGCTCTTATTTGCAATGACATCCTCCTTTTCACTCTCAGCACTGTTCTTTAAACATTTCTCAACTTTCCCTCTTCCTTCCCTGTGCCTTGATACGAATTTGCCTGTCACTGGAGGCTGTACACAAAGAGAGACACAGACACTGAGCACAAAGATATCAGGAAGTGGTTTTCCTAGCAACAGTAATCATCTGAGAGATCCCAGAACATCCTTCCTATTCATGCAGCATTTTGTGTTTTGAATAGTGCTGACAGGTGAAGTGGATTCATAGTATTTAATACAAAAAATATTGCTGTGGATGGGAATGGCACAAAAGCAAAAATATCCACACTATTCATGAAGAGATGAATTCGGTGTTTTCATAACGTTCCAGATTATTCACTAAGGCACAGTTTCAAAAGCAGAGACTTTCCCCTTCCCACAGCCTGAACAACCCTGGGTGCTCGGGGGGAGCAGAATCACAGAAGTCACAGAATCACTGGCTTGGGAGAGACCTTCAAGAGATCATCGAGCCCAGCCCAGCCCCAACACCTCAACTCAACCCTGGCACCCAGTGCCACATCCAGGCTGCTTAAACACATCCACACCTCCCTGGGCAGCCATTCCAGTATTTTATCTCCCTTTCTGTAAAAAACTCCTTCCTGCTCTCCAGCCTGTGTTTCCCCTGGTGCAGGCTGTGTGCTCTGGGTCTGTCAGTCCCTGCAGACAGAGCCCAGCCCAGCTGAGCACAGCCACCTTTCAGGGGGGTTAGAGAGTGATGAGGGTACCCCAAGTCTCCTTTGCTCCAGGCTGAGCACCCCCAGGGCTTTGCAGCCCTGACCTTGCATCTCCCAGCCCGGCTCACCCATGAATCGCCCACCACCCCCAGCAGGACCCTCCTGCTCTGGGATCCCCTCTCCCCCACCACGAGGCCCTGCAGACCCCAGGCTGCTGCAGGGAAGCCCTTCCTGCCAGTGGGACTCGGGTTTTCCTCTCACAGCCCAGAATTTAAGGTCAAACCTGTTGCTCCAGAAGTCCTGAGCAAGCTGGGGACCTTCCACGCGCTGAGCTCGGGTTCCCTGCCCAACACAGCCCCAGACATGACCCTAAATCCATAAATGTGGGTGACTGAAGGGATCAGAGACACTGCAGACGTCAGGTACCATGCAGGGGGTGCAGCTGTTCTGCAGAGCTAACACAAAGCCCCAAAGTTCTTGTTATCCCACAGGGCAGAGCAGATCAATCCCATAAAACTACTGGGATTGGGAAAGTCCATGAGCAAAGACCCAGAGCAATCCAGTGTCCCTCTCCCCCCTCCTGGGTCATTAGCACCCACAGGGGTTTTGTTCCTTCAGCTTTCTGCCTCCCCTTTTTACAGAACCCCACTCCAGATTTCTGTCATCTCGTGGCAAGCCCAACACATTCATTTTCTTCCTGGGCCACATCTCAATTGTTCTCCTGCTGCTTCTCCTTCCCTGCCCACCAAAACGTGCCTCCCACACGAGTTTCCCAAGCCTATGGATCCCCCAGCTGCCTCCCATGGACTGGTGGAGCGCTGATTCCCTCTGTAAATCTGCTTTTTCCTGAAGGTCTTTTCAGTTTGCAGGAGTTCAATGGATTAATTATTGCCATTCCCTTAAGGAAACCATCCAGTCTCTCCAGAAACCCATCTCATCCTGGCCTTAACCCTCCCTGCACTGATTTTTTTAGGTTGTCAGGGTATGAAAGTCCTTTCTCCCTCCACCTGCATCCAGAATATATAATGGGAACATCAACAAATCCTTGGCTACAGGCACGCCAGAGGATGGGACTTATTACCTGGGCAGCTCCTGCTTGGGATTTTATGCATTGCAAGTAATAATAAATTAAATTGAAAGGGATAAATTCAGAACAGATGTGAACAGGTATAACTAATGGGGGTGTCAGAGGAAATTAAACAGTGACAAACAGTGGGGTAAATTACAGTGTCAGGGTGAGTGGATTTTAAAGGGACACCAGGCAGGGAGCCTGCGTGGAGGTGCCATTTAGAAAGGACAAGTTTCCTGCCATTGAAATACACAGGGTATGGATTATAAATATGTTTGAGAAGAGAAACTACTAATATGAGGTTTTGAGATAGCACAAGATTAATCAGCTTCCTTCTGCAGCCTTTCCTTTGGATCTTTTTTCTCCAGCTTCCCTCTGCCTTTGGCAGTTGATATCCTCTCTGTATCAGCTGAGGCCAGGAATGCTGCTCCAGTGAAATTTGCACACCTGCCAGCCCTCCTGCATGGGGTGTCCTCACAGGGCAGAGAAATGCACAACCCAAAAGGCCTTCTGAACTTCCCTCTAGCAAGAATTCTTCCCCACCCTTAAAAAAAAAAAAAACTTTATTAAAATCAAAATATTTTGAGAGTGAATCCCATAAAAAGTGGTATTAAAACTCCCAAGTTGAAAGTACTTCATAACCTTCTAGAAATACTCATTGATATTTAAAAACCCCAGATCCTTCATGGCTTCAAAAATGCCAAGGAAAGGAATGCTATATTCCAACCAAATCTGCTCCCTGCATCTCACAAACAGCTTGAGGATCTATAATGAGCTACAATAAATCTTTTGATGGAAGCACTAATTAACTTTGGAGTTGCTTGTCTCATTATGAATCCCAGTTCCATGGCAGTAGCCACCTCCAGAACTGTCCCATGGACTTGTTTTTAACCAAGGCAGCACTAAATAACTTTATTTCCAGGGGCAAGGAGGCACAGCCAGGCAGCCCAGCCGTGCCACGCTGCTCTGCAGTTTGTGGGGAGGGAAAGGTGACCTCCAGCACCCAGAGTGTGCTCAGACCCCAGACAGGCAAACCCCCAGCTCTGCTGACAGCAGGAGTTAGCCACCCTTCGTTTACAAGTGGGAAATGACATTGTGGGGACCTGGAGGAGCCTGGAGTTCATTTGGAGCAATAAAATCCCTGGAAATCCCCAGGCCAGCCCCTCTGGCCACTGACACCAGGCAGGACAAACCCACAGCGACAGCTTTGCTAACAGATTCCCCTGGAACAGGGGCTTCAAAGCAGGGATGAAAGCACCTTGGCTCCAACCAGAACCCAAGGGGTGATGCTGCTGATGGAAGCTGGCAAGAGGAAGAAGGGACAGAGGATCAGATCTTAAACTCCCTGGAAATCCACAGTGACAAAAGCCCCAAGAACTCAGGTGAAAACGCTCACCAGAGCCAGCCAGCTCTTGGTTTGCACAGAAACCCTGCCCTGGCAGGGTGGGCAGCCCTGGAATAGAAGTGCCAGAGCAGCTGTGGCTGCCCTGGATCCCTGCAGTGCCCAAGGCCAGGCTGGGCAGGGCTGGGAGCACTGGGACAGTGGGAGGTGTCCCTGCCATGGGTGGGATGGGTTCTATTGAAGGTCTCTTCCAACCCAGACCACACAGCGATCCCCAGAGGGGCTGCAGCACCTCCAGGGAGCAAATCTGAGCTGTTGGTGCTCCTGCAGGAGCCCCACACGAGGAGCAAAGTGTTGCTAGGCTGGAGCTGCAGCTTGGGAACGTGGTTATTTCTAAACTTGAGAGAATTTACACCAGATTAATATCCCCCACCAGCCTCACCACACAATTCCTGCAGCCTGGCTCCCAGGGAACAGCACTGCAGGCTCCACCTGGGCTTCCCCCCAGCTCCATGGGGAGAGCCCCCACACCACCCCTGCCCCACCCAGAGGGGCTCACCTGTGGGGTGGGGGCTCCTCGTGGGGCTGGAGGGCACCCAGGAGGAGCTGCAGCCAGGGAATGGGAGCTCTGTGCTGCCTGTGTGGGAGGGGGATGCTCTGAGATTCACTGCAGAGCTCACGTCAGCCAGGCTCCATCTCCCCCAGCTCCAGAGGAGTGAGCAGGAAAGGGCTGGGGATGGATGGGCAGCTGTGAGCAGGAAAGGGGATGGGGATGGGCAGCTGTGAGCAGGGCAGGGGATGGGGATGGGCAGCTGTGAGCAGGAGAGGGGATGGGCAGCTGTGAGCAGGGCAGGGCTGGGGATGGGCAGCTCTGCCCCAGGCTGGGGATGGGGATGGGCAGCTCTGCAGACATCCATGAGAACCATGTCTGAGGCTGAGAGCCTCTCTCACAGAACAGGCAGAGTTAATTCAGCTGCTTTTCCCCCCATTCCAGCACCAAGGAAATGAGGGGTGCTGCAGCTCCGTAGAGGTTTTGGTCCTCGAAGGACAATGCTCCTTAAATCACAGCCAAAACCAAACATCCACAGAAAGAAGCAACTTCAGTGCAATTTCTGCCACAGATTGCTCGAGAATCTAAGATGTGAGACACAAGAATACCGTCCACAATCACATTTCTGATCCATAAACACCTTTGCAGAAGCCTGCCAGGGTCAGCAGACACATGGGCCTAGGCTTTAATTATTAAGCAAGTTGGCAAGAGCTGAAAGATTAGCACTTAAAAAAAAAAAAAAAGAAAACTTTCCTTTAATAAAATGGTGTGGATGTTTCTTGGTTCAATATTTATTATCTCATCTGTCTCCAGATGGGGACAATGAGTATTTGGATAAATGGATTTAAATGCTCAGCTTTACATTAGCCTCTGTGTCCTGCCCACTTCAAAAGCTCCAAGGCAGACTTTTACACAAACATTTCTCTATAAATCAAAGAAATAGCACTGACTTCTCATACAGGTAGTTCATGGAGGGGTTACTTTTCCCCCATTAGTAAAAGCCAAGCATTAAAAGAAAAATTGATCTTTCTAAAGGCAGTCAAAAAGCACCCAAGTCCTTCCTTTCTTTCTTTTCTCTCCCTTGATCCCCAAATTTTAATGTAAAATAAAATCAATCCATACAAATCACATTTCTCACTATACAAAACAACTTCTGCAAAACAGAGAAAAGTCTCTTTGCCTGAACATTGAGCATCTCCTCACAGGCCGCACACACAGAGTTGGGATTGCAGTACAGAAATTTATCAGTTTCACAGAAATAAACCACTGCCACAGAGTCTATTCTTTAAAACTCTGTTCTCTCCTGGAGGTCTAGAGGGTAAAAACGAGCAAGAGCAGCAACATGTGGCTACAAAGCAACCTGTGGAAGAGGAAACCTCTGGTGACCAGACCAAACCCCTCCTGCTGCCACCAGAGCCCTTTCCCAGCAATGTCCATCCATCTCATTTCTCCAAGTTCAGAGAAATAAAGGGCTGATTTTCTTAGCATGAAGCAAACAGAGGGAAAAAAAAAAAATCAGCTGCATGAACTTGGAAGCAAGCTCCACTGGCACCATTGCTTTTAGCAAGATGCTATCTGACATCTTTTGGCTGAACAAGTCCCTTTTGTGGGGAGGATTGTACAGCAAATATTTCTGAGTAGCATAATGTTTGTTGGATATTGCTCTGTTAGGGCAGCTTGTGTTTTCACTCTATTCTGCTTTTGTATGCGAGGGTGTGGAATTTGTTAATCTAAATAAAACTCAAAATAGACAGCACGGCTTAAAGAGCTGCTGACGCCTGGTGGGAAATTTCGAAAGAGTTCTGTGTCAGAAAGCAATCCTGAGCAGGAGCATCTCCAGGCTGCAGGGTGAGGACTTCCAGGGCTGGCTTGGCTGCCCAGGGGGAGCTGTGGGGCAGAGCCTGGCTCTGCAGGTGTGCAGCCACCCTGTCCCTGTCCCTGTCCCAGCTCCGGGCTGGGCAGGGCAGCACCCCTGGGCTGCAGGGGATGCTGAGTGCTGGAGCTGCTCTCAGCGTTCTGCCCTGAGCATCAGCTCCCAGCACAGCCCCACCCCAGCATCCTGCTCCTTCTCGTGGGCTTTGGGGTCGGCAGGAAGCAAGCTCTGTTTCTGCCTTGTGAGCAAAGTGCCTTATCCAGGTGCACACCCAGAAAAAGGAATTTCATCCCCACAGGACACTGGGGAGCTCTCTCCACTCAGCCCTCTGTTGTTCCCAGATTTGTTCATGACATTCCCCATTACATCTGCATTTCTTGTGGGCTCCCTCCTGCTTCATCTTTGTGGGGCCTCTCACAAGGTGCCCCTCCAGACTCCAGTCTGATGCCCACAGAAGTGTCTGGTCTGTGCTTGGAGCAGAGCAGGGACCTGGGGCTTGCTCATCCCCAAATAACCCAGCACTGGGTTTGCACTGGCTGATTTCAAGCCACAAGTTTGGTCTTTGCTCAAACCTCCAAGGTGGCACCTCTGATTAGGAGTTATCTAACAGTGGTTACCAAAAACTACTGAGAAGTCATGGTGTGCTCTGAATGCAGTTGCAAACCCTTCACCAGCTTGCACAAGGAAACTGAGATCCCAGCAGCTCAAATTGTGCAGCAGAGGTATTTAAAGTTTTAGAAAAATTTTACAGGGGGTTAGTCTGAATTTAACAGAATTTTTCTGGTTAATCCATCAATATAAACTTCATTTCTTTCTCATCATGGTCTTAAACTTCAACAAATATTACAAGAGGGTGTGAATAGTCTCCAAAATGGGTCCTACCCAATGGTTCTGATCCATGCAGGGTTTGGGGAAGATCAGGTGAAAATAAAATCAGCTTGGCTGGGAAGGCCCCACTTTTGTGCATGGCAGTGTCCTCACTGCTCCTCCAAGCACTGAGAACCACTCCTCATTCCACACAGCTGCTAAACAGGGAAAGCAAATCAGAATTTTTGCAGAGTTTCTCCTTTAAATCTGATCACTGCAATCCATCCTTTCATTCTTAGAGCAACTGGAAGCGTGTCCATTACTCGCAGGCAGAGGAGCCAAGCCTACCAAGAATGATTTGGCAAGGGCTGGAGATGAATCACAGCACATCTCTGCAGCAGGAGCCCATTGTGAATGGAATCAGCTAATTTTCTAAATACATTTGTTTCCAGCATGCAAAGATTAAGAGAAAAAGGGAAAGAAGCTGGAAAGGTTCAGGAGCTGCCCTGTGCTGGATGCTGTAATTCAGGTGGGCTGGCACAGGGAGTGCTCAGAGAAATCAGTTTATTAGCACTGAAAATCACCTGCAAACTGGCCTAATCTGGGTTTGTTTATTTTTAAAACAAGAGGGAAAGGCTGAGGTGAAAGCACTCATTAAAATAGAGCTGAGCTGGCCTGGGCTGTCACCCTCAGTGCCAGACAATCTACAGAGCACTAACTATTGGTTTTAACCGAGAAAATTAATTTCTAATTGAAGGCATTTCGACTTGTCAGCGGAGCATTGAAATTCTCTGAGATTGCTCCTTCTGAAAGCCATTGCCTTTGGAACCTTCCTCGTTCTCTCCCTGTTTGGGTCACCTGGATTAGCTGTGTGCCAGCTTCCACTGCTGCCTGCCATCCCATCCTGAATCAAGACTTTGGGGCTGATCCTGTCTTTTTTCAAGATTTTTGTTCCTTGTTTCTACTCCTTCAGCTGGGCTGATTCTGGTGGAGAGTTGCACCCAACGTGGTGTGAGGCAGACTCAGGGGCACTGCTTGGGTTTTATGAACAGGTCCAAGTGAGGAAAAGCTCTGTGAAACCTGTGCTGCCACTCAGCAATCTCAACTCCTTTCACTCCCCCGTCCCAGACCTCATCCCAGCACAAAGGCAGAGCCAGGGGAGCTCTGGGAAGCTGATTGCAGGAGCTGCCACTCTAAGAGCTTCCTTCAGTAGGAAGGATTAGAGCGTCCTCAAAACGTCAATCAGATATCAAAGATACATGAAGATTGAAAAATAAAATGTACCATTTATAAAAATAAGTCTTTGGGAGACACACTTAAAAAAAAAAACCTCAGAGAAATATGTCCCCAAAATAAACACAATCCACTGCCCAACTTCATTACTGATAAAACTCCAACCCATGCAGCAAACCAACCCACTAAACCCTCATTAATATCCAATTTCCATTTGCCACGAGCAAGAATCTCCCACAGCTGATGTGAGCTCATCCCTCCCACCAGCCAGGTTCCTCCCCAGCCATGAGGGGACACAACTCTTCCCAGCAGGAACGTGCTGCTGCTCCTGCTCAGGAGCTGCACCAGCCCCCAGCCCGTTGAGTTTTCTGTTGTTTGGGTTTTAATTCACTTTCCTAAGATTGCTTTTCATTCACTTGGTGACAGGTAGTTATTTGTTTGCAGGGTTCCATTTGACATTTATTGTTAGTGTAAAACACTAATAATAATAATTAGTGCCTTTTTAGAGTTGTCTGAGGTTTTAGTGCTGGTGCATTGTTAATATTAAACATCCCAGTGCTTGGCTGTGTATAGGATAGTATGATAGTATTTAAATATAACCAAGGGGCTCATTATGCTGTGACCAGATTGCAGTATCTTTGAGCCTCCTGTTAGCAAGCCAAGATTTAACATCCTCTAAACTTGTCTGCAATGCTAATACTTGCTGGAAAAAGGGGAGAAAAAAGCTACCAAAAAACCCTTAAACAAAACTACAGCCCAAACAGAAACTAGACAAAAACACACCCTTTTTATTCACTTAAAGAGCCAAAGGAAGTTTAATGCCAAGAGGATGGGAATAAGTGAGAATACATGCACCCTAGAGCTGCTTTTAGAACCTCCAGGTACCCAGGACGTGCTTGTGCAGCCACATCTTCATGTTTGGGAACAGAGAACTCCAAAGCAGCTCAGAGTTACCCCACTCATCCCCCTGCCTCAGATCATCATCCTCATAACAGGACCAATGAGGCTCTGGACAGGCTTCCAGAGCATCTCATTAAAGAGATTTGCAATACTTCTGGGGCTTCAGGCACGCTGTCAGACACTCCTTCCTTGGCTGGGTGCTCTTCACAGACAAATTAAGGAAAACTCCCCCTATAGAGAAGGCTGGATGCAGTTTTTAATATCAGGAATCAATTATAGCTAAAGAAAATAGGCTGTGCTGGTTTGGGCTGCTTGACCTTCCAGGAGAGGTTGTCTAGGCAGTGGAAATGAGGCTACAAGTGGGACTGGCAGTGCCTGGCTCACAGCAAGCTCACTGTCCAGCTCTCCTCCTGCAGCTCACCTCTGATCAGAGCTGAGAGCTGGAGCCAGCCCTCACTTCTGCTGGGGGAGCTCAGGGATGATCTCATCTCCCCAGAACCCTGGCTCTGGACAGATCTGATTCCAGGAAGATGCAGAAGTCAGATCTGTGCCAGCTGACCCTGCACAGCCCAGCTCCACCTTTGCCTTCTGATGCAGCCAGAGCACGAGGGGAGAGGAGGAACAGGAGAGCCTGGGATGCAAGGTCAGAGGCAGGGAAGGCAGAGCTGAGATTTAATTTAAAAAAGAATTGTACCACACAGTTATTACTTTGAAAAACACACCTGAAGAGCTGAGGCAGGCTGCAAGGTGAGCTCTTGCCATACTGCCATGAGCAGAAACACCAAATAATGGGAAGGAAAGAAAGAAAGGGAAATAAAGGAGTAGCTGAGCATTTCTTTCTTTGCAGAGCCAACTCAGCCCAACTTGAGGAAGTAGCATTTATTATGACAAACTGAGTCTAGACAAGATCTGTCAGGTTCAGCTGCACTGCATGGCTTTAGGTGCACACGTTTTTACTACAGATTGTAAGCAGAGACATATGAAACAAGAATCTCAACATTGAGCCCTGCTGGATCTTCCAGGCTTTCTGCCTGAACACATTTGCATGAAGTGCTTGTCACTGGAGGATCTTGACAGCCACAGGGTTAAACTGCTCCCCTTTCCCATCTGTGCCTTCTCGAGGCCATTGGGCAACATCAACTTCCCAGCTATCAAATGGATTCTTCATTTCAGGAGCTGCTCACCCACTGACACGCTCAGCACTTGCTGGATTTAACTGCAGTGCTCCAAGAGTGGAGTTCAACAAACCCCTTAAAAAAATTCCCTTTTGTGCCAACTGCAAGCCCTGAGCCAACTTCTCTGGCTCTTCCTCTGCCCAAACCAGTCAAGGTTGCAGCAGCTTGAGAAGGGAATTAAAGGTGTATATTTTTTTTGGTTGGGGTTTTGCCTCTTTGGTTGTTTGCTTTCCACCATGTTTGGCAAATAAAACAAGAGCCTGGAAGGGCCCAAAAAAGTCCAATATTCTCCAAAGCTTGGAGGGTGCATGAAATTATAGAAATACTCTTGTGAACGGAGCAGCTGTTGACATTGCTAGGAAGTCACAACTGGTACTGTTAAAATCCTTTCCAGAGGAAAAAACAGGAATTACCACAACTTGTCAATAAACCAGTTGAGGTTAAGGGGGTTTTCTGTAACACTCCATTTGGAACACCTTGTTTAAAACAAGTTTAGACTAAAAGTGAAAAGAGGGTAAAGCCTACATGGAATACTTGGCTAAGAAATCAACTTTTACTTTCTGAAAAATATGGATGTGCCCCTTTTCCCTTGATTCTGCTCGGCAAATGCTTAGAAAACCTGGAAAGCTCAGTCAGCTTTAATTGGGGCCTAACAAGGTTGGGATGAAGTTTGTATTCCATGGTTCTAGACACCCAGCCAGATCTGCTGCTGACAAGAACAGAAGCAAAATCTTTGGGGAAAAAAAAAAAAGATAAAGCCAAAATCTGCTGAAATCTGTTTTGATTGTGTGACCCAGATATCAGCAGGGAAATAACAAACGTTTGCTGTATGTTACACTTGGCTTTCTATTGCAGAGCTGAGCCTCAAATGACCCCAGAGCATCCATTTGCTGGATTAGAAACTTTCTCAGAAAGCACCAGAAACCAAGATGTTCTCACTGATGGGCTTGTCTTTAAAAACAGAACTCTACAGAGGGTGAAAATTCCTGTTTACAAATGGGTAACTTCCAAGGTTTCTACTAGGAAAAAAATTAAATGATCCAAAGATGAAAATGGCACCAAGAAAAAAAAAAATCACATCTGTATTTTTCTTTTTAATATTGTATCTATTAGAAAAAGCTTTGGGCAAAGTGAAGAGTATTCTGAGAGGATTCCCTCCCCTTTGCATGCTTTTTTTTATTTCTGCAAGTTCCAATCTTTTCCTTTCCATCCCCTTCAATTCAGCAAATCCTGAAAAAGTACCAACCAGTTTTTTCACAGAAACTGGAGAATTTTGTCAAAAGTTTCACAACTCCAGTCTAAAGCCTTTCCCTCCTGAAGCTGCAGATTTTTGTGTCCTGGGCTCTGACAGCCTCATGAAATAATCTGTGGGATGAGGCTGTACCCCCAAGCTCTGGCTCCACCTGACGGTGCCCACCAGCTCAGGGGAGAAAATCCTGGGTTTTCCCAAAGTTTCTTCCATTTCCCCCTCCCAGCTCCACAAACCCCCTCCCCAACCCCAAGTGGTTTCCAGCACCCTGCCCAGGGGATGTGGTGCAGCAGGACGTGATTGATGCAGCCTGACCTGACACGTCAGGACGCTGCTTGTCACACGTGGAACTCACCAAGAAAAATGGAATCAGCAACCTTGACATGTTCATAATGGCTGAGGATCTCTCCTTTCCTCATTAGCTCCAGCATTTACCACACTCAATTCTGTCACCATAAGACAGCAACTCAAAACAGCAGTTGGGCTGTGATCCCAAATCTTTCCAGGGTGTTTTCTCCCCCGTGTAATATTTTGATAAAGCAAAGGCTGAAGATTTAAATTGCAAGTTTGCCCCCACCTAACATAAAGCAGGGTGCACATCCCATCCCTCCTGTAAATTAGGGGATGACAGCAGCTTGTCACACCTCGGGGACCAGCAGGAACCTTCCACACCAAAGTGCTAAAAGCTGAGCCAGTGCTAATGACTTGCCCTGAATTTCCTTTGAGTGGATGCTGGACTCCTCTCCTCGAGTTTCTATGTAAAAGGCATGAAAAAAAGGAATGGAAATCAAGCTTATGCAGGGCTTGCCTGCAGTTCTGAGCTGCTGTGCACTGCAAGGCAGCAGACTGGCACTGCCAGTGTGTACTTTATGGCTATTCTGCTCCTACAATGCTGTTTTTATCAATAAAAAGTGATAAAGGTCCTACAGCACCTCAAAGGCAGCTGCAAAAGCCATTACATACTTATTTTCCCAGGACATTTTTTCCTTGGCACTTCATTTAAAGTATGAGACTCCAAGAGGAGCCTACAGAAATATTCTCATTCTTCAGAAAGTGTCCAGGGCTCCCTGCTCTGCCTCTCACAGCAGCCTCTGAGGGGCTTCAGCAGTGTCAGTGGAAGCTCTGTCGGAGCAGGAGCCAGACACAGCAATCAGATCCCAGGTTATTTCACACTCAAGTCAGCATATGGGAGGGAAGGTAAAGGTTAGTTGGCATGTTAATAAAAATGACTTGAAACAATTCCAGTTGGTGTCACTTTCAAGTAGAAGGATATTCTCCAAATGGCAGAGTTGTCAGCAAATGCTGGATGGGGCCCAATCTTCAGGTGTTTCCAATATCCTGCACAAGCTGCAGACAGGCAGCAGCACCCCAGGGTTTAACTGGTGCTGGACAAATCCCTCAACTCCTCCCTGGCAATTCCTGCATCCCTACCGAGGGATGGCTCATGTCCCTCGAGGCTCTGCAGCATTGCAGGAGGCAGGGGAAGCAGGGTCCCTTTAAAACCCTTCTCTCCAATGCTCTCTCTAAGTGTGCTTAACCTTTTTCATGTTGCTATGCCCATTGCTGCTTGCTTCAAGCATTTCTGTCCCCACAGAAGAGGTTTCATTCTTTCTTCCTGTAAATAATATCCAGAAACAGCTGCCATCACCTCAAACTCATTAAGAAAAAAACCCCAAAATCACAAAACCAATCGCAACTTAAAACTTGTCCAGCAGCTACTTGGTCTGTGGAGGAAGGGAGGACACAGTGGAAGAGAGGCCACTCTGGAATGCCCCAGCAGAACAGGATTCAGAGTGGCACCAGGCTCAAGTGGCAGCTCTCACTCCAGCAGATAAACTAGATTAATTATTGCTCGAGATTTGGTGCATTGCTGCAGCTCAAACAGCCCGGCAAAAAACGGGATCAGGCGATAAGGAAGTGAAAGGCTCCCTGGAAGTGTGAACAAGCAAGGGCAAACCTGAACTGTATTTCAGCAAACACACACCTCTGTGGCCAGCCAATATTTCAAACATCAATTACCAGGGCTGGTCTGCAGAGCAGCAGCTGTTGACTTTGAAGACTGGAGGTGATGTAGTTAAATAAGGCAGCTCCACTGTGATAAACCCAGCAGAGGCAGCCCCAGAAGGCTCAGGTTGGGGCTGTTTGACTTCCAGATCAAACCAGGCTGGCTAAAACTCCCCGAGAGCCAGGCCAGTGGCCCCTCTGTGCTGGACAATGTTATCGTGGGCAAACACCCACACAAAGGAGGAGAGGTCCTGCTCCAGCTGAGGAGGGGAATGCCAGGCTCAGCTCTGGGTCTGAGCTCAGTTCTGCTCCACAGAGCTCAGCAGCCCAAAAGCAGCGGAGCTGGGCATTAATCACCTGCTGATATGGATATTGTGTGTCTGGGGTGGGCAAGTCAACCTCTGTGTTTGCTTTGCTCCGAGCTGAATTTCCTCTGGAAACCAGCACAAAGCGAAAGCCTCACAAACTAAAAGCAAATCCAGACATCGACGGCCTCAAAACTGCTCAAGTCTTCTTCAAGCTCAAGTTAAGAGTGAATTCACACCAGCCAAATACTCATTTTACTGAAAGTTTACATGACACATTCACCTACATACCATTTATTTCATTTTTACCACTAGTCTTAGAAATTCCTAAAAAAACAAGTAAGGAAGGACAAATAAAAGCTACCCAGACATGAAAGTTGATAAGACATTTTATAGAAAAATTACTTCACCTCGAGAGGAAATCCTGACATTTTAACACCATATTTGGGTTATTTAATGCAGTCATTCTAAGCTTGCCAAATCCCTTTTTCTCCTCCCTGTAATTTCTGTTATACTGTCTTAAGGGAGGATAGAATTAAAAAACCCCAACAAATTAGAGCAGGAAAGCAGCTCCCCACCTTTTTAAGTGCCACAGCTTCACAAGAAGAAGCTTTTATATGCTGTGTAGTAACTGTTAGCAGTTTGTGACATTTCTAGTCTGTCCAGGGTGTAACTAGTACATGACAGGTCAAGTCTGTCACCTTCATAAAAGCAAAGAACATCTACACTGGCACACTGCACTGTGGAGTCCCTCTGAGAATTACCAATGTCACACCAAATACCATCAGCAAAATTTATCTGCTCTCCATCCCTGCCATTTGGAGGAGCTTCCAAAAAATTCAGATTATGTTTACATGAAGACACTTTCTCTCCTTACTCCATTTGTAAAGCAAATGCCACAAACCAAAGCTTGAATCCAGATTTAATTTGTCCTTGTGGCATCTCTAATTAAAACACAGTTCTCTTTGGGGAATGGCTGGAAAATTAAGGTTATTGTTGTCATTGTAATTAATTAAATATCATCACTTGCTTGCTCTTATAAAAATGATCAGTCTTCAGATTTTGATGCTCCCTCATAAAGTAAGTGGTGAAATAAAGATGAATGAATTGCAAATAGGTGAATTAATAATTAGCCAAGAATTCTTCAGATTGAATTCTGCAGCATCAATGGAAAATCCTGGCACATTGGACTCTACTTTGGGTTCCCATGAAGAGAGTGCTCAGAGGAGGGAACTTTTCTCTGTTCAGAGTTGGATAAACCAGGTGGGAGGAGAGGAAGTGAAATCATCCTCATGTAGCTGGTCAAGCACTCAGCCAGGAAACACCACTAACCATGGGCCTGTCCCAGACACCAGCTGGCTTTGTCTAAATTAGAAATGGCATAAAAAGCAGGGGATCTGCAAGGGAGAAGGGGGTATGGATAATGGGCCAAAGTCAGGGTGGGCAGAGCCCTCCCTGAGTCCTTTCCAGCCCAGTGCCAACCCTCGCACAGCGTGGGAGATGCTCCTCGGAGGTGCTGGCTGTTCTGCCAGTGCATTTCCTCCCCTTGCCCCTGTCTGAGCCCCAGCACACCCCTGGTTCTGGCAGGTGCAGGAGCGTGGGCTCCAAGGCCAGATGGGCAGCCCCAGCACTTCTCCCATGGCAGCAATTTGCCAGAGGTTTTTCTTGCAGCCCTTGACCTGCTGCAAAACTCCAAGCCTCAGCCCTTGCCCATCATTTCTGTTGTTCAGTGAACAGGAAAGAAAAAAACATTGATTCAGAGGATAAATTCTATTTATTTAATAAGGAGACAGAAGAAGGAGGAGGATATTTAGAGCTACCCTAAAAGATCAATTCCCTAAATCCTTGGTTTCTAATATAATTTGGAATGGCAGTTGAATGTTACAGACACGTTATCAGTTATTCAGATGCATTTGCTGGGCATTGATGCAGAGCTGGCCTTTGCTGAGGGCAATGTCACCAGGAGCTGTTTCAGGGAGCAGCAGCAGTCCCCGGGCCCATCCTGTGCAGGGTCTTTCACAGCTCATCCCCACCAGGAACATCCCTGCAGGGGGAGCAGCCCCCGGCTCTTCCTTCTCTCCATCCTGCCCCAAAGCAGCTGCAGCCTCACCTGTGCACCACATTCACTCCTCAGAGGCACCAGCCCCGTGTCTGCTGTCACCACCCACAGCCACCCAGCCCTGGGGACAGCCCTGGTGGCCCTGGAGCCTGCACAGGTGCTGGCTGACAAAGCCTGTGTCACACTGCTTCCCGAGCCAATCCTGCCGCTGGTTTTATCACCTCTTATCTCTTAAACCCATCTTGAGGCAGGCTCTCCAACAGCAAAGCAATTTAAAGGTGTTTGTTCCTAGCTCAGGGGTTTTAGGCTGGGCAGGGCATCTCCTCACACCCCGGGTTTGTGCTCCAAACCCATCCCCTAAAGGAACAGAGCTCCAGAGAGTGGCAGTGCTGAACCACACAGGCCAAGGCTTCCCAAGCCACCTGTGCCAACAGAGAGATGTTTCAAATACCACTTATTGAATGACTTCCCTGTGCAGCCACAGCGACCTGCTCCTGAGGATGTTTTATGCATCAGATCCACTTACACAGCAATTTCCGTGGGGAAACAATTACAGACTCGTGCTTGTTGTCCAGCCTGCACAAGAAATGCTGACTGCCCTGTCCTGGGATCTTCAGCAACAGCCTAACTGCTCCCAACATCTTCACTGGAAAGTAAGGCCAATGTTTAGTGCCTCTGCAAAGTCTGGTGTGTTTTGAGTGTTACAGTGCCTGGGTTCAACCCTCTTCTCCCTTGTCCCTGCTCCAAGAGCTGTCCTCAGAGCAATAGTTTGCAGAATTATTTCTTCCATGACTTGTCCAAGTAGCTAATCTAAATTACATTACTAACATGCACCAATAGTGCACATATGAAAAAGTTAACTCGTGTTTTTCCTTCTAATCTCAGTTTTACCTTGTCTTGCTACCAGGGCACGTGGGGTGGGGACCAAAGCATCAGAGGGGAAATCAGGAAATGAGGCTTTTGATGCCCATTCTGTTGTAAGAGCATTGCCTTGCTGTTCATTGTGCCCTGATCTGGGAGGTTACAGAAATTCTCTGGGGGCACCTGTGCCTCCAGCACCCCTCCACTGCCAGGTGAGACAACAGGAGGCAAAAGTGAGGAGAGTGGGGGAAAAAGGAGCACATCCAGGGGAAATGGAGAGCCCAGGTGGAAGTGGGGAGTAATTTGATTAACAATTTCAATAGCAGAGAGGGCCCCAAAGTCACCTCCCCTCTAGGGCACCCCAAAGCCTTTCCCCACATCCTCTGGCCAGGGGGTTCCTCAGCAGCTCATGCTGTAAATCTGCTTCCCTGAGCAGGTGCACAGAGCCAGGGGGACAGGGCAGGGTGGCAGCACTGTGGCACAAGGACAGGAGTCCTTCAAAGCAGAGCAGTCCCTCTGGAGCAGCAGGGCTGTGACCCTGAGCACCCCATCCTCAGCTGCTGCTCAGCTAAACCAGAGTCCCAGCTTATTTTAGCTCCTTCAGCTCCCACCTTTCCTCCTGGTATTAATATCTTGAAAAGAGCAGTGAGGAGGAGCATTAAGTCTCAGTTCTCTTTTTTTCTCATTGTTGGCTCAATGGGCTGTTAGCTAAAACACACAAAAGAAAGGAAAGCTGCCTGACTTGAGACCTGCTGAAGAGGCTTTTGCTTACACTGCCTGCATTTCTTTGTTTATCTGACTGCATTGTTTTGCTTCAATAGTTATATTTAGAGCATTCATAAAAAGGATGAAATAGGGTTTTTTTTTTCAAGAAGCTGTGGCTATAGCTAAGTTCTACTGAGATCTGCAAACAAAGAACTGAGCAAACAAAGAAAAAAAGCCAGACAGGAGGTGGGGACTCCTGCCCCAGCCTGAGCATGGGCAAGTGGCCTTGGGTTGAACAGGTGAGGGGCAGCACTAAAAAAGGACAAGTGCAAAAGGTGGGCTGGGGAGTCTCTGCTCTGCCAGGTTTACCTTAATGCTCACCTGGCTAACTCTGCTCAGTTTGAGGGCGATTTCACGTGGAAGTGGATATACAAGCAAGAGGATAATTAATATTTTGCATTTGCACTTGACAAACATGACTGAATTACTTCTCTGAGTACTGCTGGAATAATGGAGGTGTAGCTCAGCAAACAGCCAAGAGTTGAGCCATAAATCCCACAAAGCTTATACAGAACCTCAGAACCTCACACCATATCCACCAGCATTCTCCCCCATTGGATATGTAGAAATTGGAAAAGGAAATGCACATTTTTAGCAATCCTATTGTCCCTGAAGTTTCATTGTTGGAGCTGGTGGATGCACAGAGAAGCTGGAATAGCTCATCTGTGAATTCCAAGTGCCAGCAGGGATGCAGGCACAGAGACTGAGCCCTGCCTCAAGCAGGGATGACTTACACAGTGTCACAGGAGCTGGCTGCTGTGGGCTGAGGCCTTTTCACCCTTCCACCAGCACAAGCCCTTTGGAGCTCACCCCTGTTCCCCCCAAAAAGGGGAGATGCTCAAAACTATTCAGGTAAAAGAATCAGCAGCTCTTTGCAAGTGTTTAAATTTCTGCCCCAGTATTTCTTATTAACCCACCCCAATGCTGGCTGGACACTGGAAGGTGCCCAGGGAAGCTGAGCAGCCCACAGTTGCTCTAAGGAGGGTGGTGCATCTTTGCTGAGCTCAATTTGCATCACAGAACAATCAAAGCACTTCCATGGGAGTCATTACCACAGGCACAGGTGAGTGCAGAGTCTGGAGCTAAAGCTCTGCAGCAGAGGCACAACCACCACTTTCATTTGTCACCTCAGAAGAAGACATTAAAAAATATATAGGTAATGAAAGTGAAGCATACCAGGTTAATAATTAAGGTAGCACAGATTCTCCATGCTGAAACAGGAACAGAAAGGCAGCACAAAGCATCTGTGCCACGCCAGCACAGCAAGCAGGGGCTCTGTGCAAGCACAGGTGGGACAAGGGTAGGAATTCCAGGGTGGGGGCTTATTCCTCACCAGGGCATGCCAGTATTTCTGCAGCTCTCAGAGACAAGCTTTGTGACAGGTTTGTCACTCTCAAGCCCATGCTGACTTTCCCTCCTCCCCTCCCAAAGCTCAGGCAGCTTCTGTCAGCGCCGAGCACCAGGTGCCAGAGCCTGCCTGGCTCTTTGGCCTCTGAGGCTGGGGGCTGCAGAGGTGAGGCCAGCCCCTGCTAAAGGAGGAGACAGCCCCAGAGGCAGCTCCAAGCCCTTGAAATGATAGAATAACGCTCCTGAATTGGCAAAGGGGCACAGAGACACGCACACGAGGGAAGCAGGGGAGTGGAAACAACAGGAGGCAAAAGGAGGAGAATGGGAAAGAAGGGAACACATTCAGGGGAAATGGAGAGCCCAGGTAGGAGCTGGGAGGCACAGCAAGAGAATAAGCACAATTTTAATGGCAGAGAGGGCCCCAAAGACAGCAAAGCTCTAATTGGAACAGCGGCATAACGAGTGGCAGCATCAGCCCCACACTTCTAAACTTTTATATCACATCCAAGCACAGTGGGAGGGGAAAGAAGCAGAACTAATTTCCTCCTCCAGAGAGGGAGTTGGAGCTGCATTTCCAGGCTTTTGTTCCCTTTTGCCTGCCACCCCTGCACGCTCAGCAGCCTCACCACCACCACCACACTTCCTGCAGGCCCCCACCCCTGTCCTCTCCCAAGGGAATTTCATCATCTCCAAACATTCACCCCATGGACACCATGGCAGGGGCACTGAGGAACCAGACAAGCTGTCGCTGCTTTGGAGGGTTTCAGCTGCTCTGTTTGCATCTCCCTGCAGATGTGAGTGTTTCTGCCTGTCCTGCTCCCCCAGAGGTGTCTGTGGCAGCTGCTGAGGCAGAGAGGGTGGGAGCCTGAGCCCAGCCCTGCTCCTGAGCTCAGCCCTGCCAGGTTATCTGGAACACAAGGTAGCGAGAGGCCCTGCTTAGGAAAAGGGACCAGAATCTGTCTTGACAAGTGTTTTGCATGCAGTTAAACAGACAAATGTATTCTGCTGCCAGCCTCTTGCAGGAATTTGACTTGATGCCTGTCACCAAACAGCTTCTTTTGCACTAGAAGAATTACAAAACACTCATACCCTATAATGATCAAAAAGAGAGCCCCATGCCCACGTTAGATTCCAGAGATGCAATCCACACTGCCTTGCAAGCTAATCACATCTGAGCCTACACAAAATTAGGAGCTGCGTTTCTGAGGGGTGAAACAGGCACTGAACTGCTGTGTGATGAGAAGGCCACTGCTCCTGCACTCCTGCTGGCTGCTTGCAGCACTGACACCTTCACAGGGCATCACATGTGCAGGGAAAGCCTCTCCTCCATCCTGCTCACCCCTGACCAGCCAGGGCACGGCTCAGAGGGGTCTGAGCCTAATGCTCTTGGCTACACTCAGCCACATGTAAATAATGGGACTTTCACCAACCCGTTTCAGTGGGGTTTGCACCCCTGAGTCCGGTTCCTCAGCTGTTTTTCCATCCACCACTTGTATTTGAGATATGCTCAAGATGCTCATTGGAATATCTGCTGCTGTGCAGAGATCACATATTTATATAAATCTAGAAAGATTTCTATATTTCTAAAAAAAACTCATTTAGAAGAACTCAGAAATAACAGTTGTATTTATTTGTTGCAAATACGAGCTCTCGAGAGACAAAGTCTCTTCCTCATTTCCCTTTCTGTATCATTTCCACTCTGCCCTTTCTCAGGGGGGACAGTGCCCCCATACCTCAGCACCACAGAGACATCAGGGGTACAAAGCAGCTCAGTCTCTGCTGGAGATTGGGGCTCTTCAGTTACCACACTAAATACTCAATTAAAGACTAAAAAACAAAACAGTGGCACTTTATATGGCAAGAGCTAACAAACCCCACTTGGCATGGATTGGGGTCTTGCAGTCAATGAAAAGATGATGCAAGGCCCACCTGAAGCTGTGTTGAATCCCTAAAGGATTCCCCAGTTTCCCTATGCCCAAGGAGTTTATTCAGGTGCTCTCCCACCTCCATCTGGCCACTCATTTTTACCCAATTTCCCTCCACTTCAGAACTTCCATATTTTTGTGAATATCTCCTGAAATTTATTATCCCTGACAGCATTATTGCATTTAGTTTGTTTCCATGGGAAATCAAACAAAAGGACACAATTTTACCCTCCCTTTTTTGTCTGCACATTGGGTTAATCCCTACCTGGGGCATCCCTGGTGACCACTTTGGCAGCAGTGGCAGTGCCAGCAGTGCCATGTCACCCAGCAGCACACAGAGCCCCAGCTCCTGCCACAACTCCCTTATTTTTTAACCTCTCCAAGCAGAAAGACAAATGGCCAGAGCCAGCTTCCAGAAATGGTAACAACTTTGTCACTTCTGGCTGTGACTGAATGTGAGCTGGCAGCTCTGCCAGCCCCCCGAGCCACCCGGCCCCTGGTGCTGCTCATGTTTTGGGCCATGCTTGGATTGGCCCATCCTCTGTATTTGTGACACAGCAGTACCCACAGGCATTGCAGAGCTTTCAGCATTTCAGCTAAACCCCCATTTGGGGAGGATTTACAGCCTGCCTCTGAGTGGTGTCTGGCTGAAACGTGGCATCCAAAGTCTGGCCATAAGAGCCCTGCCATTGAATCATAAATCTATTGGGCTATTTTTAAATTAGAAGGCTAAAAAATACAAATGAAGTTCACCATTTGCTGACACATCTTTGATCTCAGAAGGAATGTGAATTCCAGAGGCCAGCTCTTCAGCTGATGTAAATCAGCACAACTACGCTGGCATCAGTGGAGCTCCAGTGATTTACATGCTACAAATCTGTGCCTGTATTTATTAATGGAATATTTGTAGGCAGCTTTCGGGTCAAGCCTTCACTGTTGATGTAACCTACTGGAATCAATGGGGATTTGCTCATACAAATGCAAAATAAGACTTGGGTTTCTTTCTTCCCACTCCTGATCATTTAATTTTTAATTAAGACAGAATTGCAGAGCACAAGCCCAACCATGGAGCACCCAGAGCTTTTCAGGCAGCTCTTCTTGGTTGAGCCCCCAATGAGATTTACAAGGCAGCTGTGGGACATGCATCAATTGCTACTTTTCATCTTTATAGGTTGATCCATAGAGCAATCTGTGCTATAGCTGATCTATATTTATACCACAGGCCTATATTTTAGTCATTTCATAGGGACACCTGCTAAAACTTCAAACAAAAAACAAACTGAAGAACAGAGAGGAAGATTTGGTGTTCCACCTAGGGCTCTCTTCACATTCCTCCTCTCTCCACATTATCCCCTGCATTCTGTGGCAGAAAGGGCCAAAGATCTGCCTCAGCTGCTTCAATCCCTGGGTGTGCAGAGGGCCAGGGGCTGGAGAGCCCAGCCAGGACCAGGAAGGGAGAGGAGCCACCAAAACCAGGGCAGCCCCTCCATTTCAGCCTGCCCCAATTTCCCCCACACTCAGGGCACGTCCCACCACCTTTTGACACTGGCTCCATCCCTGCCCCTGCCAGGATCCCAAAAGGGAGCAGTGACATTCCCAGAGCTGGGAGGAGCTGGGGTCTATGTAGAACATTTGCTAAACAGCCCAGCCATTTGCATGTTCACACCTCACAGAGGTGGAGCTGCCCAGCACACTGTGCAGCCATCCTGAACCCCCTCCCCAGGTATGTTAAAGGTGGTACCTTGTATTTTTGGGTAAGGGTGGTATCCTCTATTTTTGGGTAAAGGTGGTACCTTGTATTTTTTGGGCAAAGGTGGTATTCTGTATTTAGTGCTGCTCTCACTACAAACCAGGCTCTGGGAGCACCTGCATGGCCCCTCTCCTGGGGTGTGTGCAGAAAGCAGTCTGGCATTAATTGATGCAATGCCCAAGATAGAAATGTTTGCTTCACTCACGACATTCCTTCATTTACTGAATAATTCAGCTTCTATACAGGCTCAGCTGACCTTTGCTTGATAAAGTCATATTTCCAAGCATTTGCTTGCATTTGGTGTTTTTAATCAGGTTCAAGTCCACTCGTTCCACATCAGAGCAGGGAATAATGATGCAGATCCGTGTTTTAGCCAAATGATGTTCCTTACAGCACACACACTTCCCCCAAATCACCGAGTTGTTAACTAAAGTGTAAGAGAATTTATGATGCTAAATAAAACCAGGGGAAAGAAAAAAAAAAAAAGATGTTTTAATAAGATGAAAATCCAAATGTTAAAATAATGAGCCATCTGTATGGGTGGCCCTCTCCTGAGAGATGCCAAGAGCTTTACCATCTGTGAAACATTTACCAGCTGTTTCCTTCCTTTTTCGTGAGAACAGAAGAAATCCTTGCAGTTGGTGTTTCTAACTGACACATCCCAGGGAAGGAAACAGGTTTGTTCCACAGCAGGGACCTCTCCCAAAGCCAGCCTGGCTGGAAGGAACCGAGTATTTCGGTGAGGGTTGCTGCTCTGCTTCAGAAAGGTCTGCCCAAACAATAGCCCAGAGCACTCAAAAATGGGAGACAAAACAGCCCAAAACCCACAAACTGATTTCAGGAATTATCTACTGAATATTTGATCTAAACATTTATTGTTTTGCCTTTTTAAAACCCCAATCTGTTATAGGAATTCAGGATAAATTCATAACCCATTTGAAGCTTAAAGGCACCTGCAGTAAATAAGTATAATCCAAATATTAATTGCTTAGAACTGGGCCTTGTTTTCTCTCTTCTGATCATCTGATAGCTGCACTCAGCACAGGCCTGCAGCTCCTCACCTGGCCCCCACCCGAGCCAGGGCTGCTCCTGGGGTCAGACAGTGCTGATGCTCTCCAGGGTGGGAGCTGGTGATAGCACAGATCAAAGGCTACCAAATAAATACAACTTTAATCCATGAAAGGATATCTCATCTTGTATTATTTGTACCCTGACGTGCTGCTGCCCTAATTGCACAACATTTAATTATTTCCTTGGTGTTCTCTCATTTCACTGGCTGCCCATGCCAATTGAACATAACTTCAGCAGAATTAGCCCTTAAATTCCAGCCTGATGAAATTTGCCCATGGAAGTGAGAACTGAATTCTGCACAGAAACTCCCTCTATGTCTTCCAAATTATTTTTTTTCAAGAGACTTGTGAAGTGAGTCAGGGGGGAAAAAAAGTAAAAAACCAGCTTATAATCAATTTGCCAATGCATGGTTGTGTAAGGAGCAGCCTTTGGCGATCATTCATACCCCAAACACCACCACAGGCTGCACTTCCCAAGCAGGAAGCCTGCAACAGGCCTGGGAACAACCCCCAGCCCACCCAAAGCCCCCCCAGCACCAGAGACAGCCAAGGGGCCAAGAGAGACAGCAGAGCAAGGCATTAAATACAAATGGAAATGGAGGAGTCCTTTATCCCTCTTGGGCAGAGCAACCTCCCCAGTGCAGCACCCACCCTGCCAATGAATAACCTGCTCTGTCTCCTGGAAGTGAGAACTGAGACATTAAACTTCAAGTAATAGCAAAGAGTAGGACAAGTTTTTTTGCTGGGCACTTCCCTAGGAATATTTATTATAAATATATAATTTTACACTTACAGTAAATAGTAAGTGAGGAGTAATTTAAAGAGGAATGACGAGCTTTGGTAACTTGCACAGTATTTTACAGCATCACTTTCAAATGAAACTACCTTTCCCCAGAAGACCTAAAGCCTTCAAAAACCAGTGAAAATTAAGTTTGGTGCCGCTCTTGAAAAGGAAGTTCTGGGAAGCACCCTGTCAATATTTATCCCCAGAGAAACTGAGGCATGAAGGAGCACAGATTTCTTTTCAGGCTGATGTAGCTGCTGGCAAACCTGCCCAGCTCCAGGGGAGCCCTGATGGTACCAGAGCCCTTCTCTTCTGCTCTAAGGGCCAGGAAAACCTCGGGGTGCAGGCTGCTGTGGGAAACGGGGCTCCCTTTCTTTGGAGGTCAGGTGATTGTAACTCTTTACATGCCCTGGTGCCCTGAGCACCTGCACTTGCACTGGTTTTGTTGGGATGGCTGCAGAAGGGCCAGGAAAGCCCCCAGTGCCTGAGGGTGTGCAGGGTTCACCTGCAGGTCTCTGCTCTGCTCACGGGCTGTCACTGCCAGCACTCAGACTCTCCTGGAACACGTGCAATTACTCAGCTGGGAATAACAAACCCCCAGGTTTTATTGGTGTTTGAAGTCCTGGGCATCTGTTCAGACTTAGAGAATCACAGAAAAACCTTGAGGAGCATCAAGTCCCACCGTCCCCCCAGCAGCACCAAGTTTGCCACTGAATCTTGTCCCTAAGAGCCACATTGGCAGAACTTGAACCCCTCCAGGAATGGGGGCTCCACCACTGTCCTGGAGAGAAATTCTCCCTAATATCCAACTTAAACCTCTCATCTCCACGCACCAGCTCATGTTCAGCTATAAAAACCCACAGCTGAGTGTGCTAGCTAAGAACAAACAATAGCCAGGTTTCTAAATGAAGCCATCTTAATTTTTTTGTTGTTGCTATTTTCAAATCTCTCAGGGTGATTTTCCACGGTTTTCAATCCCTTACATTGCCTCCAGCATGCATCTGCATGTGTACATTAACCCATTGTGCTCTCAGTTCCACTCTGTAGGACAAAGGTGGCTCTGAACAAAGCCCACCTGGAATATCCCCACCCACGGGGAAAGCCTCACTTGGCATTTGAGATTCCTGTGCCACCCAGGGAGGGTCACACCTCCCTTTTCTGCGTGAAAGCTGCAGCTTTAGCAGTTAGTTAGTACATGACACCAGTTACAGCACCCGGTGTTTTAAATTCTGGATGACAAAAATGGTTTGTAAGAAGCACAGCCTCCCCTCCCTGCTCCTGGAGCTGCTCAGTGGGTTGGGAGGAACAGCAGAGCAGACTCAGGAACAACGAGGTGACAGGGGCAGGCTCCCTGCTGAGTCAGGGGCTGCTCAGTGCTCCTGGTCCGTGGGTGTTTGAGATGTAAACTCACAGAATCCAAGCCCTCAGCACAGCTAAAAAACCCATTTCACTCCTTGGGAGGGTGGCTGTGCTCACCAGAGTGTCCTGGATGAGCTCCAGCACAGGTAGCTGCATTCTGCTTAGGCAAATTCTCCCTCCATTTCCAATTAGGGGAGGGATCCATAATTTTTGGCTTTGTGCTGCTCCCGTGGCAGGGGTGAACAAAGGCAGCAGTTGACACTGATCAACTTTTTGACACATTGCTGGAAAACTGGGCTGGCTCAGTAAGTGCTGGGGGATATTAACACTTCAGCTGGAGAGCCCTGCACAGGTCACTCAGGGACAGGAGTGCTCTGCCAGGAGCTCCAGGAACCAGAGAGGAACAGCAACAGCCCCAGGACAGAGCTCCCAGGGTATCATGGAACAAAACTGAGCAGCATTCCCACAAACTCCTGCTCCTTCTCTCTCTGGTCCCAGGTAACACAGGGAGTGCTCAGGGAACAGACCCAGAGCCCACATTTAAGTCTGCCAGGAACAAAAGGCTCTGTGAGCCTTTTAAACCTTTGTGTAGTCAATGACACTAAAGCACAGCCTGACTGCCAGAGGATGCACAGGACACTGAGCAAATCAGTCATCACTACAAAAATAGGAGCATTGCAGCATTTCTGCCCGGCTGGGAATGCCAACCGAGATCTGGAGATGCTCCTGACCAAGAGGCTTCACCTAAAAAATGCCACTGTACAATTTGCATGCTTAAACACTTCGAAATGATCCTTTCTGCTGGTCCAGAGGGTCCTTAAGAGCAGCTAAAGGACAAGAGTAGCACACCCATGCAGGCAGGCTGGCACCCCTCAGCACCACACCAACAGAATGACCAAAATAGAGCAGTTGTAAGAACCCCCTGGGAGCAGCCTGGCTTTGCTGACCCCATCTTTCTCCTCTTTGTGTCATATTTATGATCCTGCATCTCTGAATTGCTGCCTGGAGCGTGCCATGCCAATTCACAGGCCAGGTGCTGTGTAGGTGGGTGCTGTGTGGGTTTCCCCTGTGCTCAGCTGCCTGAGCCACCAGAGCTCAGCTCATGTTCAGCCAGGCCTGAACACCCTGGGAGCCAAGAGCAGCAATCTGTGCCAAGCTGCAGAGGCAGCCTGGGTTCAGAACACCTTCTCTGAAAAGGCTCTGGCTAATAGCTGGGGATAGAAAGAGCGCAGGGTCTGTGCACAGAAACATCCCTGGCTCGCTTGGGCTGTGAGCCTCGCTTGTCAGCGTGGCCCCGATCTCCAGCTCGTCATTAGGGAACGCCATGGGCATCCAGGGAAGGCACAATGCCCACCAAGAGGAGAGAAACCAAACTGCAGTTCTGGCACTTCCTCAAGAACTCATTTGTCAGCAAATTTGCTGTTTTCCTGGAGCTGCCCAGGAAGATGTGCTTTACAGCTTTTGTTGTTGTTTATTAATTACCCAATCTCAGCTGTCTGCTGGGATCTCCACCCTGAGAGGGGCACTTAGACTCAGCACCAGCATTTCCCAGGGCTCTCCAGAACCTCCCTCAGCTTCTCAGTGGGGAAAAGCACCCACATTTAACACTGGGCTGGATTTCTGCAGCACTCCAGGCTCCACAGCTCCCATTTGCCTCTCCACTGTCAATCCTCATGTGCTGTCAGTCTCTTTTGCTTTTTACTTTGGTAAAAAGAGGCACAAAACCCAATGTAAAATTCAAATAGGGCTGGGAAGTACATTTTGTATCAGATTGCCTCAAAACCTCCTGCAGCTTTTTGCAAAACGAAGCCCATGTTCTCCCAAGTTCTTGGGCACATCTGGAGTTTCACAGTTTTGGATCAAACCAGATGACAGCAGTCTGTCAAAAGACAGCCAGAAGCCCATCAAACAGATATGCAAAAGAATTAAATGAAGAAAACTCTTTTAAACCCAAAATAGAATTTTTATGTAACACAGAAATAGTTCTTTTCCCAAACTTCCTTTCATGGGAAGGACAGAAAGTTGATTCTTTCTGTCTGAGAACAACACTTTGGCTTTGCTGATGACAGTCTTTGGGAATAGAGAGGCAGGAGCATTTTCTGGGAGCTGTGGGCTCATTTTACACACATGAAAGGCAGGGCTTGTCTTGTGCCTGATGGGGAGAGGGGATGGAAACCACCCCAAGATCAGGAGCCCCACTCCCAACCCCAAAGTTTTGCATCTCAAGCACTGAAAATTTTAATAAAATCAAAGCACACAAAATGAGCCCATAAAATAGGCAGACTAGTTTGTTGGGGAAGGACTTTTTGGCTAATTTTGAGACAGAGTGGCTCACAGCACTGTACTTGGCCTCAGAAATTTAATTGTACCTAAATTAAGACGGAAAGCTGATCAGGTTGGATTAAAGCCTAGCAGGATTCTGAAACAGATTTCTCGCTCTGTCCTCTGCTAATATTTTTCCAAACTGCTTTTTTGGCAATCCTTTCCTTTTTGCACCCAGTTTTCCCTGTAAATGAGCAGTGAAATTCCAAAGGACTCTATCAGGAGTTAAAATCACTCAGTATATATTTGCCAGCGCATGCAGTATTTATTTTTAAACAGTGCCAAAAGTGTTTATAGATAGAAACAACAGGACAACCCATAATTAAATAACTGTTTCTGCTACATCTGCTATTTAGCAACTTGAAGGAAAATAATTTCCCAACAACAAATAGGGATGGTCAAGAAAGCTCTCAAGTTTGGGCCCATTATTACCATATAAAACAACATATTAGTTGCTTAGCTACCAATCATAAAAGAAGGCCAATTAAAAATGAAAGCATCTTAACTAGCTGCATGGAATATAAAAGTGAAAAGTTAAAAGCTGTCAGGTGGTTAGTGGAGAGAATACTGAGCAGTGATTGACAAACTGGGCTTGCTTTGCTTCAAATTTGGCTTTGATTCAATAAATGATTGACACACTGATGTCGTCTGAAATAGCAGATTGTGCTTTGGAGAGGCTATTTAGCAGCCCATTGATTGACAGGTTACTAAAATTGTCCCATGGACAGAGGTAACCAAACAGAGCTATATTTTGACAGGTGGGCTTTTTTTTTTGCTTTTTTTCACCTGTATTTGCTATACCATTTATATTAAAAGCAGGAGTAGAGAAAGGACCATAGAAGTGTCATTCAACCTCCATGAAAATGGCTCAATGGTTCCTTTTGTAATATTGCTCCACAAACCTAAAATTCCATTCCCCCATTAAATATCATTTTTTAAATGGAAAACCCTAAAAGCAAACCTGAACAGCCTCAGACTTCTCTCTCAGAAAGCCTTTGCACAAAAAAATAACAACCAAACATTTTCCCAAGAGGTCGCAGGCACCAAAGTCAGTTCTTGGGGAAGGAGGCATCACCCTCAGCCTGGGAGCCAGCACTGCCAGGAGCTAAGGAGGGGATGGAGCACTCCTGAATTTGGGCTCTCCAGCCCTGAGGAGTGTGCAGAGCCCCTTCAGCCTCCTCTGAGCAGCTGGGAGAGCAGAGCACGATGGCAGGAGCTGGCCACCGGTGACACAGGAGCTCCAGAAGTGCCTCGTCACTTAGGAGCAAAGGGAAGAATATTCCAGCCAGAGAGAGACATTGAAAAACTCCCAGAACTTTGCTTTAATCAACAAAAGAGAACCACACAGCACTTTTTTCTAAATAACCACAAATACAGCATTGTTACTGCACGCTGTTAGCCTTCACACCCCAAAACAAAACCATTTCCGAGTTTTTAGCACTCTTATTTTCAACACTTTTAACACAAACCCAATTATTATTGTTTAACAGGAAGGCTTGTTGTTTCTGAACACTTTGCTTTTCATTCCTAAATTTCCAAACAGGAAAGTACTTTTCCTCACAGTTTTTACTCTTAGCATTTAGACCCTCATGTTTCTGAGGTGGGTTTTTGTAACTTTGAGTCCTTCTACAGAAAACTCTTTGCTTTCCATCTCCAGCTTCTCAATTGATTGTGATCCACTGACAAAACTCCATTTTTTTAAAACTAAAGACGCATTGATTACAGAGAAAGCATTAACTATGTTACCAGCTTAGGCGTCCACACTTGAGTTTAGCACCTGAGTTTGCAGGTAAATCAACAAACTTGAGTTTCTCTCTGCTTATGGAGAGAAAGAAATTGGTTTTTTCCTCCAGAGAACAAATTCCAACCAGGCCACAGTAAAAGCACAAGCAAAAAAATAGAACTGATAATCCCTTACCTGAGAGAATGATGTGCAGAGCCAAGCTGGGCTGAGCAGTGGAAGGGAAGAGCCTCTCCCTGGAGCACCCTGAGCCTCCCAAAACCTGGCACTGCCTGGTGGATCACTTAAATGGTGCCCCTGCCCTGCTCCAGCCTCTGCTCATTGGGGAATTGCAGCAGCTCCTTGGGATGGGCATCACCCAATTTTTGGATGGAGATTGGGAGCACCTGGAGGGAGTGAGCCCCACCCAGAAATGAACGTTCAGTCGTTGGACCCAGGTGCAAACGTTCTCACGAGCATTGAGAACAAACTGTGGGAAGTTCTTCTCTAGAAAAAAACCTTTCCATTGCTTTTTGGTTTTTGAACTCTTGCATTCTGCTGTACAAAAATTTCAGCCCTTACATCAATTTATTAAAATTACATTTCAATTGAAACACTTTGATGACTCAAAATTGAGCATTTTGTCCCTTTTAGTGGTTTTAGATTTTCAGTTAAGCTTTCTCAGCACTCTTTATTAAACGAATGTGCTTGGTATGTGTAAACTGTGTTTGTCCATTTATCTTTACTTGATGTGGAAAAAACTCCCAGGATGACTTGGGGAACATGGGACAAGTGACAGTTTGGGGAATTAAAGATTTTTAACATATTCAGTGCCTCACCTTTTCCCCATTTATAAGAGACATAACCCTGGAGGCTTACAAAGCACCGCTATCATTTTAGGGCCATATTATTTTACAGATATATCAATTATTCCAATTTTTAGCATAAATTCATTCAGTAGCTATAAATAAAAAAAATATTCATACTAATAAAACACAAAAAATTGCTGCTGGCATCATGGACAGCCAAATGCAGACCCTGTGCCGTTCTTTTCTTCATTTCAAATTAAGCTCTGCACAGTAATATTTTGGATTTACTGTGAAAAAAACCCTGATATCATCTTCAAACTTCTCCTTTGCAGCAGCCACACAGGCATTGCATAAAACATCACCACTTATAATTTGAACACTCCAAGTTTATTTTTAAGAATCTTTTAAAACAGATTTTTCAATGAAACACGGTATTTTAAGAAAAAAGGAGCTGGAAGAACACTGCCTCCTTGATGATGCTTTTCCTTCCTAAAAATGAAAGGTTTCAGCTTTTCTTTTTTAAGTTATGTCTTTTCCCAAGGACTTGTTGAAGACTACAGTCAATTTCTGCCCAGTTCCAGTTAATTGTTATTATTTTTGAAAATTCTAACTAGCTTGCTGTTTTTTAAGAAAGAAAAGGAATGCACAAGCCCAAGTCCCTGCTGACTAGGGACTTAATATCCACTGAAGAAAACAGGTTTGTGGATTGTTGGGTGAACAACTTTTAGATCCAACTAATTTAATTAGCTGCTTTTGCTGGTTTGTTGGGAGATGATACCACAGATATCACCTGCTGTACTTATTTCAGAAAAAGCAGAGTGCTTATTTCTGGTTTTTTCGAACTGGAGACTTGTTGTGACTTAAGGAAGGAGAAATTCATTCAGAAACTGAAAGCTTCCAGGCTGTTTCAGTCTTTGCAAGAGGGAATGCTAGCTCCTGGAGCTGGGCTGCCATGGGTAAAGGATGCACGGTGAGCTGGGTGTGCAGCTCTGAGAGATCAGGTGTGACACCTCAGCTGGGGGCACTGGGGAGAAATGAGCACCAGATGTGGCTGGAGAAGGTGGCTGCAGCCAACCCCTGCACTGCTTGAAATTCTCCTTACTTGGCCCCAAAAGAGGAGTTTTTGCAGTGAGATGGGAGTTCAAACCCCAGGGCCTGTTTTGCAGCCAAAGGTGAATCCTGCAGTGAAGATTAGAAGGGAAAGAGCTCTGGAAATGCTCTCATGACTCAAAGCAGAAATTATTGGTGATAGCAGTGTTTCATCCCAGGAGGGGAAATTTAACCTTCCCTACCACCCCACTTATCTGTGTACAGACCAAGAGGAAAAAGGATTTTGCTCCAGGGCTGCTGTTCCACCCTCTTGTGGGCAGAAGGGCCATTCTATAGCACAGCACGGAGCATTCTTGCAAAAGCAAAACCCTAAAGATATACTCTGTAAACAAATGACTACTTGTCTAAATGTGAAAAAAGTGAAGCAAAAACTTATCTGAGTTCCTCACAGTGGCCATGAACACACAGGGAAAGAATTACAAAGAGAAAGTCACCAAATGAGATACAACTCAGAGGAACATAATAAGGAGAAAGTGTTTGGTAAGTGCCTTCTCTATGCAGGAAAAGACCCAGGAAAGATTACATCTGTCACTCAGCAAAGGGAGAAAGTTTCTGACAGATCACCCTAAGAAAGCCTTTTTTACTTTCATCTTCACCCTGGGAATCAGCTGTGATCAGATTGCAAAAATAATCTGGGCCAGTGTCAGAGAGGGGAGCTCTGGCTGCAGGAGGAGGAGAGTTTTGAGACTACTTAGAAAGCACAGAGAAAAGGTCAGGACATTAAACAGGTCTCAGAAGAATCTCAGGACCACCAGTGGCCATCCCTGAAATCTTGTTGGTCCCAACAGTTTCCAGAAAAGAGCTTCAGGATCATCCAGTCCAAGCTGTGACTGGTCCCCACCTTGTCCCCAGCCCAGAGCCCTGAGTGCCACCTCCAGGAATTCCTTGGACGCCTCCAGGGATGGGCACTCCAAACCTCCCTGGGCAGCCCCTGCCAAAGCCTGACCACCCTTTCCATGAAGAAATTCCTCCTGATGTCCAGCCTGAGCCTGCCCTGGCTCAGCCTGAGGCCATTTTCCCTTGTCCTGTCCCTGTTCCCTGGGTGACACATCCTCCAGATGACTTGCAGGGGGTTGGAAGAGGTAGGAAAATCACACTCCAGAATTATCCCCTCACGGCCCATTGTCAGGCTGGAATAATGTCTGGAGTGTGTCCTGGGCCTGGCAATATCCAACACTTTTATTAATGTCTCAGGAGGTGGAACAGCAAATATTGAGCAGCAGATCTGCAGATGGTGCCGAGCCAGGGGGGACGGCAGCAGCCTTTGAAGGCAGCATTGTAATCCAGAACGAGCCTGACAAATTGCAGGAACACTCGGAAAAAATAGGATGCAATTCAAGATGAATCAGTGCAAAGTTGTCACTGATGCATAATCAACTGCTCAAATATGGGATGGGGACAACTGATTACAAAGCAGTTCTGCAGGAAAGCAGCTGGGGCTGCACTGAATCAGAAGCTCTCCGTGAGTCAACGGTGTCATGCTGCTGCAGAAAGGGCGGGTGTCAAACTGGGACATGTAAACAGCAGTGTCATGTGTTAGACATGTGAAGTAATCCCACTCGCTGCTGGGGAGGTGGAAAACGCAATCCAGCAGTCAGGTTTTGGCACTGCACCTCAAATCATATGTTGTCCAGCCACGGAGCAGGGAAATGAGGGCCAGGGAATGTGATGTGCAAGGGATGGCTGAAGAAGTGGGGATGGTTTGGGGAGTGGGGGTAGCGTGTCTGCAAAGATGTTAAAAGCTGCCTCAAAGAGGAAGGGAAGAAACTGTTCTCCATTTTATTTGAGAAGGCCCCCAAAAAGAAACAGTTTTCCAGCAGCAGGATGAATTTTTCCATGGTAAAGCCACTGGAAGAGGTTGCCCAGAGGAGTTGTTGAATCTGCATCGCGTTGGTCAAATGTGCCTCAGTGGAATGGGCACAGTTAAAGTGTTCCTAGGCAGGGACTGCAACAGATCTACAGGGTTCTCTATTTTCCCTAAAGAATCCTCAGTCTGTCCTCAAGTTGATTCTTTCAAAATCGTTGTAACCCAAATCCTTTTTAAAATAATTTTCCTCCAATAATTCTAAAAAGAAAGAAGTAAACACTGAGGCTGACAATGTCATTAACTGGCAATACTGAAAATTATTTATTCATCAAATCAAATATTTCTAACCCTTTCTTTGTTTGCAGGACTTACCAGAATCTCCACTTTTTCATTCTCCTCAGTGGTAGGGAAAGCGTGAAAGGGGTCACCAACACTGTGAATTTCATTCAAGAGGAGTTATGTACCGACATATATATAACTTCTAGAGGGGAAAAAAAAGGAAGGAAAGAAAACAATCCCCACGTGTAATTATCAGCAGAACAGTCACTGAAAGAAAGATGGACAACAAAAATAAGTAAGATAAAACACCGCAAGTCACAGGGCTGAGCTTGTTGTGACTACACTGATGGGAACTGTTATCAGAGTCAGGTACACAAAGAGCATTTGGCCCTTTATTGCACACAGAAGTGGCTGTAAACTTTCCTGTAAGGCACAACAACTCACACACATTAGGCTGAAAAATCGGACCCAAACCAGCCCAAACTGCAGCAAGAGAGGATTTTCACAATCCCAGGTCGCACTGTTGCTCCATGTAATCTGCACCTAACCAAGAAATTGAAAATCCTCTAAGAACATACCTACTTGATTGTATATTGCTATATTTGGGGGAAAAAATTCCTTCTGGATCCCAGTGGGGAATTCAGCTCATGCCCTGAAGCATGAGATTTGATTACTCTTTTTTGAACATGCATAACTGCCATTGCTATTACTGGTCATAACATTTTGTCAGGAAAGAGAAATATTATTCTGCAATGTAATAAAAATAGATAAAATTCAATATAGCTTCAGAATCATTTGCTGCATTTCCAAAGTAAACATTAAGCACCCATCGAGATTATTCCATTGGATAAGCCAAGGAAGCCTCCAGTGCTATCTGTTCATTTTATTATCTCTAATTTTCAAGAGTGCAAAAATGCTTTCAGTAAATATTATGGGTTCTTCCTGTGCTAAAAGAGATGCTAAATGACCTTCACCAACTTTATTATAAATAACGGGAGCAGGGAGCGCACGCACGCTGGGTAGTTCCAGCTCTATTCAAAGCTATCAGCCAATTCTGACCAGCGGATAAAAATGGACACCAGACTCTGCTTGCTTTTTTTCCCTCTTCTTCATAATCCCAGCCCAGCTCCCTCTTGAAAGGCATTCTGTTCTGTCAGCCATAATGGCATCTGCTGGTGGAGACAGGAAGCCATAAATCTGTAGGGTTCCTCTCGACCAAGCCTTGTTAATGCTCCCATTTATCACCGAGGATAGGGTGCCATCTCACTCCTGCTCCACTCACAAGTCCATCTTCTCAATTCCCCTTTCCCCAAGGAGTAACCATTTCAAACAGTGACTTTCTCATCTTGCACGTGGAGGCTGCGAGCGGCACCGATACAAATCCCGTCCCCAGCGTGCACGTTTGGATTGGAGCCACGACTCTGGAGAACAATAGCTGTCCTCTGATCCCAGAGCACGCTGAACTGCTGCCCTGCCTGAACCACAGCTCCTGGCTCTGCAACTTGCACAGGAGCAGCACATGGAGAGGTTAAAATAGCACAGGACTCTGTTGTTTGCCACCCCCTCGTGCCTGCGAGTGTCCCAACACCCACATCGTGCCCCGAGGTCTGGGAGAAATCTTGCTAAAGCATCACTGGGTTAAACAGCATTTAATCCTTCACAATCCTTCAAAATAAACAATCTATTGGAGGTGCAGCACCTTTCTGAGCAGACAGGGAGGACAGGAAACAGAACACCAGCCAGAGGTATCTGCAGTTTTCTGATTTGGGAACCAATATGCAGAAGCTTAAGGGTTCAAAATCTCAAATCAAGACACACAGAACATGAAGGGAAAATTTTACTTTGCCACCCTGTGCTGAAGTACCTGACCCAGGTGCAGGCTGCACTTTCCAAGTCAGGTAGTGTGTCATTGCTCCTCATCCCAGGGCAGGGATAATTGTCCTGCTGCTGTGGCCCCTCCTGGCCCTGTGTTTACACCTGCCTGGACTGGAGACAAAGTGGAAATCCCTGGTGTGCACCAGCAGGGTTTTACACCTGCTGCACACAGGTACCAGACATCCCCACAATTCCCACTGATTCGAGCAGAGCTGTTCACTCCCAGGTGAGTTATGTCACGCAGAAGTGGAAAAGTTAGCATTTTATAGTAGTGTTTTCCTATTTTATCTTTTGAATGAAGCATTTGCTTGCACCAATAAATACTTTGTTATTGCATATAAAAATTGCTGGAGTTCGTACAGGGAAGGCTATCAAATAATTTCAGTGACACCAGTTAGGGGGACACTTTTATAAACACAGCCTGGTGTTGGGCTGCTGAACACAAAGGTCACAGAGGGGACTGCAGGCCTGTGCCTTGCAGATGGCCCAGTGACACTGGCTTCAACACAGTGGCTCTTGCTGGTGCTTTGTACCTGACAGATATATTAAATATATTTATATTTATATTTATATTTATATTTATATTTATATTTATATTTATATTTATATTTATATTTATATTTATATTTATATTTATATTTATATTTTATATTTAAGAGGTGTACAAATTATTCCTATTAAACCCAACAGTTTCATTAGGAAGAGTCAAATGCCAAAACAGAAAAAGAAAAAAAAAAAGGTAAAAACTCAGTTCTACAGCAACCTCGTGGTTTAAGATATGGAGTATCAGAAAAGCTACTTTTAGGAGTTCTTATACAAATTATAGTTGAATACATAGAAATTCGTCTATCCTTTCAATCCCAAATCACATTTAAACCCCCAAGGTGCTCGCAGCAGCTGAAGGAAAAGCTGATGAATGGACCTGACTCTCCCTAAATCCAGGTGCCAGGGGTAATTCGGGGAGCAGAGGGGTTTCACCCAAACTTCACCAAACTTCGATGTCCAACCCTCTGATCCCTTCGTGTTCCTATGGCTGGGACACCTCAGGGTGCAGAGCGACACCCTGGGCAGGGAAGGGACCTGGTCACCAGCCCCGCGCTATCCACAGGCGGGAGGGAGCACCTGGGAGAGCATCCCCCGGTCCCCAGCCCCAGGCACACCTGGGGGAGCATCCTCCGGTCCCCAACCTCAGGCACAACTGGGGGAGCATCCCCCGGTCCCCAACCTCAGGCACAATTGGGGGAGCATCCCCCGGTCCCCAGCCCCGGGCACACCTGGGGGAGCATCCCCCGGTCCCCAGCCCCGGGCACACCTGAGGAGCACCCCGGTGACCCGGCAGCCGCGGACAGCCCAGCGGCAGAGCGCGCCCGGCCGCCCAGCGGGATCCGTGCTGCAAATGCCTCTTTTCCCCTGGAACCGCCCTGTCTCGGGTGGATCGCACGGAGCGCCCCTGCCCGCAGCGCCCTCCCTTGGGGAGCGCATCCTGCGGGGCCGGGGGTGACCCCGCGGTGGTCCCGCGTGTGCGGGGGAAGGTCCCGCATATGGAGGGGATGGTCCGGCATCGGGGGGTGGTCCCGTATGGGGGGTGTCCCCGCGTGGAGGGGGGTGTGAGGAGGGGGTGTTCCCGCCTGGGGGGGGGGGGTGAGGAGGGGGTGTCCCCGCGTGGGGAGCGGTGTCCCCGCGGGGCCGGCGGGGCGGCGGCGGCGCTGGCGGCGGCGGGCGCGGTGCCGGCGCCCTGTCTCTTTAATGAACGGCTCTGCCGCCCGGCTGCGCGGAGTAAATTTCCTCCTGTCATCGGGTCGCGGAGGAGGAGTTTGTTAATGTTCAGTTTGCTCGGCGGATCGATGTTCGCTGGCATCGCCTCGCCCTGCCTGTGTGTGCGTGTGCGCGCGTGTGTGTGCGGGGCGCGCGTGTGTGTGTGTGTGTGTGTGTGAGCGCGTGTGCGCGCGTGTGCCCGCGCCGGGGGTGCGTGTGCGCGCGTGTGTGTGCGGATCCCACATTTCCTCCCATCCCGAGCCTCCCTGTCCGCTCCCATATCACTCACTGCCTGGCATCTGACAGCACGGAACCTGCGGCGCTCCGCGCACACACACGCACGCACACACACACACACCGCGCACACCCGGGCACCGCTCCGCCATACGGCTCTGCGAGGAGGAGGAGGACAGGACAGGGAAGGGAGGAAGCAGCCAGCCCCACAGTCTCTCCAGAGCTGCCTTTTTAATATATACAGATCTATTTTGTTATTTATTTATTACCGTTCTCTGGCACTGTGGGCGCCTTTCATTTGCTCCTGAGCTTGGATGTTTGAATCAAAGCAAAGCAAGTGTTGCAACAGTTAAAAAAAAAAAAAAAAGCCAACCAAAAAAAAAAAAAAAAAAGGGAGAGAGAGAGAGAGAGAGAGAGAGAGAGAAAGAAAGAAACCTAGATCTCTAAAATAAAATAAAAACCAAACAGGTTCCTATCAGTGAAGTGGAAAGGAGGGGGGCAGGGGAGGCTTGAGGGGGGTGCTGGGGAAGCAGCTGAGAGGCAGAGGAACACGGCTCAGGAGCGTCTCAGGGCTCTCGGATCTGGGGACAGAAGTGAGATTGGAGAAAGTAGAGCGATGCCAAGGAGGAAACAGCAAGCACCCAAACGGGCTGCAGGTAAGGAGAAGCCATCCACTTACACAGCCTCTGTCTCTCCACTCCTTCCACTCCTACCCCCCATCTTTATTATTATTTAGGGTCACCCTTGCTTTTCCGGGCTGGATCTTTATTTATTTATCCCCCCTCCCCCTCCCTTTCCCTCCGTAAGTCTGAGGAGCCAGTTTCATTCCTTATTGCCAAGATTTTGCTCTGCCACGGGCTGTCCGCTCGCCCTCCGCGGCTGCCCCCGGCTCGCCGCCGCTCCCCGCTGCCGCTGCCCGGCCGAAACTTTTCCCCCCAACTTTCTTCCCCCGGCCCCCTTCTCCCCCTGCCCCTTCCCCTGCCCGAACCGAAAGCACTCGGGCTTCCCTTCGCTTTTCGCTTTAGGATAGATTTTTTTTTTCCCCCTTTCCTTTCTGGTTCTCCCCCCTCCCGGTGGCTTTCGCTTTGGATCCGTGTGTTTCGCGAAGTGGGTCGGGGTGTTTAATCTTTTATTTCGCCGTATTTCTGGTGGCAGTTCTGGCCGGGTGTGTGTGTGAGAGAGCGCTGTGTGTGCCTGAAATAGTACAGGGACTCTCTCTGCTGATGAACCCGGTGGGGAAGTTCAGCCTTTGATCATCAGTGGTGAAAATTGCAACAGGAAATAAAATGAAACGTTCTGACTGTTAGAAGACAATCCACATTTTCAAATCAAATCCTTCTTTTGTTTCGTAGCCGAGTTTATATATTTGCACATGCCAAGTGGTTTTGCAATTTTTTTTTTTTTTTTTAACAGAAGAAAATAGTTTGCAACTTTGGAAGTGTTTTGTTTGTCATTGTAGGGTGTTCTTTTTCTTTTGGGGGCCAAGAAAAAGAAACAGACGAGTGGGTCTGTATAGTAAATCTTTGCAAAGACTTTTCTTTCAGGCTCCTTAATTGCTTTTTATTTTTTTTATTTAATAGTGTGCTGGGGTTTTGTTTCTGGGAAGCGCAATATGGAAGTTCATTTTTCTTCTGCCAGACCCACCCACTGAAAAATCAGCTTTCCAGTTGATTGCCAGCTTTGATTTGACATTTGATTGATCACCTGTCATCTTGCTGCCTTTGATCTATTCATTCTTGATATATATCAATAAATCACTCACCATGGTAACCCAAGTGCCAATGACGTAAGGCTTGCCCTCTAGATTCTCTTAGCCAGACATGCACAATTATTATCTTGTTTGGCTTTTAATGTAGGCGGGTTTTTTCCCTTCTTTTTTCCCTTTGTGTCCTTCCTCGGATTAGTTCTTTAAAGAAAACTCATATTTGAAGTCTTTAGTTCAAAAATTTTCCCTCGCCCTTGTGAATATTTCCTGGGTGTAGCACAGCAAATGCGGGACAAAACGTATGGGCAAGTTTAGTGGCACACTTGAATAAACTTTGTGAAGTAGTGCTTGGGATCCACGCAGGGGGAAATGTCACCCCAGAGAAACTGGGACACGCAGAACTTTTATCAACTCAGCTTTGGCTGCATTTCCTTGGGTGCAGGACAATGGGCTGCAGGCAGAAGCTTTTGGGACGTGCCCAGTGTGTGCAGGTTGGGATTCCTGGCAGGCAAAGATCCCAAATTTATGGTGATCGCCATTAATAACAGTTCCGTTAGAAACACACATATTTATATAAATATATGTATATATATACATATATATAAATATATATGTGTGTCCGGGAGGCCTCTGCTGTCAGTGTCGCTATTATTATTTTCTTCACCAAGAGGTTTGATCTGAATAAGGCGTTCACATTTTCAACTTGCAGGATAAATAAATAGCTGGTTTTTCATGGATGCTGATCGGCACAGTGACAGTGCTAGAACTGCTCCTTTTTTCTCTCTGTCAGGAACAGGAGGCTTCATTTTATTTGGGTTTCAAAGTAGAATTTTCACTTGGAATGTGTGTAGTATCTTTTCGTGGCAGGAGCACGGTGTTCTTTTTTAGAAACATAGGATACAGTAAGTAAATTTTTGCGAGCAAAGCCCGTGCTGTTGTTTCCTGGGATTTCCCTGCTGTGATACAGTAAGAGATGTTTTTATCCAGGATCCTACAGCATTTTTAAGATCTTAGTGACAAGGGAGAAACTCGTATAACCACAATTAGATCTCTCTTTTCTCATTCTCATTATAAAACGTGCATTGCTCTTCAGTGGTACATTTCTTTGATTAGATTTCTCCTCAGATCAATGTTGTTTCAGGTGAGCAAAATCGTGCAAATGCAGTCCAGTTTCAGCTAGCAGAACTATTTGAAGTAGGTTTATACATTTGCAATAGTTCTCCTGCTTTGAAGTTGTATTTGTCTGTTTGTGGGGGGTAGGGGGGAGTTTCAAAGAGCAGACGTGCCTGTTGTATATAGTTCTTAAAACTGACTTTCATTTTCAGGGATAATACTGAGGTTCTGTTTTGTATGGTGAAAAATACCTCAAAGTGACAGGAGACAGACTGTGCAATAAGAAATGTACCTCTCATCAAGGCAAAGCTCCTTAGTCCTTTTATTTAAAGGAGTTAATACATTATATATTACTTAATTTTCACTTTTATTTATTTTTAGTTGTACAAGTTCAAAGGTATCAGTTGCACTGCATTTTGTCTTGATGGCAGCAGAGATATTGAAGAGAAGTTTGCAACTTTTAGTTTCTTCAGATAGTTCACCTCCAAGGGAAGAAAAATGATAAGCCTTATGATTCTGGACATGCCTGCTTTTGTCATTGCTTAAAATTAAATACTATGCACAACTGTAAATAATTACTGCCATGCACTGACTTTGAAAGCAGGTTTCGAGTTTGATTAATGAATAATGTAAAGGTTAGAGAGAACCAGCGAGTGAATCAGAAGTGAGGTCCTGCTGTTAGATGAAAATCTATCTAGAGAAATATACATGGCAATTTTGTCCTTTTCTATTATTAATTTTAAGCCTTGTATTCCTAAGAAATATATTCCAGAGCATTGTAATGAAACAAGGGAGTGTAATTGGATAAATGGGGCACTATTTATGTGTGATGATGGGGATTTCTGCTCTCCGATTACACTTTTAGAGCCACTTTATTTCACATCAACACCGAAACGATGTCAAACGGATTTTGATCTTTGCAGGAATCTTTTCTGAATCATCCTTGCTTTTTGAGAGCGTCATTGCCAAGTCGATAGTTGTTGAGGCAGAGAGTTGCAGCTCTTTCCATCAGAGCCTGCTTTAGGATGGGACCTGTGTCTGCAATAAACAGCCCGTGCGTGTTGGGGCTCTCGCCCCAAGGCGCCACAAAGGGCTTTACAAACGGGCCAGATTCTTCCCGCTCAGGTGCAAATCAAACATCGCTTCCCTGAAGCATCACTGAGTTCTGACTGCTCCTGTGAGCAAGAGGAGGCTCAGGCCCACAAAGTCCTTCATCCTTCGGCAAAATGCAGCCAGGTCTGGGGCAAAAGTCTCGTAAGGATTCCATAACAAATGGTAATATATTAACAGGAGGGTGGAAAAAGGGTGGAAGCAAAGCAGAATTGCTATTCAGATTTTATTCCTAGGGGTATGAAATAGCTTTCAAACACAATTTCACTGGATTAAACTCTCCTTTCCCCTGCAGCTTGTTTAAATGTGCATATTTTATTTTGTGATTATGAATTGGTAGTTTGGTTTTTTAAAGCCTGCAAAGAGGAATCTGGACTTAACGCCCTTTGCGGGTGAAATTTTATATTTCTTCTTTCTTTCTCTCTCAGCCCCAACAGACTAGCTAACAAGCAAAGCTGGGAAGTACAGGAGAAGCAGGTCTCAGGCACATTTATTCTGTTTATTGGAGCTGTAGAATAACACAGGTTTGTTTTTGGAAGAGTCCTCATACAGCAGCAAGGAGAAGATGGTGAGCAGGGAGTTCTGTAAAGCTGCAGCTTGCACCTTAGTAGGGAAGGTTATTTAAACCAGAATTGTATTTAGAATGTGAAATTCTGCTTGTGCAGGGAGCAGAGTAAAAAACCAGCAAGGCTTGCTCCCTGTATTTCTATGGTGAAACGCAGCCAGATATCTCTATAAATGTATCCAGGAGCACTGTGGCTGTTCCAGGATTGTTTGTACCCTTTATAACAGGGGCAATGGCAGCAGATTCCAAGGAAGCAGCGCTGAATGAAACTGTAGAAATGGCAGCACTGTTTTCTTTCAACATCCTCCAGAAAAGCAACTGCACATCAAAACCACCTAAACAGTTCATGCCTCAGAACCCTTCACTTACAGTGCACATCACGATGCTGACAGATGACAAAAAGGCCAAGGTGTTCACAAACAAGAGGAGCCTTTAAATCCTGGTTAATTAAATATCTTCAAAAATAGGTACTTTTGCAACTAAGAGGCACCAAAATTAGTCGCCATCTGCGTTAAATTCTGCAGTCGGCTCCTAAGCCCAAAGCTGCTCGGAAATTTTTTTCCCATGTCAGAACTCAGGCCTGAACGGGACAATTTGAAATCACGCTCATTTTAGTGCCTATTTCCCTATTTCAATTTTCCTCTCATTTATCCAAGCCCAGTATCTCCCCACTATCTGAAGAGTGGGGCGCACCCAGAGTTCAGCCCCTGTGACTGGGAAACAAAAGACGTTTCCATCAGCAAATGACACAATTTTACAGCACTTTTGAAAGCGTGTCCATTGTCAGAAATTCTAGTGCATAACTGCTCTCCCTCCTCCGTGCTCTCTGAGAAGCCCATTTTCTCCAAACCGGCAGCATTTTGGAAATTTCCTCCCGGAGCTTTCTCCTCCTGATTTTTGTTCTCATTTTCAGCACCCACCTCAAGGAGCTGTCTCCCCTAGCAGAGGTCCCTGGAGTCCCTCGGTAGCGCAGGGCCAGGGTGAGCTTTTCTGCCGTCATTTCCCTTCCCATCCCGATGAGGACATCACTCCCAGAGAGCAACTCCAGACTCGCGGAGAAAAAAAAGCTGTCAGTTGCTGTGGCTGCAATTCCCAACTTAGCAGCAGCAGAGGGAATGGAACTGTACTCTATCAATTACAGTTGGAACCAGAGGCTAAACACTTATTGTGTTAAGCTATTGTGCAGATCTTAAGAGCTCAAATGTAAAAAAAATATCATGTCAGCTGGTGGAGGGGAGAAAAAGGCCTGGTTCTTCCACTGGATGACGTATTATTAGCAAAGGCAAAGTAAAATTATTCAAATTCTGTTTAATGCTTTTTGGCTTGAGATATGTGCACCGCATTCTGCCTTAAAAAGGTGTCATCCTACAGACTTTGCTGCTAGAATAAGTCTTTGTTTTTCCCTCTTCTTTGCAAAATGAAAATATTTGTGAAGTTTTACCTCCAAAGCATGCTCATGCAAGCAGAGAGACATTTTCATTTGTCTCCCGATCTGATACAGGAGCCAAGTGGAACCACATTACACTCCGAGCTGAAATCTTCCATTTCATTCATGCAAGAGCAGGGATTTTTCATTACCTATTTAATTACAATCATTTACATGAGAGTGGGCCCAGTTCAGCAGCTCTTACTCAGCACTTTGTTTCAGTGGGTGACTGGCCTGTGTGGAAGGACTGTCTGTGTAAGATTGGGCTGTTCAGCTACAAAATTCAATATATATGTTCCTGGGGAAGCATTCTGCCTCTGAAGAGGGACCGGATTCTTCCATTAAGTTTTAAATCCAGGGCCACTTCTGCTTGGAACTTCTGCTCCTAATGCTTGTGAGCTATTCTTTCCTGAAGGCTGTATGACTGAGATATTCTGCTTGCTCGGCCAACTTCCCTCCCCAGTCACGTTTCCGTGCTCTGTGTTAATTACTGAGCACTGGTTCTGGGTACCAGGAGGTGAGATGGGCTTTTAAAAAAACCTTTTTTAAGGCACGGTGTTCATGTTGTGCACAGGGGCGGCAGCTCGAGAAAATGCTTGAAAATGGGGTTGCAAATCCAAAGCCTGAAAGTTCCATGTGCTTTTAGGGGCTAAAAGCAGTTATTTCTCATTAAGGCGGCTTCTCACTTGAGGCTGTTGGCACAGAGTAATTTTTACCGTGTTATAATAACGGCTTCTGCAACTCAGAAGTACCTTGACAGCAAACCATGTATTTTTTAAGGTTTCAAGGAGAAAAGCATCACAGAAGCACAGTGTTTCCCATTAGATTTACACATCCCTCTTCAACTGTTGCTGGCTTTTCATCCATTACCTTGTGAGCTTTCTCAGGCAAAAAAAAGAAGTGGAAAAACGGGTCTTCTGATCTAATTGTTGCATTAAGTGTTTCATTTAGAAAAATGAAGAGAATCTTTGTTTCCCTAAAAGAAATGTTTTCCCCCTTTGCCCTAGGAAAAAGAAAGGCACAACAATAGCTTCAAAATGACAGGATCTGATTGTGAAAAATACAGAGTTTCTAACGTGCAGCGCCTGATAGTCCCAAGTACTGGTAAAATTCCACAGTTAAATAGAACAAACAGTCCTAAATGTCTGAGAAACAGATCCTTTTCAGGCATGCACACATCCATACCTGCAAGGCGAGGAGAAAAGTGCCTGTCTGGGAGAGGGATGCACCTGGAGAGCTCGGTTGTTCAGAGCAGGCTTTGATTATTGCACCAATCTTTGCCCAAATGTTAGAACTATGCTGTTAGCAGTAGTGTCCCCTGAAAGTCTTTGTTAGGGTTTATTTTCTTCAAACCTCCAGCTCCTGGAGTCTGATGATGATTATGCAAGTGTCCAATATGCATTTTAAAAGGAAATTTATTTCAAACTGTCTGCTCTGGAGAGGAGCTTGAAAACAAGCAGGCTGGAAGTTCTTATGCAGAAGAAAAATGCCTTGATTCTTAGAGTGACTGTTTTTAACTTCCCATCATTTTCAGCCAGTCCCATGATTTTTGAGGTTGTGCTTTGTGCTTTTTGTATAAACAAGGTTGGCAGTATTGCTTTTGCCTGATTCTGGTGATGAACTGGTGTGTGTGTGTCTGGATGTATAATTATAGACATACACACACATAATATCAGTAAACAAAATTCTGAACATAATGATGGAGTGGAGCTGTGTGAATTGGAGCTCTGGCTTTGTGTTGCCATAAACAAAGCAGTTCTGAGAGCTCAGACCATCGGTTCTTGAGGAGTGACTTTCAATTGAAGTTTCCTGGAGATTGCTTTTAGTGGCAATTAAATCTAGAAAGTTAATAGGCAGCAACTGCTCTTTATAGGATAAATACTATGAGGAATGCACAGCCTACCTTTTTCCCAGATATAATCAGGCTGAACTTTATTGAAAAAAAATTTACAACTAGCAACATTAATGCTGTATTTTTATTGTATTAATGCAAATGAGATGCTGACTTCGTTCTTTCATCTCCATGGCTTGTATCCATTAGAGCTGTATCTTATTCCTTTCTGTGTCTTTTCTCCCTGTGTTCTGTAAACTGCTCTCCTCTAATGATACTGAGGCTCATTAAAGTTACTCCCAATGCTAAAGAGACTCTGGGAAACATCCTGAGCTCTGGATGGCTGTGGAAAAGCACAACTACCGAGTAGATGGGGAAAACTAATCCAGATCAAGCCTTGCATTCCCGTTTTGGGAAACCTTTAAAATTGAGGGGTCAAACAGGAAGAAAAAGCTCACAGGAAGGACTGTGTGCTGCAAAGAACAGGTCATTTTCAACTCACAGCCCTACCTGACAAAGATATAAAGCAATAAAGTTTTAAGGAGCTCGCTGGCTCTTCCTGCATCTCTCTCAAAAGACTCATTTAATTGAAAAGCCTGTTGTGCTTGTTTTTATGCATGTAAAACAGAAAAGGGGCAATTTTGCACAGGGCCTGATATTCCAGCACAATATAATTGGAACTCTTCCTGCCTGCTTTTTAAGTCTCTCTGTTCATATAAAATTAAGACCCACTTATCTTAAATTGTAGTAAATCTCATCCAATATTGCTTTCATAACTTAAAAAAGGCTGTTACATATTCCCAAAGCAACTTTGCTGAAGTGATATTGGGTCTGTTTATGTGGAATCAGTGCAGAATTCCTGTTGAAAAAAGAAGCAGCTTACAGTTCTTGTTTTTAATGAAAATAATTAAATTCTCTAGAATACCTTGATAGCTCAGATTTTTTTTTTCTGCAAGTGAAACTCTGCTTAGAGGAGACTGGAATGAAAATCTGCACATTGTGGTTTGTGTGTGCAGACAACAACCTTATTTCTATCACTCGCCCCGCACTTGTACAGAAGTAATTTCTGTTTTTCGTGGAGAGATTTTACTCTGAATTTTCCATATATAAATATTTTTTTGTGTGAATTGCACGACGAATCACCGGCACGATTTATAAGCTCTGCAATTTTCTTTGTACATATAGGAAGAAGTCATTTGCTTCCCACAGGGTGAGTGGACTACACAGGAAAGCACTGGGTCTTTTATGAGTTTATATTTTCTATCGAAGAAACCTTGTGCCAGCTGCTGTAGTGGTCTACCAAAATTATTTTTTTATGTGTTTTTCTGCCGTGTCGTGCCGTACATAAGCACAGTACAAGTAGCATTAAATTAACACGTGAAAGGAGAAAGAAGCTAAGTAATTATATTGATCATCTGTAGCATTAAATGCTAAAAAAATTAAAAGCTTTCCAGTGCTTTTGATTAGCTGCGTGGATCCTGCTCGTATTTGCGTCCTTTGTTAGGCAGTGGAGCAATATTTCTTCACACTTAGCACTTTTCTTCCGTGGATTTCTTGCTGATACTCCTCAGAATAACCCCAGAGATATGGAATATTTCCCCTCATCTGTACAAAAAGGCGAATTGAACCCGGGAGGTTTTACCTGATTTGCTCAAGGTCAAGCAGCGTTTGCTCCCAATTCCCTGCTCAAGGTACTAGATCACATTTCTATCATCAGAGCATTTCCAGGAGGGAAGTCTGGGCTGGAAGCTCAAGGCATCCCCTGGCCTGTGCTGGGGGAGAAGAGGGAACAGCCCAGCTGGGACCCTGGGGAGGGTGGAAATGCAGTTTCATCCCTCCCATGCTATTCCCTGTGGTGGTGGAAGAGGCACTTTGCTCATGGCCAGGAGCTCCCAAAAATAGGAGAGCTCATGGTTTGAGAAAGGAGAGCTCTGTTAATTCTACCAAGCCAAGGGAGCTTGACTAAGCAAGAGTTTTAGACAGAACAATCAAGTTTTTTACATTCTGGTTTTTGGTCAGTGGTAAGTTTCAGGACCAGAGAATTTGGTTCCTGTTACTTTTCTTCCCATAAACTGTTCTGCATTTCTTTGGAGAGCTGGATGTGACTGCGTTTAAAGCATTGCCCTGAGAAATATGTAAAACCTGGTGCAATTGCAGCTGAACAGGCCATACACATTTTCCTCCACCCAGACTGCCAGAGGAGGTTGGAATTCTCTGGTGATAGAGCTTGAGGCTCAGCTTGCAGTCCTAGGGGGTCGAAATCCTTACATGGGCAGCTAAAGAGAGACCTGAATTTTCAAAAGCCTTTAGCACCAAATCCCTATGGACCCCCCTCAGTTCCTTCTCTTGTATAAACTGGAATTGGGCCTCAATCAAGGGCACTTTTATGTTGTTTCTCTGGACTGGAGATGTATGTATTGCCTATAGAAGAAATATGGTGCAGGTAATAGCCTCTGGATTCATTACGGGTTGTTTATGTTTATTTTCACACCATATTACCTCTCAGCAATAGTTGTTTCAGCCATTATATTGACAGGAACGCTGAATAAATCTTAGCTAATATGGGGCTGATCTGCCTTACCTGGGGGACCGCCTGCTACCCTCTCGAGCAGAGGTGCTGCATCACCAGGTAGGGCTTTCTCCTCCAGAGCTGGGGACTTGGGAGGCTCTCCCGTGGCTCCTTTTCATGTGGAAATTAATACTTGCCTCTATTTCTGAATAGTAGGTTATTAGAGTTCGTATGCAAATTCCCAGGATGGGAATTTGTCTCTCGTTGATAATTGATATAATAATATATATTTTTAGTGGTCCAAAGTCCTTGAGCTCAAGCCTTGTATATGTAATTTATGTTTATTTCTTACTGTTATTAACTGTAATTTAGTTGTTGGCGCCTTTCATTGCCTTAGATTGAAGGGAATGTCTCTCCCCATTGCCCCTCCATAAACAATGCCCTCTCAGGGTTCCTTCTCCTGTATCCTTGCCCAGACATTTCCTAGCCTGTCAAATACTGTCATTTTATTCCTTACAGATCATTCACAGTACGTCTCCTGTTGCACACACAAATAAGGAACTAATGCAATCAGGATGCATCATCGTTTAGCATAACAAATAAAAGCCGATCTGTGCAGATTTGCCTTAAAGTGTCTCTTAATATGTATTGTCAAAATGTCTGAAGATGTCTCTAACTCGTAAGAGTTTAATTATTTGTGACAATTAAACTAATATTCAGAGCAGGAAAAAAAAATTAAGGGATTAAATATTTTCTCCTGTCAAAAGCTAACAAAACATCACCTGGCAGAGTAAACTCCTTAAATTTTGTGTTTCAAGCAGACCTTAGAAAGGAAAAAGCACCAGAACAAAATTACAGGGCCTGGATTTGGTATGGAATTTGAGGAAACTGTATTTTTAAAACTCAACCAAAATTTAAAGGCACATCATTAAAGTATATATCAGTAATGAGCAGCTGAATACTTGATGATTAGAAAGAGTTTCTATCAATTTTTAAGGCAGTGCTGAAATTTATGGCCAAGGGCTGCTTTGACTGAATCAGGGACTCAGACCTGGGATTTTCAGCCTCGCCTGGTTATTTTTTTACTGGTGCATGAGAAAAAACAGCTCAAATATGACAGCACAAATCATCAGCCTTTTCTGTGGTTGGAATTACAGATGTATTTTTTTGTTTTGTTTTTTGTCTGAGGAGCTCTTTCTCCGTCTGGGTTGTTCAGGCTGGTGAGGCAAGGTGCAGCGAATAGCGCAGGGCAAGTAGCCAAGACTGGTGCCCAGGGCTCAGCATCTTCACCTGCCTGGCAGGCCCTGAATGTGGTAAATGTTCAGATGTGTGATAGTAAAAATAGGGGAAAAATAGGGAAAATCTTGATCAGAACAGAAAACCAGCATAATCCTTGAGAGCAGTGTTATATGGATGTGGGAGCACTGGATAGCCCAGGGCATTGGCAGCAATAACCTCTGTGTTATGGACTCAACAATTCTTATAGTCCAGATTGTTTGGGGTTTCCTGTTGAGCAGTTTGATTTCTACTGGTTCTAATGTTTCCAGTTCTGAGCTGCTTGAGGAGACCATTTCCATTATTAAAATCTGTGTTTTCTTTCTTAAAACGTTCTTCCTGTAATTTAGGGTAGGATGTTATTTGGCAAAAAATTAGAAGACGTTCATCAGGGTTTATTTCAAAGCTGTGGGACCACTGAGCTTTCTGGCAGTGACGTGAACATTTTTCAGAGATATCTTCTGCTTTCCCTGAGAAAATCCACCCAAATTTGTCTGACTTATAAAGCCTAAAAGTTGCTGTTGCCAAAGAATTTTTAGAAGGTGACACAGCATTCTCCAACGTGCCATCCCCACCACACATGCTCTGTTCTTGGTTTCTCTTTTTCAATTACATTCCCTTAAAAAACAGTTGAGCTGGGGATAAGTAGGACAGTGGCTGCAGGGGCAGCCATGGGTCCGAGCAGAAGGAAAATGAAGGAAAGGTTTTGTTTGTGTTTAGCTGGAGCGCAGGCCTTGAGGGAGGAAGCAGAGAGATTTAGGGAGCAGAATGTGGACAAGAGGGGCAGAAAGCATAAAATTATGAACTATCCACTGCAAACAGGAGTAAAGTCATGTGCATCCTTTATTGCCTGGACAGCGTAGAGCCCCACAGTGACCGTGAGCTCGTGCTTGGACCACGTCCGGCAGCTCCTGCCCGGTCAGGCCTGGATGGGAACCGGTGTGGCTGCACAGTGGGACTCCCCCTGGCTGTCCCAAAGCCTGTACTCACCCACAGACAGAAAGGATGTGTGCAGGAAATCCATCCAGCCCAGCTGGGAACAAACCGTGCCGGGCTGTGCCGGGCTGGCAGCGCCAGGCCTGAGGGGCCGCCACGGCCCGGTGGGCCCGGCGCGCGTGAGGCGGGACCTTCTTCTGTGGGGAAAAAGTTAAAAAATCCCCTTAAAATTGGCCAGAGCTGGGCCCCCCATGTCAACTGAATGGCAGAGATGAGATCCCATCCACAGGCATGGTGCAGGCAGCTCAGGAAAAGCGTAAAACCCAATGGAAAGGAGAAAAATCCCAATTCCTGGTGCGGGAACCAGGAGAAGATGATGCCGGGCAGGCGCAGGGCTGCTCTTGGATGGCAGAGCCAACAGGAGAGTGGAAGAGCTCAGGCAGCACATGGACAGGTTGGTGACCCCATATAGAACATGTGGCAATGGTATATTTGATCTATTTGATATATTTGGTGTGTTTGGGAGGTGTCGGGGTGTGGGACAGGGGGGTTGGTCAGTGGCGTCGCCAGGCCTGGCATGGCTGGGGCGGGTCAGGCTGAAGGGAGCGTGGGCACTCTGGGCACTGAAGCAGCTGTGGTACAAAAGCAGCTTGGAGACAAGACAAAGAATCCTGCCAGGAGTTTCAACCACAGATATCTGTTCAGATAAAAGGCTTGCTAGTCTGAGAGCTCCTCTCCTGCCCCAACACGCCCATGGTGGAGGGCTGGTCCCTGGGTCGCTGTGTGGGTACCTGCCCTGGGCCCCTGGGGCTCTCACTTAGGTTTTACTCAGAGACAGGGGTATATTTTATTTCACGTTATTTTATTTTATTTCATTTTGTTTGCTGCCCCATGGGAGTTTTTTCCTATAAATCTGATCTTTCTATCTGAAAGTCAGCCACAAAACTCGAATCAGGCTCAGCAGAGCAGGTTGCCTTCAGGTTATTGTACTGGTTTGTGTCACCTCCAGCATTTATGTATTAAATAACTAAAATCCTGAGAATGTTAATCTAGAAAACAGTCATCTCTGCATTACTCTTTTGCTGCTTTGGTGAACTTATTAAAGATTTTACAAACTTGTGATTTGGGTTAAACAAATGTAAATCATGTGGAGAAAGAGTTGCAGGAAGGCAGAGGAATGTTATGATGCCATCAACATCTGGGTTTCCATTTGTTTGGATTAGGGACATTTTACCTTAATCATTCCCAAACATGTCTGCTAAAATCCCTTCTTTCATTTTTTATCACCTATGAGGTTCAGCTAGGCAGAGTTTCAATTTGTGTGTGTGTGTTAGGGTAAAAGTGCTGAAATTTGTTGTTGCTGTGAGTATACGAACAGTCTCATTTTTATATTAGTCCTCCCTCTTTATAATTGTTTGGAAACATTTTGACTCAGTTAAAATGCACAATTTCCAATATACAAAGTATGAGCAGGGGAGCAAGGGAGTGATTATGATTTTCTCCAAGGAAATAAGCATCTCTTAGCCATCATCCTGCAACTGGGAAAGTTCTAATACATGACATCTCTGTAATGTAACCTAATAATATTTTTTTTTAAACAGTGATGTAATGGGGAGAGTGACCTGGACTTTGTAAAAGTTCCTCTACTTACTTCAGATTCCCAAGGGCAATGTAACATTCTAGACAGTGTTTTATATGCCCTGATTAAAATGTAACATATTTTTGCATTTCCTGTGCAGTGACCTGTTAGTGCTCATAGACAGAACACTTAAAGAACAGTTACAAGGAGACATTTCCAAATGTGCCTAATACGGGCGAGTTTTTATAACATTCTTATTTCATTTGAAATTGCAGCTACAGCAGGAACCATTCAGACGACGCATTGATTTAACTTTTTAATCCACTGTTTTGCTACGTCAAGTAAAATAAATGTTTGTTTTTAGCTCCCTTTTTTTGCATTGCTAAAACTCGTAACTACTCGCTTTAAGCTTGGGATTCTAAAGGGAGCTACATTATCTGAGATTTAAAGCTTGCTTTTTGTAGCTGCTTTCTCACAACTCCCCCAAGAAAAAAAAATACAAAAGTACAACTTTAGCAAAAAGGGCTTTTATATCTCTATCAATTATAGAAACACCAGCTGCAGTAGATTACAAGTGTGTTTGGCTGATTGTGATGTTGTGTGGGGAAAGCTGTCACAAGGAGCTGGATGCTGTTCTCCCCGGCAGCTCCGGGATGTCGCTCAGCTGGGCTCCCCGGGCTCAGCAGCGCTGCTGCCAGGGCTGGGGTGGGCGCTGCCAGGCTGCCACAGCCAGCTCTGGATGGAGCACACGTCCTGGAGAAAGGATGGAATGTGGGCACAAGTGTGAACTGTGTGCATGTGCTGCTCTGGGAGCTGGGGCAGAGCCGCACAGAGACAGACCTGGCCCAGCAGCCTCTGGGGACAGCCGCTCCACTCAGTGTTCTTCTGAATTTTTTGCATCCAAGATACTTACTCTTCTTTTTTTGAAGAAGCAAATGGGGGAAAAGGCACCACAGAACAAAAATTGTTTGACCAGCCCATAAAGGTAAAGCAGCTGGAAGTCGTGGATAAAATAATTATGGCATCAAGACAGCAATGCAAGATGGGCAGTTTAGGATATTTGGTGCTGTTGAGCTCAGGAAAAAATTAATGTCTCAACGTGTGTGCAGGTCATTATCACTCCACTAAAACCTGGCTACAAGGGTAGCAGCCCAAGGGCTCTCAGTTGGTTGTGCCTTGGTTTCTATGTCATTTATCTTACTGTGCTTTGATCACTCTGGGAGGACGTGGTTGGGCCCTGGTTTATTTTAACAAAGAGAATCTGACATAGGAAAGTTCCATGTATACTTCACAGTGAAAATGCAATTTTCTATTTTCATTTAATCCCAGGAATGTTGGCATTTTCCAGGCTGTCAAACAAATGAGTGCACTGGAGGACAGTTAGATGTGTCTGTCTAGTTCATCTATCTAATCTACCTCATTTCTAATGTGCCCATCACCACGGTGTCTAGGCAGAAAGTATCTGCCTTGCTTTTGCTTCTCATCTTTATTGGCTGTGGTAACCTAATTGAGTCTTAAGAGCTTTCGGATTCATCTGCAAAAATAATAACAAAAACATTATCAGAATAATGATTCATATTTGTACTCTTACTCAGAATTTCCCTTTCTCTTCTGAGTGTATTTGGTTAGTGGATTACTGTTGTTTTATCTAGAAGAGGTTATGCTTTGAAGGTGTATTAAATTGGAATTTTACTTGAGTCAGCAGTGAGTCAAAACTTCATTTGGCTACTAAAGTGAATTCACTCATGTCTTCTAACTTCCTTCTGCATTTCTCTGCAGAAGTTGACTTCATTTACTCAGCCACCCAGTCTAGCATCTGCATCTGTTCTCTGACCCCTTGTCATATAAACCATAGGTAAAGGTAATAAAAAGCAATAGAAATTGTGCCTTCCAAAATGTTATCTTCCTTTGGAAGCCCTGGTTTCTGTTACATTTAACTGCTTCTCTCTGTGCCAATTAGCTAAAAAGGCATGGTTGGACTGAAGTGAGTGGTTTTCCAGGAGCAGAGGCCTTGCTGAGGGGAGATAAAGTGCTGCTGCTGATTTGCTGGGTGTGTGCTCGTGGGTACCACGAGCTGCCTGTGCACATGGGGAGAAGGTGCTGCAAGGGCCGGGGTGTGCCAGCCCTGCAGTCACCATGTGTCACTCACTGTCACACTTCCTTTGGAAACATGGCTGCAGGGGCATCAGCATGGCTGTGTGCCACCTTGTGCTTTAAAAAATGGGTCCCAAGCAGTGATCAGGCCACATGAGTCAATAAACTGGTGTTGGAGAGGCTGAATAACCAGCGTGGTGCTCACTGAGGGAAAGAGTTCACTGAAAAC